>NW_027468565.1:25291748-25334248 GCF_046254945.1 Alosa pseudoharengus | reverse complement strand
TGCCGCCTAGTGCAGGTAACTCTTTGTCATCTGCAAAATCTGTGTTTAAATACAGACATTTTTATTCAGTATGCCATTGAACATGCCTGATTCTGATGAATGTATTGCATCAGTGCTTGTGACAGAAGAATGAGTCATGCTTCACACATGCACAGGATCCTTACATATAATCCAAGGATATCTTCAGGCCCACTGTATGTTGTATGCATGCTGTGTATTAGCTGTGTAACTATCTATAGGAGCTGGTTTATAGGAGACGCAGTCTGATGCTCCTCGTGGTGATCCTACCCCTCAGGAGAAGGCGGAGCTACACCAGCGGGCGCAGGGCCTACAGCTGCAGCTGGAGCGGGCAGAGAGGGGCCGCGAGGGCTTCACAGACCAGGTGTGTGAGCTCCACACGGAGCTCGCCCAGGCCAAGACGCACGCCAGCCAACACCAGCGCCAACGCCTGCTCATGGAGGACGAAGTCCACACAGCCAGACAGGTCTCAGCCAATCACACCACTACAGCCAGACAGGTCTCAGCCAATCAAACCACTACAGCCAGACAGGTCTCAGCCAATCAAACCACTACAACCAGACAGGTCTCAGCCAATCACATCACTGCAGCCAGACAGGTCTCAGCCAATCACACGACTGCCTTCAGAGAACACTGCTGTTGTTAGCCAATCACAGGCAGGCATTAGTATCAGTAAAACTGATGTGTGCCCATGCTCTAAAGTATCACACAAGCAAATTTAAGTGAGGTGAATTCATAGCATTGTGCGTATGGAATGAGTATTAATATGAACTCTTTCCAAGTCTGTTCCTCCCTGATACCCACTTATCGGAACTCCCCCTATTACCGTCGGTCCCGTATTTCCGCTGTCTTGCGTGTATGTGTCACTTAATATCCATTTCTATACAAACCAAGACGGCGGATTCCTAAAGAAACGCAAGCACCCACACCATAGGTGTATCTAAATTAGCTATGTACCAAAAATGAAATTTTACCGTGACTCGAAGAGCTGTAAACAGTGTTGTAAGGCTCCGTGTACACATCCGCTTGGAGCTCCAGTGGAATTTTAATTTCATGACGAGAATTCTCGGTCTAACCATTCATGTGCCGTTGAAACGGCGTAAATAGGCGACCCATCAAGCCAGCACTATAACTCCGAGCGTGGTAAACAAAATCGGATATTTCAGGCAGTAAATGCTCCCGTTAAGAACCAAACCATATTTTGTTCAAATCTACATACCTATGGCTACTGAAAAATGTAAGGTTCATTTAGCAAATGTTATTTTAAAGTGCTAAAAATCATCGTTGTTTTAGAATTTCCGAACAAAAGTGGTGATAATTGGGGGTGTTACGATACACAGTTCAACTGTTTCTACAGCTGAGTGAGAAGTTGACCTCTGACCTTGAGACGGCGAGACAGAGATTGGAGGTCACCTTGAGCCAGCTGCATCACCTGGAGGCGGAGAAGGTCATCCACACCAATCAGATCGCGGCTCTGGAGGCTGAGCGCACACAGCTGATTGGAGAGAAGGAGGAGCTTATGAGCTCTGTCCACTGTCAGGGTCAGGAGGTCACGGTAGAGGAACACCTGGAGGTCATGAAGGAGCTGAGGGACAGGCTCCTAACTCTCAGGTGAGAGGGGTCAGAAGGGGTCATGGAAGACCTTTTAGCTTTGCAAAGCAGCCTTTTTGGCTGAGAAACAGTAGGTGAAAGTAGTCTTCTCTGATTGGTCACGTTGTTTTCCCCTGCAGTGAATCCCAGGATGCCTTGCAGCAGAAGAAGGAGGAGCTTGAGGCCTGTTGCCAAGGTCTGGAGGAACAGGCCTCAGTGAGAGAGGCGGAGCTACAGAGGCAGATGGAGGAGAGGCAGCGGCTGAAGGCTGGGTTATCTAAGGAGAAGGAGGAGCTGAAGAGGCAGGAGGCAGGGTTTTCTGTGGAGAGGGAGGAGCTGAAGAGGCAGGCCACCCACTGGAATGGGAGGTGGGAGGAGGTGGCCATGAAGCTCCGCCTCACGCAGGCAAAGCTGGAGGAAGCGCAGAGGGAGCACGAGCAGGAGGCCTGCAAAGTGAGCTCCTCCTCTCAGCTGTCATGTGACCAGTCAGCCACCCTATCACACAGATGCAATACTTCACTGCAGCTTTCTAATGAATACCAGAACCAGAGCAATTTAGGGTTATGCATACAAACCCTAATACAGACAAATGGTCAGGCTTCCTAGTTTTACATAGTGGCGACTGGATGTCCATATTTAAGAACTTCTCCCTGAATGTCTGGTGCATGATGATTGCTGATGAGATGTGCCCCACACTCAGGATGAGTGACCTCTGTGACCCCTGCTGTGTTTTCTGTATGTTTCAGCTGAGGGAGGAGGCCACTGGAATGTCACAGTCTGTCAGGACCCTTCAGACCGAGCTGCAGAGAAGCAAGTGAGTGGGAGGACGAGAGGAATAAAAGAAAGAGTGGATGAATGGATAGAAGAATGGATGGGTAAAGGAATAAAGGAATGAATGGATGAGTAAAGGAATGGATGGACAATTAAAGGAATGGATGGATGGGTAAAGGAATGGATGGATGAATGGATGGGTAAAGGAATGGATGGATGAATGGATGGTTAAAGGAATGGATAAATGAATAAATGAGTTGTTCCTGCTACTTACCTAACTGTCCATTTTCCCTGTAAGAGATGATGTTAGCCATCTCCTCAAGCAGAAAGCTCAAGTTGAAGATGCCATGGAGAAACTCAAGGTCAGACATGAAGCTTTTCATATTATAACAGTCAGTAATAATCCTCATGTCCTGCATCTAGGGTGGGTAAGTGTGTAGGTGGGTAAGTGGGTAAGTGGGTAAGTGGATAAGTGGGTAGGTGGGTAGGTGGGCAAGTGGGTAAGTGGGTAAGGTGGGTAAGTGTGTAGGTGGGTAAGTGGGTAGGTGGGTAAGTGGGTAGGTGGGTAAGTGGGTAGGTGGGTAGGGTGGGTAAGTGGGTAAGTTGGTAAGTGGATAAGTGGGTAGGTGGGTAGGGTGGATAAGTGGGTAGGTGGGTAAGTGGGTAAGTGGATAAGTGGGTAGGTGGGTAGGGTGGATAAGTGGGTAGGTGGGTAAGTGGGTAAGGTGGGTAAGTGTGTAGGTGGGTAAGTGGGTAAGTGAATAAGTGGGTAGGTGGGCAAGTGGGTAGGTGGGTAAGTGGGTAAGGTGGGTAAGTGTGTAGGTGGGTAAGTGGGTAGGTGGGTAGGGTGGGTAAGTTGGTAAGTGGATAAGTGGGTAGGTGGGTAGGGTGGATAAGTGGGTAGGTGGGTAAGTGGGTAAGTGGATAAGTGGGTAGGTGGGTAGGGTGGATAAGTGGGTAGGTGGGTAAGTGGGTAAGTGTGTAGGTGGGTAAGTGGGTAGGTGGGTAAGTGGGTATCGGAACATCACATATTACCAACCGTCACGTATGTCCAACCTCTTAAGTGTATGTGTCACTTAATATTAATTTCTATACAAACCAAGACGGCGGATTCCTAAAGAAACGCAAGCACCCACACCATAAGTTGATCTAAATTAGCTATGTACCAAAAATGACATTTTATCGTGACTCGAAGAGCTGTAAACAGTGTTGTAAGGCTGCGTGTACAAATCCGCTTGGAGCTCCAGTGGAATTTTGAATTGCTGACGAGAATTCTCTGGCTAACCGTTGATGTGCCGTGAGAAAGGTTGGGAATAAGCACCCACCAGCCCAGCACTAAACTCCGAGCGTGGTAAACAGAATCAGATATTTCAGGCAGTAAAAGCCCCTGGTAAGAACCAAACTAGATTTTGTTCAAATCTACACACCTTTGGCTACTGAAAAATGTAAGGTTCATTTAGCAAATGTTATTTTGAAGTATTAAAAAACATTGTTGTTTTAGAATTTTCGAACAAAATGGTTGGTAATTAGCATGTTTACAATAGGTGTGTAAGGTGTGTAAGGTGGGTAAGTGGGTAAGTGGGTAAGTGGGTAAGTGGGTAGGTGGGTAAGTGGGTAAGTGGGTAGGTGTGTATGGTGGGTAGGTGGGTAAGTGGGTAGGTGGGTAAGTGGGTAAGTGGGTAGGTGTGTAAGGTGGGTAAGTGGGTAAGTGGGTAGGTGGGTAAGTGGGTAGGTGGGTAAGTGGGTAGGTGGGTAAGTGGGTAGGTGGGTAAGTGGGTAAGTGGGTAGGTGTGTAAGGTGGGTAAGTGGGTAAGTGAGTAAGGTGGGTAAGTGGGTAGGTGTATAAGGTGGGTAAGTGGGTAAGTGGGTAGGTGGGTTGGGTAGGTGGGTAAGTGGGTAGGTGGGTAAGTGGGTAAGTGGGTAAGTGGGTAGGTGTGTAAGGTGGGTAAGTGGGTAAGTGAGTAAGGTGGGTAAGTGGGTAGGTGTATAAGGTGGGTAGGTGGAACTGAATGTCTGTCTGTGCTGACTAGAGCCATGCTGACCAGAGCCATGCTGACCAGAGCCATGCTGACGCCCAGCTGAGGGCCGAGGTGGAGACGCTCAAACAGCAGCTGAAGAACGAGAGACTCAGGAGTCAGAGGGAGCGGCAGGAGCATACAGACAGTCAGGTGTGTGGCCATACAGGTGTGCTGTGTGTGCAGGTGTGTTGTGTGTGCAGGTGTGCTGTGTGTGCAGGTGTGTTGTGTGTGCAGGTGTGCTGTGTGTGCAGGTGTGTTGTGTGTGCAGGTGTGCTGTGTGTGCAGGTGTGTTGTGTGTGCAGGTGTGTTGTGTGTGCAGGTGTGCTGTGTGTGCAGGTGTGTTGTGTGTGCAGGTGTGTTGTGTGTGCAGGTGTGCTGTGTGTGCAGGTCTTAAGAGTGTTGCATGTTGTAGTTGTGAGTGTTGTGTGCTCTGGTGTATGTTGTCTCAGGTGTGTGTTGCATAATTGTTGTGTGTGTTTTGTCTTAGGTATGCATTGTATGTTATGTTTGTGTGTGTGTGTGTGTGTTGTGTGGGCAGGTGTCTCTGGAGCAGGTGGATCGTGAGCTGGCGCAGGTGAGGGTGGAGCTTGAGCAGGTGTGGGACATGCTCCGCCTCCGAGACTCAGCACTAGAGGAGCAGCAGCAGGAGCTGCAGTCGGCCAGGAGCCAGGTGAGGGGGGACAGGTGAGAGGACAGGTGAGGGGACGGGTGGAGGGGCACGTGGGGGGACGGGTGGAGGGGCAGGTGGGGGGACGGGTGGAGGGGCACGTGAGGGGACGGGTGGGGGGGCACGTGAGGGGACGGGTGGGGGCAATTTCAGGAGAGGACAGGTCAGGTGTGTTAAATGTTTCAAATGTAAAGCACTTTGAGCTGCATTCTGTGTATGAAAGGTGCTATACAAATAAAGCTTATTATTATTATTATTATTATTATTATTATTATTATTATTATTATTATTATTATTATGCAAGTTAGAGGAACACTCTAATGATGATGAAGATGCTGAAGACAGGAAAGTCATCAGACTGTTCCATATGTGCTATTTACAGAGCATTTTCTCATCTCATCTCTCTCATCTCAGTGCATGTCATCAGACTGTTCCATATGTGCTGATTACAGAGCATTTTCTCATCTCATCTCTCTCTCTCTCTCTCTCTCTCTCTCTATCAGGCGTCTCAGCACAGCTGTGAGTTGGAGAGACTGAGACAGCAGTTGGCAGACAGGGAGCAGGAACTTAAAGACAGGTACACTGGTCTGTCCTCACTGTCCTCTCCCCGTTCGTTCCTCAGATAGGAGCATGAACTGTAGATGACTTTCTGCTGGACAGGAGGCGGTATTTTAGGACTTTAATAGCTTAATAATTTAACTTTAATAGCATTAGTTGTTATCTTTGTGGTCTGGGATTATATGTCTCCCAGATTATTTAATGGGAACTACTCCCCCCCCACACACACACACACATACACACCCGCACATTGTAGCCACACCGCCAGTCACAATCCCCTGTGTTAGATGTTCATTCAAGTTCGTGACATGGCAAGTTTCCCAGACAGATTAATGCTGCCCTGGACAGAAAAGTGATTTCATTCAAAATGTTTAAATCCCTGTTGGAGACACAACCCCAAAATCCCATCACTCCTGCCCTCTTCTGCCCCGTGGTAGAGTGGATGGCATCACTACTGCCCTGTGGTGAGGTGGGTGGCACCACTATTGCCCTCTCCTGCCCCGTGGTGAAGTGGGTTACACCACTATTGCCCTCTCCTGCCCTGTGGTGAGGTGGGTGGCACCACTACTGGCCCGTGGTGGAGTGGATGGCATCACTACTGCCCTCTCCTGCCCTGTGGTGAGGTGGGTGGCACCACTACTGCCCTGTGGTGAGGTAGAAGGCATCATCTGTGTTTGAATTTCGTGTAATGGTGTGAGTCTGTGTGCCTCCTGGTCTAATGCGTAAGGTCAACACCCTTCCTGCTTTACGGTCAGACAGCTCCTGGTCTGACATGTGGTGTGTGTTACTGTGGACTGTCGAGGAATGTCCCTCTTCGGCTGTGATGTGAAGGTTCCTTCGTGTATGTGTGTATGTATGTGTGTGTGTGTATGTGTGTGTGTGTGTGTGTGTTTGTGTGTGTTTGTGTGTGTGTGTGTGTTTGTGTGTGTGTGTGTGTATGTGTGTGGTAATTCTGTGCCGAGCTATGTATGCTATGTATGTCTCTGTATGTTGTGTCCAGGGAACGTGCTCAGGGCAGTGTGGAGAGGCAGAGAGAGACGGAGAGAGTTGAGGCCCTGAGGACCATCACAGCACTACAGCACCAGGTACACACACTCACACACACATCATCATCATACACAGCAGGACACACACACTCACACACACACATCATCATACACAGCAGGACACACACTCTCACACACACACATCATCATACACAGCAGGACACGCACACTTACACACACTGACGACACACAGAATGGAATGAAGTTTGTGTTTGACTGTCATGTTCTGTGTGTGTGTTCATGTTTGTGCACGTGTGTGTGCATGTGTATGTGCGTGTGTGTATACGTGGGTGTGTGTGTGTGTGAGTGGCTAGCTTGCTGAGTTAAGCAGGTCCAGTGTGAGAGGGCAGGAGGGTGGTGAGGAGGCTGCTGGAGAGGTGGAGTCCCTAAGAGCCCAGCTGGAGGGTGAGAGGCTGGGGAAACATTAATTATCTATTTCAACTCAATGTGGTACACACATATAAACTTATAATTCTTAACCACACCCGTGTGTGTGTGTGTGTGTGTGTGTGTTGTCTCTGGCCACAGAAACTAGGAAGCGATCCGAACAGCTCCAGCAGGAGAGAGACCAGGCGGTGCAAAAGCTGCGGAGTCTGAAAGAGGTCCTCCAGGTGATATCCCACAATGCATTGCACACTATCCATGTATTCCTTTAATTAAAAAGTGCTATCTGACTCATGTTCAGTGCTATCTGACTCATATTGAGTGCTATCTGACTCATGTTCAGTGCTATCTGACTCATGTTTTGTGTTTAGTGCTATATGACTCATGTTCAGTGCTATCTGACTCATATTTTGTGTTCTGTGCTATCTGACTCATGTTCAGTGCTATCTGACTCATGTTTTGTGCTATCTGACTCATGTTTTGTGCTATCTGACTCATGTTCAGTGCTATCTGACTCATGTTCAGTGCTATCTGATTCATGTTCAGAGCTATCTGACTCATATTTTGTGTGCAGAACAAACCTGAGAGAGGCCCCCCCTCTGAGAGCAGGAGGGAGAAGATGGCGGCACCTGCTGACCCTGACCAGCAGAGGAGACTGGTCACTGAGCAGGTCAGAGATGGGTTGTGTGTGTGTGTGTGTGTGTGTGTGTGTGTGTGTGTGTGTGTGACTGAGTGCGGTAGGTCGGTTATGGGTTGGATTGGGATGGATCACAATTACCGTATAGTAAAACACCTTGCAGTGTGTGTGTGTGTGTGTTTGTATGCTTATGTGTATGTGTGTATGTATCTGTGTGTGTGTGTGTGTGTGTCTGTGTGTGTGTGTTTACCTGTATGTTGAGTGTAAAGGCCTCCCGTGTGTCCCCAGCTGAAGAGCCTGTTTAAGGAGCGGGAGCAGCTCAGTGGACAAGGGTCAGACAGGTCACCTGGCGCCCACACACGGGCAGGCTCACCACAAAGGTCAAGGGTCATCAAGGTGAGATCATGTGCACACACTCATGTCTGTGTCGTCAGAGACGGTTGATAAAGAGTTAACTATAGAATCTTTGGTGTCGTCCTACTATCACTGAGAGATGACAGAGATTGATCAGCCCCTCAGTACGGTGTACATTTTAGGACCTCCTCAGCTGTCAGAGTCAGGTCTCAAACTTGACAGTGTTTTTCCTGAGACCTGATGTCCTTTTATCTGATGTCTAACACCTGACTCTGACAGCTGAGGATGTCCTAAAATGTACACCGTACCTCAGTTGTGTTTCACCACGTCAGAGCACTTTTATGTGTTAAAGTTGAGATGAAACATGAAGGCTAAATCACGTGCGCCAGGACAGCTAGACTGAGGGCTAGTCCAAATCTTTTTTTTCCTCCGTCTTCCCTGGAACCGTATCAAGAATATTTGCGTCCAAACGGATCCATCTCAACACAACTCAACATGTTACTTCATATCCTAGGCCTATAGGTGGCACTGTTTCTCTTACAGAAATTGACCAAAGCTTGCGCGCTGTAGGCTATACAAACAGACAGAATAGGCTAGGACGAACATGGCTAGTGCAAGGAAACCAGAATTGTTTGTGTGGACTGATAGTGAACTGCCAACTGAAGTCAACTGTAAAACTAATAAACTTCATTTTTACAGTTTGTGCAGGGTGCAGTCCTGTCCTTTATTTAGCTAACGCAGGTACAAATAATCTCCTTTACTTTCTTTGGTTGCAGGATAGTCCGCGATTCACATTAGTTTTGGCTATCACCGCAAATGCATAGGCTACTAAACGCTAGGTCTACCCAAGTTAGGCTATTCTGTTGCCACATTTATAATATTGCTATAATACCTTCGTTAGTAACAGTCGATACTTTTGCCTGCATCAAATCGCGCATTCGCATTTAGTGCGCATCTACCATAGGCTTAACATGAGTTACGCGTCTTTGTATGCTCATATCTGACTTCACTAGACTATGAATGCATTTATTTATGTTGTAAGACATGTAAAATAAATGAATGACACCGGCACTACGCACAAATTAATTTAAATGTACACCGCACTTCCCTAATAACTTCTGACTAGTTCTCTCGCGTCACCGACGATAGCTAGAAATGCATCAAGAAAACACAGGGAAAACACTGTTCAGTTCACCAAATCATGATAATGATCTTCTCATGAAGTCATGAGAATGAGTCATGATTGGTGCTGCGCAGCACCAATCTAATCGTAGGTAATGTCATGTATGAAAACTAGTATTGTTAGGCAATACTATAAGTGTCAAGTCCAGGGCAGCTGAGGTGTGGCGATGACATCATCAATAGGCAGGTATGCGGTTTCGCCGTCCAAACGAACTCACAAGGGCTACGGTTTCAGATTTTTCCACCCTGGAACCAGGTTTCAAAAAAGTGCGGTTTCGGGCAGTGCGTTTACAGGATTCGTTTGGACGATCGGCCAAGACGAAGCAAAACCGGTGCGTTTAACCCAAAAAGCGTCTCCGTGTGGATGGGGCCTGAGGCAGCAGTCACACTTCACTGTGCTCACTGGTGTGCTTCCCCCACGTGTCCTGCAGGGGGCGCTGGAGAAGAGGCTGGAGCGGGAGCTGCTCCAGGACTCAGATGACCAGCAGGGGGCAGCACAGACTTCAAACACTGGACAGTATGGAGGAGAGGGTCCTCAGGAACAGGTACACACACACACACAGACATACATTAACCCACAGATGGCATTTATATACACAATTACACATGCCACTCATACAAACAATTTAACACACCCGCCAGTGGCCAAGTTAGTGTGTGATTAAACACACTCCTATCTGTGGTAATCTAGATCAGACACACTCATGTGTATGTCTAAGTCAGAGTCTAGTCTGAATGATGGTGTGTGTGTGTGTGTGTATATGTGTGTGTGTGTGTGTGTGTGTGTAAAGAGAGTAGTAGATAAGGATGGCAGTGGTCCTATCATCATCGTCATGTGGCGGTGATATCCCTTAGGCTGTGTGTGTGTGTGTGTGTGTATGTGTGTGTATGTGCATCTGTGTGTATGTATGTGTGTGTGTGACAGTGAGATCCTCCGGACTGTACTCTGATAAGAGGCTTTGCAGCTGGACAGCAAGGAGGGGACCTGGTCAAAAGCTGGATAATACACATTTGACACTCCCTGGAGAAGCAGCTGGAGTGCACTCACACACACACACACATACAGGAGAGGGTTAAACATAGAGCTGCATCCACACCACTAATCTGTAGCTGCCAGGACACTGTAAGCAGTCATACTTAAAGACTGTGTCTATGTTCCCAGGAGTGGATTAGAGTGTGTGTGTGTGTGTGTGTGTGTGTGTGTGTGTGTGTGTGTGTGTGTGTGTGTGTGTGTGTGTGTGTGTGTGTGTGTGTGTGTGTGTGTGTGTGTGTGTGTGTGTGTGTGTGTGTGTGCGCGCGCGCGGCGTGTGTTTAGAGTGTGTGTACCCTAGAGTGTGTGTGTGTGTGTGTGTGCAGCATGTGTTTAGAGTGTGTGTACCCTAGAGCAGGGGTTCCCAAACTTTTCCATGACAAGGCCCCCCAAATACCACTAGGTTCTGGCCAAGGACCCCCTTGATGTGTTATTAAACCCATCGACAATACTACGGCAAATGTAAAAATACATTAAGCTAATCCTAATAATTATTTTAGCCACAAGCACTTCGCGATGGAGCATACAGTGTGTAAAAATTGCATTTGGGGCTTTCTGCTTGCTATATGAGAGTTATCACTCTACTATTATTCCCAGTCATAATCATGGAAAATATAATGTTCAGATAATGTGACAAATTATTATAATGGCATTGTATAACAACCCTCATAGTAATAGGTATATTTTAAAATTTTCAAATGTATTTATTTGTTGCTTTTATTTTTCCTTCCAACTTGCTGAGGCCCCCCTGGCACCCCCTCGCGGCCCCCACTTTGAAAACCACTGCCCTAGTGTGTGTGTGTGTGTGTGTGTGCAGCGTGTGTTTAGAGTGTGTGTACCCTAGTGTGTGTGTGTGGTGTGTGATTAGAGTGTGTGTATCCTAGAGTGTGTGTGTGGCGTGTGTTTAGACTGTGTGTACTGCTGGGTAACTCACCCCCTGGAATGAAACACACTGTGTTGGGATGAGTGTGCAGCAGCTGACCGGCAGTGTGTCCTCCTACTCAGATGTCCGCCGTGAGTGTGATGAGTGTGTGTGGCGTGTGATGAGTGTGTGTGTGTGTGTGTGGCGTGTGATGAGTGTGCAGCTGACCGGCAGTGTGTCCTCCTCCTCAGATGTCCGCCGTGAGTGCGATGAGTGTGGGTGTCAGCGGTCTAGAACACCAACGCAACAACCTCCTCAGAGGTGACCGACCGGATCGGGTCCAATCAGGAAATAAATCATAGCATGATATAGGAGCATCCAAACACACTCTTATACATGTGTTCAAATGAGTCTGTGATTGGGGGCTTGCACTTGGGTGTGTGTGTGTGTGTGTGACTTTATGTGTGAATACGACAGTGTGATTACCATCTCACCTACACTTGAATCTACTTCTGTGATTGCTTGGTTTACAAGTCATCTTATCTAGCATGTGTGAAACACTTCCCTTATTTGCCTTCAATGTCTTCTTCTTGATTTAGCCGTTAGCTTGCATTGTGTCTCTCTTATAATGTGCTCTGGGTGAAAGTGTCTGACAAATGACTTGAATTTAATTTAAATGTGCTGTAACTGATAAAAAAAGCTGTTTTTGTGAAAAAGTTGGAGTGTGATGATGTCATTATTCTGATGTAGCCACAGTGAAGTTCCGTGAGGTCCCAGCAGCAGAGATTCGAAACCATGGCAACACCCCGGCAGCCATTCTTTTGTCATATCAGGACTGTGGCCATGATGAAGAGAGAAACACACACTCCCACGGCGAGGACGGAGCGTATCTGGCCACACAGGTGTGTGTGTGTGACTCCCAAGAGGAGGAAGAGGAGGATGAGGATGAAAAGAAGATGATGGAGGAAAAGTAACTAATCAGCAAATGAGACTATTTTCTTAATAACTCAAGTTTTTTTTAATGACAAGTTTTTTTTTTGTTTTTTTTTTAAATACTAAATTGTTTTGGGTGTTTGAGAGAGGTGATGAGCTCCGTTTAAACAGCATGTTGAACTGACACTAACCTGGGTCTAGCACATTGGCATACTAACCCGGGTCTGTCACAGTGGCATACATCTAATCAGGACTTGGAGTTCGATGGAAACCATGCAGCACAGCATGCTTAATATGTGTGAGAATGACACACGTTAACACACTACACACACACACACACACACACACACACACACACACACACGCGTGCACACACACACTCTTACTCACACACTCACTCACACACACACACACACACACACACACACACACACACACTCACACACACACACACGCACACACACACACACATATATATTTAGGCTAGATTTGAGCCCCAGTCACAACTGTGTGACGTTGTGAGAAAGACGAGAGGGTTGACCTCAACCCTACTATATACTCGCCGTTCCCGACCTGTAGCGCGACAATGTGACGTCATGTGTGTCCACTAGCTCTAGTAAATGTGTGATGTGAAGCTTGTCTTTGTCCTTGTCTTTTTGGGGGGCCTGATCCGTGGACAGATCTATCACATAATGTCATCTTATCAGCAAGAGGCCAGTGGGATAGGCTGTTTCAGAGTTACTGCTGCCTTACCACTATATACACTACACTATACTACACTACGATATACTATATTATACTGTTCTACACTATACTATGAATACTTGCCCAACTGCCCCCCCAACACACACACACACACACACACACACACAGAGTAATATATTTCCTTTGGAAAAAGCAAAGTAATTTGATAGTCAGTAATTTCTTTTTCTTTGGAAATACAGTAATTTCTGTCTTTGGCAAAATCAGCTTTTTCAAAACTCCATGTACATCTGGTGGTCATTGTATTTTGCTTCTTTTTTCTTGTTGGCTATAAAATAATGTATTCACAACAGCAAATTATTTGGCCAAATGATTTTGGTTTCAATATTGCTTACATGTTTACTATGTATATCAACTTCTCTCTGTAGATGATTTTAACTCTTGTATGGAAATATACATAGAAGCCCAAGACAGAAGAGCTTTAGGTTTTGAGCAACAGTACATGATGTATATAAAACTGTCATGTTATGACAAAAGTGTTTATAATGTGAGGCGAATGTTTGCTTTAGAGATGTGTTTGACATTTTGAATGTTGTGTCATTTTGCTGGAGATTTGAGGCATTTTGCATTTTGTGTGAGCAATTGTGGGTTTTGTGTATTGTTTTGAAAAATAGACAGAGTTTTGAAAATGTATGTAAACAGTGTAAAACTGTAAACACAACAGCTCAAAATTGATCACACTTGTTTCAAATGATGTGACACAACCGAGTGCAAACAGGTTGCTGAACAGTGCATAGTTCATATCAGCAATGGGCAGAAACTATCAGAGTATTTAGAGTGCAGTTTAGGCTATAAACTGTAATGTACTTCTCATTTACAGTACTGAAATGTGTGTCTTTTCTAGTATTTTTACCGTTTTCCAGTATACCGTACAATTGCTAAGCCAATTTTTTTGAAACCTTCCACCCTTTTCAAAACTGTAAACACAAACCCCATCAATACTTTACTCCCTCGTACTCAATGATTTTTACTGGATTTGCAGTAAATGTTGAATCCACTGATCCACACCTTTTTGTATTTGTTTTGTTTTTTTAAAGATACAAAATGCATTTACTGTATTGTAGACAAAGAACATTTCTCCTGGATCTATATGCCCTTCCCTGAACACTGTTTTCCATTTTTTTTAATGTGGTGTGTAATGATTACTCAGTAGTGTTTTCTTTTTTTGACTGCTTTGTGAATGATCTGAAGACAGTGTTTGGTTTTGAGCAGCACAGATAAAACTGTTTTGAGGCGATTGTTCAGTTTTGCAAGAAGTGTCAGAGGGTAAGGTTTCAAAAAATGTGTTTTAGCAATTGGGAAAAACTGAACTGGCTGGACAACGCATGGAAATTGGCACACAGCTAACTTCAGCTTACAACATTGTGTCTGTCAATTAATAAGCATTCCTTATAAAATAAGCAAATAAAATACAATTATATAGGCTAAATCTTCTATTCCATTTACAGATGGGCCTACACTTGTTTGAAATTGTAACTTTAGATAGGCTAATTTATTATAAGCCAGTTTATTTGACGGTGTAACACTTCTTAAGATTTATGGAGTGGGAACCAATCTTATAAATTATGATAATAATCCAGTGTGTTACATGTCCACTTTAACCATCTAGATAGAATGTCCACCTGTCCACCTTTAGATGAGCTTGCGAATGCGCTTATCTTTACTCCGGAATCGAAAGTAAAAGGATAGCCTAGCCCGTCTAGCATTTTAGACCGTAAACTTCGTCGAGGACACTATAAACTGTTTTGGGTGAGTAGGCTACCTGTTCATTTATTATGAATAAAGAAAAAAAGCTACAACGTTTATTTTTAGTAGGGGTAGGCTTTTTACAGGACTGCCAGCAATCATGATTCGATGTGTGTGATTTGCGTTGGCGGAATGCGGCTGGATTATAGCCTAGTAAAAAAAAAGAATCCGGTTAGCGCTGCCAGACGCTCACGCACTCGCGGACGCTGAAAGTATAATTTCTGAATCTGTGTAGACAATAGAATAGTGCTAATAAAAACATACACTCGGCCCTCTATTATGGAAGCATATGTGTAGCTTAATTCAAATGAGAATGCAATCTGCAATTCAAAAATACATTACATTATGCAATTGCCAATTAATTATGTAATTTAATATTGCAATAATTTCCAACAAATTGTATTTTAATCTGCAAAGTGACAATGCAATCCTAAAATCAATTTGAATAATTTTGGTTAAAAAATAGAATAAACATGGATTGAATTGCATTCCATTTTGCCATGGTACTTCAGTCTCAAAATTCAAATGGAAATTAATTTTGCATTTCAATTTTCAATATTCAGTTTCATCATTTAACTGTCAATTCGTTTTGCAATTTAATATTCAAAGTGCAATGTAGGATTGCATTTTGAAAACATATTTGGCAAAACTGACAATGCCAGCCTGAAAACAATTTGGATTATTTTGGGCAAAACGTTTTGCCATCGTTTTGATGCATTTTATTCAAATGGAAAAGAAATAGCGCCACTTTAGATTAACTTCCAACAAAATTATGTCTCACTGCAACGATGTGCCATCTGGTGGACAAACGACTATGTAACGCCAATACTGGAAATGCAGCCAAATGATGATGAATATTTGGTTTTCCTTTAATCCTACTGAATTTGTAATTATGTATCGGCCGTTCTAATTGCCGATACCGATAGTATGTGCGTGCCTGTGTGTGTGTGCTTGTGTATATGTGTGCACCACCATCTTCAGGCCAATGAGTATACAGTCACTAAATGTACACGCAACTTCATTTTTTTAGACCCCCCCACGGATGAAATTCTACGAAACTTGGCATACCCCCAGAGAATGTCAGGTTAATCATACACATAAAATTTGGTGCAGTTCTGAACATCTTAACTGAAAAGAGGGGCGATTAAAGCAGAATGATATTGCATTTTCATTTTTTACCGGGGGGGTGCAAATCACAAATGAGTGATTATGGGCTAGGTTGAGGTGGGCCCTTGAGACCAACATACCATAAAAATTTCTTCATCCTTGGTGCCACGGTTCACGTAGTTATTTAGGAAAAACTGCATTTTTTGGGTTTCGGGGGGCCCAGCGCGGGGAGGGAGTGGCCCCCGGGGACCAAACAAATTTTTTCTGTAAAAGTCTAGTGGGGCTACATACCCACCAAATTTCATTTGCCCCGGTGTTTCGGTGTCCCGGGTCTAGTTTCTGAATTTCATCCATGGGGGGGTCTAAAAAAAAATTAAGTTATGTGTACATTTAGTGACAAACATTGGCCTCTACATGGTGGTGCACACATATACACACACACAGGCACGCACATACTATCAGTATCGGCAATTAGAATGGCCGATACATAATTACAAATTCAGTAGGATTAAAGGAAAACCAAATATTCATCATCATTTGGCTGCATTTCCAGTATTGGCGCTACGTAGTTGTTTCTCCACCAAATGGCGCATCTTTGCAGTGATACGTAATTTTGTTGGAAGTTAATCTAAAGTGGGTTGGAAAGACGCTTCCTACAAGGACAACACTGTAGTTTACCGCAGAGAACGTCTATTAAGGGTAGGATGATTTTCACATGAAATGTAATTCCCATTTCTTCTTGAAGCCGAAATAAATCTGAGAATGTTTATCGGACATGCTTGGTTTTAACTGCAGGTACGTTAATCTTATACAAGTTGTATCTACGACCTAGGTAAAATGATGTTAGGCCTACCGTTAGCATTGGTTGAGTGATGGAGGCCAATTTGATTATTGACCAGTGTATTTGTAGAAAACCATAAATGCGGTTACCAAGCAAATTGATATCAGCGCTGTAATTGTATCTTTCGACTGTCATCTTCTTTTCTGACCATATAGCCTACAGGAGATAAGTGAGTTAGTCACAACGCGTTCGCTAACGTGATGGTTTTCTAATGGAAAATATAGGCCTAGCCTACCTGAAAGATAACCTGTCTATGAAGCATCCTGAACAGGCTGGGATATTTGTGCTTGCTAAATAGGCTTTTCTGCTGTTGATTCGCTCACAGTCCTTGGCCCTGTCAGTGCTTTGTAAAATGTTGCATTACAGTAAGACTACAAAAAGTCTCAAAAAGCATCTGAGCTAACGTTCATTCCCAAACAATCCTCTATTTTTAAAGGTGTTTCAAGTAACGTTAAGGAAGAGCATGGCTCAAAAGTAAAGTAACTAGGCTGAGACGACGTAATTGACTAGACAAATTCGTCAAAGTGAATCATTTGTGTCAACTCGTCACAATGTAGATTTATTAATGCACCAGTGATGATCTAGGCTACATTTAAACCAAATGTTTTAGAGCGCACTTTGAGAGATGTATCCAGGGCAGGGCTGTACCTGTTGCACGTGCTACAAAAATCATTCTGTGTGATGGATGATTTACTAACGTTACGTCTGATACAGTTTTGCCTATGGCTATACATGCGTGAGACTGAGATGCTTGTTTGTTTGTTTGAAGTGCTTGTTTAGGGTGTGACTGTGAGAGGTGAATCGATGTGCTTTGATTCCAGCTTGGTAGCTGTAGTCTATGCGATTAAAAAGCACGTGTGTGTGGGAAGTATCCAAACAATGATAACACTTTCATTATGGCTGCTTTAGCCACAGACCTTCAGCTACTGTACAGTGGGTCCCATTTAGAAGTGGCCACTTCATTCGCGCTTTCTGTGATTCACGCAGCTGGGTGAAATGTATTACAACTTTTCGCCAAGAGGTGGCAGCTTAAGTCCGCTTGATAATGTAAGCCAGGTGTTTTCAACCAGGGGTCCATGGCCCACTTGTGGTCTGTGAGGACATTGCTGGTGGTCCCTGACCATGGAACCATGGATTCATTAGTTCCAATGTGGAAATCAGTATTTTTCCCACGAACAATAACGGACGCAGCTCTCAACTTGGCCCGTTAAAATGTGAACAGTCTTGCGACGCATTTCATGAAGGCCCTTTTGGACATGTCAGTTATTTGTACCACTGGTTAGATGTAAAACTGCATTTCGTTTTAGACTATTGGTATTTAATTTGTGCATTGACAATAAAGTTGAATATCATATGAACTAAAGATGACTAAAATCTTACATATGTAGAAGAAGAAACATTAACAAAAATCCATGGCATGACCTCTCTTCTTGATAGCTGTTGAAAACTGCATGGAAATGACAGGGATTGTTTTGTTTGTTAATAAATAAATAAATAAATAAATAAATGTAAAACTGATACCTTCAGCTTTCCCCAAATACAATGTAGCCTACAGGTGTACATGACCTTTCATCAGTCCAGTTGCAATGGATGAACTGTGATGAACTGCCCTACTTGTGATTGTTTAGAGATTTTAAAGGTTTTATAACAATGCTACAAATTTTTTGGCTAGTGCTACAAATCTATTCACCTTCGCAGCGCCAGTAGGCTACTTGCTGTGCGGCCCGCACACACACAGACACAGGCATGCCAAACAAGCATACACAAAAGTTTCAAGAGTCGGGGTGGAGTAGAAGATGTATACAAATTGATTAGTGTGATTTATGTTCGCGGAACGGATGTACAGGACTGAGTGCCGGTCATATTTTGTACCGCTATGCGGTACATCTAGTTTTAGCATGGCTTTCCTCTGCCGATTTCATTGGTTCCACAGGATGCAAGGGGTAAAAGTAACGTGCATCATTGCTCATTGCCAGAGTGTCTCGCAGAGACAATTCCATTGTGCTCTCGCGAGAACTCTGGATTTCCAGGGTATGACACTGCCGTCATGGAAACAGACACACTTCGGTACTCTACTGGGCCCAGAGCAACTAATTTTTTTCCATAGACATTAAAAGACAGTTTTTCCTGCTGTTCAGAGTAGCCTACAACAAAACGCTCATTCCTATTTTTCATGGAGGCCTGATCTTCACCCTTGCTTATATCATCTGGCTGCACAGCTATAGTAATTGCTCTGTAGAGTTAAGCGATTTAATTTTTCCCTCACTAAAAGGAGGTCATGGTGAAAAGGCTCACAGGTTGTGGCTGTGCTAGTAAATTAATTTACACCTGGAAATGACTTGTGACGTTAGACTAAAACAACCAAATAACTGATGATCAGGAATCCCCTACATTACAAACAATATGTAAATGTATACAATCCAAAAGAATAACACGCACACAGTCAACTATGCAAGTGCAGACACACATACTGGATAATCAGAATAGATATGTTTTACCTGTCTACAGTACATGTGAGAGCCTTAGCTATAAACAATTGAAAAGTTAATTTTTTACGAGTTCCTTCAGCAAGTACTCCAGTTTCTACTGAACACAATTTTAGTTCTCTTCAGAAAATATCCAGATTCAACTGATAATAATGTTGGTTTTCTTGAGAAGGTACTCTAGGTTTAATTGAACACAATTTTAGGTTTCCTTAAAAAATACTCCAGGTTCCACTGAACACAATTGTAGTTCTCTTCAGAAGGTGCTCCAGGTTCCACTGAACACAATTTTAGTTCTCTTCAGAAGGTGCTCCAGGTTCCACTGAACACAATTTTAGTTCTCTTCAGAAGATGCTCCAGGTTCCACTGAACACTCTCCATTATGGACTGCTACTTACAGTTTCATTTAGTTTCTTATTGGATGATTGATGAGATGCATCCTATAGCGCTTCTTATTCGATGACATGCCATCGGGCAACTTCCACTTGGCTCATGTTGCACATGTCTCTCCAGTGTGCTTGCCCCGCCTCCTCAGCCTCCTGGCCAATCACAATGCGTCCCACGATATTGCTCGTTGAATATAGGCAACCCTGCCCAGAAAAATAAAACAATTCAGTTGTTACATCTTTACTACACCTTCACAAATGGTTGTCTAAGATCAGCTTATCACCTTTATCTGACTGATTTGAATGTGTTTACTCTTACTGTTTGACACTGACACCTTAAGCATTACAGGTGTTGAGACTGCGGTATATGAGAAATGTTGCCATAGAGACCGTGGTGAGATTCCGACCTTGATGAGAATGAACTCCAGGACCAGTGGCAGCTGCGTGACATCTCCGGGCGGCAGGTCGAACAGGAAGGTAGAGTTCCAGACGGTAGTCTGCCCAGCGGCCCCCTGGGTAGCTTGAGAAGACACCACCACTCCTGCGTGTCGCAGATTCACCACCACATGGTGGTCTGGACAGATGCAGAGGAGACACAGTCAGAGAGAGAAAAAGAGAGGTAGGGGAAGAGAGAGGGAGAGAGAGATAGGGTAAAGAGAGAGAGAGGAAAAAGAGAGAGTGAGAGAGAAAGAGAGATAGATATGGTCAAAGGGAGATAGAAAAAGAGTGAGAGACAGAGAAGGGTAAAGAGAGATGGAGAGAACAAAGGGAGATAAAAAAGAAAAGAGAGACAGAGAGGGATGGAGGACCAGAGGGAGAGAGGGATAGAATGCGAGATGAAGAGAGAGAGCAGGAGTGAAGTGAAACAGACAGAGATCGAGATTAGACTTATCCTCATGAGCTAAAATCCTGTCTGGCTGTAGACATAACCTGTTGACCAAAGCCACAACCAAAATCACACAGCTGCCCTCAAGTAATCCGGCCGTTGATCTTTCCCGTTCTGCACACTGACCAAAGCCACAGACTTCATGGCTAAAGGCCATTCATTCGGTGTGTGGTCTTAATTTGTCTTCATTTTCTTACATACATTTACATTTATTAATTTAGCAGACGTTTTTTCCAAAGCGACTTACACATGTCAATTGTATTAGAGACATTGTTACATTGTCCCCGGAGCAACTCGGGGGTTAAGTGCCTTGCTCAAGGGCACATCAGTGGAAGCCGGGAATTGAACCCACAACTTTTCAGGTTACTGCATGCTAGCCCAGCTCCTTAACCACTACACTACCACTGCCCCATCCACCACTTACAGTAGGGTGGATTGCCCTAATGCGGGCCATGTTTTGCTTTTCAGACTTCTGTAGCTATATTAGCCTATTAACACAATGTGATCACAGGACCTTGGCTTTCCCATAGTTTCACTGACATTAATTAGTTTGGAGAAGAGCCACACCCACTGGAGCTTAGGTGTCATTAGGCCACATTAGGACAATTTAGTATACTTATCAGTGCGTTTCAGATCTACCACATCCACACTCAGGATGTTGTTGAGTCCACAGATACCCACCTGTGTATGTCTAACGGGAGGAGATAATGTTGTAGCAGTGAATGAGTGAATCTCCTTTTCATGTCTAACTGGTGGAGACAATGTTGTAGCATTGAATGAGTGAATCTTCTTTTCATGTCTAACTGGAGGACATAATGTTGTAGCATTGAATGAGTGAATCTCCTGTTCATGTCTAACTGGAGAAGATAATGTTGCAGTGAGTGAGTGAATCTCCTTTTCATGTCTAACTGGAGGAGATAATGTTGTGGTAGTGAATGAGTGAATGTCCTCTTAATGCCCCCACATGCACTGCTGTCTTGTCCAGTCAGAACCAGACCCCGCAGGCTGGGGGTACCGGGGGTACCGGGGGCTCCGACTGCAGTGTAGTCAAGTCAAGTCAAGTCAGTTTTATTTGTATAGTGCATTTAACGTGCACAGAGTGCAACCCAAAGCGCTCCAGAGTAGTAAGACCAGCGCTCAGGCGCCGGGTGCGTCTGCAGGATTGCGAGGAGAGAAGAGAGAGATTAAACTACAATGTCATTAAAAATGGGATGATCTGCTGTGGACCTTTGCGCATCCTGTAAGACAATCGTTTAATCCCCCACATTAAAAGCAAACATGAGGGCTTATCACCATCCAGCCCCTACCCGCCCCGCACTGTCCCTGGGCAACAAATCACGGATCAGTCCAACCCCACTGGGGGCTTTTCACTCAGAGTTCCTGGGCTCACAAGCTCACGTGGGTGTGTGTGTGTGCCCTGAATGTGTGTATATGTGCAGTGCAACCGGAACGTTTTGAGACCCTTTCAAGTTTTCCACATTTTGTTATGTTTCAGACTCATCTTAAAAAAATGTATTCATTTTTTTGTCTCATCAGTCTATACACAATACTCCACAAAAAGCAAGTGTTTTGAGTGTTTTGTAAATTTATAATTCTGTAACTCTGCATCTCCTTTATAGTGACCATTGGGGACCATTTGGACTCTGTGTTGTTTTAGTATCGGTCATTCCAAATAAATGGTTTCAGTATAGTATCAGTATCGGTCATTCCAAATAAATGGTTTTAGTATAGTATCAGTATCGGTCATTCCAAATAAAAAGACCTCTGAAGTTCGCCTACAAAAAAGCTTCCATCTTTGAGATCCAGTATCTTGCGGTTTTTCCTATGGGAAAAAAACATGGGGGTTTCGAATTATCACACCTGTTAAACTCTCGCGGGGACGAAGAAGTCTGAAATGCAGACGTTTTGCTCAACACACTCTTGTCCTCTGCCTTCCATTTGCTCCGGTGATCTTAGGTACGTTAAGACGGCAAATTTAGATTTTTGCTACCCCAGAGCTAACTTGCAACGCAACTTGCCATAGGTAGTTAGCTTCAATTAACACCCGGATCTACTTATATGGGCAAAGATGGCAGCTTTGGGATTTTTTTGTAGGTGAACTTCAGAGGTCTATTGTTTCAGTATAGTATCAGTATCGGTCATTCCAAATAAGATAATCTGTGTGTGCTGCATGACATGCCAAGTCTGAGGGATGCCGCCTCACATCCCAGAGGTGGATAATGGGGGACAGAGGCCTTTCGTACACCCAGAGGGAGAGAGGATGATGGGGGACACAGAGGCCTTTCGTACACCCAGAGGGAGAGAGGATGATGGGGGATAGAGCCGTTTCGTACACCCAGAGCGAGAGAGGATGACCGGTATGACAGGAGGGAGAAAGAGAAAGGAAGAAGAAAAGGAGAGAGAAGGAAATGGACAGGTGTAGAACACCTTCCCTCTACCTTGTGTTCCTGTGCCGGTGGAGAGGTTCTCTGCCTTTAGAACCATGACTTTGAGGCGCTGGGGCAGAGACTGGTACTGCATGAGGATGAAGAGCTGAGGCAGGGTCTGCCCTCCCCCAACGGCATCATGGGAAAACCATCTCTGCAAGAGATGGAAAGAGGTCAAGGGTCAGGCTCAGATTCAACTTTTCCATGGAGACGGGAAGTCAGGGATTACTGAATCAACCACAAAACAGCAGCAGATTCACACACACTCACTGCTGTAATAGTCGTGTGTTGTTGTGATACCTGTGTGTTGCTATTACACCCATGTGTTGTGGTGCACTACCTGTGTGTTGTTGTGTGTTGCTGTTACACCTGTGTGTTGTTACCTGTGTATACCTGTGTGTTGCTGTAATACTGTGTGTGTTGCTGTTATACCAGTATGTTGTTAGGTGTGTACACCTGTGTGTTGCTGTAATACTTGTGTTGCTGTAAATGCTTAGGTACCTGTGTGTTGCTGTGGTACAGTACCTGTGTGTTGCTGTGTGTCGCTGAAGTACCTGTGTGTTGTTGCCTGAGTGTACCTGTGTACCTGTGTGTTGCTGTAATACCTGGGTGTTGCTGAGGAACCTGTGTATTGTTACCTGTGTGTACCTGTGTGTTGCTGTAATACCTGTGTGTTGCCTCTGAGGGGCCTAAGTTGTCTCGTGTAGGTGAGGGCCATCTCTGGCTCCCAGGCCAGTTCGCTGCAGGCCAGCTCCAGCTGCCCCAGCGGGGCGAGTGTGTGTGTCTGTGTGTGTGTATGTCCAGGCAGGTCCTGGGAGAAGACGTCCAGTGTGAGCACACTCGTGCGGAGCTCCTCCAGCGAGGAGACAGCCAGCTCCAGGTCGGGCCCGTGCAGCTCGGGGCTCAGGCTGCGGTGGCGCGCGGTCACCTCTGCCGGGAGCGGCCGCGCCGGGGGCAGCCGGGCCAGCACCGTCACCGTGCCCAGCCTGCAGGCGGCGCCACTGAGGCCCAGCAACGTGAGCGTGACGGTCCGCCGCGCCGCCGAGAAGCAGAGCGAGAACTGCAGTGACGGGGAGCACGGAGCGGAGGAGGGGCCTGTGGAGTGGGCGGGACTACAGACAGCTCCGGAGGCTCCACCCCTAGCCCCACCCATCAACCCACCGTCTCCACTGGGTCTAGGGGCGGGATCTATGGAGGATGTGGATCTATATACATTATGGGTGGAGCTTATGGAGGAGGCGGGTCTGTGGGCGGGGGCTGCAGAGGAGGCGGTGCCGTAATTGGGGAGGGACGACTGAGTCTGGAAGTGGCTGAGAGTAGGGGCGGAGCCTGGGAGGTAGGGGGCGGTGGAGGGGGCAGGGCCGGTGAGGCGGCTGTGCTCGGTGTAGGAGTAGGCGTCGGCCGCCACGGTGCAGCGGCGCTCCAGAGCCCTCCGCGTGCGGGACAGGAAGCTGAGGCGGGGCAGGTGGGGCAGGCAGGGCAACGAGCTGCGAGGTCGGTCCATGGGCCGGTACAGAGGGGCCGACAGGGTCGGGGAGCTGAGGCGGCGCAGGGGGAAGTACGACTTGGGGGCGTCTGGTCGGGACCGCGTCGCTAACGGCAACATGTAGAAGTCATCATCAGAAGGGGTGGAGCTTCCAAATGCAGAGGGGTAATCAAGCCCCGCCTCCTCCTCCTCCTCCTCCTCCGGCTCCTCATTCAGAACCCTCATGGGTGGAGAGTGGGAAGAGGAAGTGGCATCAGCGGAGGGTGTGGTTGAGCAATCGGCGAAGAGAGCTGGAGATTCTTTGTTCTCGGCAGGAAGTGACCTCATCTGCCATAAGCACAGGAAACAGCCCAGCAGCAGGGAGAGGCAGAACACAGCAAGCCCCGCCCCCAGGAGAACCTGCAGGTGAACTAGAGAGAGAAGAGAGAGAGAGAAATGGAGAGAGGGAGAGAGAGAGGGAGAGAGCAGAAAGAGATAGATGAGAGCAGAGAGAGAGCAAAGAAAGAGATGGAGAGAGGGAGAGGGAGAGAGAAAAAGAGAGAGGGAGATGGGGAGAGGGACAGGGAGAGAGAAAAAGAGAGGGAGATGGAGAGAGAAAAAGAGAGAGGGGGATGGAGAGAGAAAGAGAGAGGGAGATGGAGAGAGGGTGGACAGAAGGCTTAATCCACAGACCTGACCTGAGCCAAGGGTTCACAACCCGACAGCAGCAGCGCCTGTTCAACAGTAATCTCTAAGAAACTAACACAATCCAGCACACAAACACTGGGTCTCATCTACAAGCACTGTTACATCAATCTCTAGCTCAGCTCTCCTACAGCACAATCCACTTCAGGTCAGTACCCAACATCCAGGGTTGGGTAGTAACGGATTACATGTAATCTGGATTACGTAATCAGATTACAAAAATCAAGTAACTATAATCAGCCCAGATTACAATAAAAAAATTGTGTAATCAGATTACAGTTACATTGTTGGGGATTACCTGATTACATTTTATCATACAAGCAATGCAACTTTTTAATGATAGCCTAGTTATCTTTTAATTCAACAAGCTTCGGGCTTGCCGGTTCGATCCCCGATCAGTAGAAAAAATGTGGGCGGGGGAAGTGGTTGACCACTGCTCTCCCATGCCCACATCCACGGCTGAAGTGCCCTTGAGTAAGGCACCTAATCTGATCTAGGCCTGATCTTTTCCTCCTAATCTTAATGTAGCCTCTTGTTTTAGTGTTACCGTTTACTTTGAGAAAGTCACCAGGTCCCCCTGGTTGAAAAACATCCCAAAGGAATAATTTTCTCACCCCCACAATTGAAATGGACATGGTGTCATTCAATCTCAGGCCATGTCCCTGGGTCAAAAAAATCCAGCGAAAGCTAAATTCATTGTCCAGGTGTGCCCTTATAAAGGTTAAGCTGAGTTGTGCATGTTTGGAGAATAGTGATCCATGATCACATCCATGACTAAGTGATCAATTTTGGGATGGGGAAAATTTCAACCACCAAAATACCACCCCCAAAGTGGAGAATAGCTATAGAAATGTATTAGTTTTGGGTGTTTTTCAGACAATGGGACCTGGTGACCTCAAAGTAAATGGTAACACTAAAACAAGGGGCTACATTAAGATTTTTGGAGGAAAAGATCAGTTAATTCACACAGGAATGCTTTACTCAGAGCAAAGAGATTTCTTAGATGTAATAAAATAATAAACAGAAAAATAGAATGAGAATTCTTTCATCAATTTAGTGGTGGTGTCTTTTACTTAAGGGAAATATTTATTGAAGTAATCTAAAAGTAATCCTAAAGTAATCAGATTACGTTACATGTTTTTGGTAATCCTGATTACGGTACTGATTACAAAAATTGCCATGTAATTTGTAGTCAGTAATGGATTACATTTCAAAGTAATCTGACCCAACCCTGCCAACATCCTACAGCACAATCCACTTTGGATCAGCACCCAACATCCAATTCCAGTTGCCTTAAAGAACAACATGCACGTTTGACCATGGTTATCTGTCGGGTATTTATGGAAATAAACTCCATAAATAACCATTAATTTGTAATGTTATGCTTCCTCCCTGTTGTTTCCTATGGAGTTGATCGAGCTAATGTCTGAGTCTGTTGAGGCTGGACTGTCATTGGCTCATCTGCGTTCTAAGGGTGGCGCTTAGCGACAGGTCAGTTCCAGTTGCCTTAAAAAACAACATGCACTCTACTCTAACATGGCCTCTTCCAGATCTCTCTGCTCTGAGCGTTGGTTCGAATGGTCAGTAATGTGGAGGAAACATCTGGACATAAAGCCCACTCCATGGTAAACTGTTCCACCACTGAGTGACAATGGTGGTGTGCAGTTTTTTAATTTTCTCTGCAGTTTTGCTATGGCGATAGTAGCAGCAGCACAGTAGTAGAGAGCAGGAGGGAGCACTAGATGAGCACTAGAAGAGTCAGATCTGGGATGGAGGATTAGTGTAGAAGTGCAGGACAACTCAAGATGACCAGGAGTGTGAGAACCTACTCTGTCAGGATGGGCCATGGCTCTACAAACCACCACTTTCTTAATATATATATATATATATATATATATATATATATATAGTTTTTTCTATAGTTTTTTTATATTACCTTGCCTACTCGCTGATATGTCCATATTTATTTTATGCTAGTCTCTAGACTTTATTCTTGCACCGTTGGACTTACTCATTTGCACCATCACCATGACACTCACACAGAGCACCTTACCTTACTATGCACAGTGAATCACAGGCTCAGTCCCTGCCTCAGTCATTGCAAGTGCCTCTTGATTAATCACCCTCTATGTGGATACGGTTTTTAGAATTTATTTAGATTAAGTGTTATTTAGTATAATTTGTATTTTAGTATATTCTTTATCTTCTACTGTCCTTATTGCTTAGTTGTGTTTTTTATATTATATACTTTTAATTACTTTTTTCTGCTGTTAGTGAATGTGTGTGTGATGTCTGTATGCTACTGAGACCTTGAATTTCCCCTGGGGATCAATAAAGTATCTATCTATCTATCTATCTATCTATCTATCTATCTATCACAGCATGGGCGTCGGAGCCATTATATGGGTACAGTACATGCAGTATCAGCATGAGGACCACAGGGTTCAGATATGAGCACGAGGTGAAAGACAAACCTTTCAACGTACCAACCAGCAGTGAGAGGCATGGACATTGCACAGTCGCTCTCGCTCGACATCGCTCTCTCACACACTATACACACTTGCATACACACACGCACGCACACCCACACACACACACACACAAACCAGGATGCATGCAAGCGTTGCAGCAGAGATGGTAGTGCACAGTGAAGTATGACAGGGATCTGGCTCAATAGGACACCCAACTGCACCCGGACCGAGACTTACAGTAAGCAACAACTGCATCCAGCATTATAATAAGCAACAGGAACAGTGGACATAGGACAACCAAGCACAAACCACACTCACCTTCCAGCTCTTTGGTAAAGAGCACCTGTACAAGGAGCCAGAGGAAGAGCACCACGATGATGCCCTCGATTATGCCCTTGCAGCAGAACAGTGCCACCGACTGCCACATTGGCTGCTCGTCCTCCTCTTCCTCAGCAGGCATGACAGCGGACATCCACTCACCCGCAGCCTGGATGCCAACCCTTCAGCTGGATGGCAACCCCTCGGCCTGGATGCCAACCCGTCCACTTGGGTACGTCAGACACCCCTGCCTTACGCCTTAATCCATCCTGCGACTGACGTGTGCATGTGGCCTATCGTGGAGTTGAGTTGCCGCATGCTGCTTCTGTCAGACGAGAAGGCTCCCACGCTGGTGGAGAAGAGTCCTCACTCCATATCTCTACTCCACACACACACACACACACACACACACACACACATACACACACACACACACACACACACTCAGCTTCAAGCCTGCTAAGGTGGAGAGAGATGAGTGCAGGAGAAACTGTGTGTGAGCTGGGATCAGTGTGATCTCTGATCAGTGTGTGTATGTCCTGTCATGTGTGTGGTGGGATTTGTATGTGCCGTGATGTGTGTGTGCTCTGATGTGTGTTTGGTGTAAGGATCTTATGCTGTTCGTAATTCTAACCTTCACAAATATCAAGGATCAACATGGCGAGGCTAAAACGCTTAATGTATGCGCACGATGGGACAATATTTACAGGAGGAAAATTAATCAACAGCCACATATTAATATGAATAAATACTTACTGCCATCCCGCTTATGATGATGATGATGTAAGATAAACATCCGTCTCTCGGAGCGTTGGCCTCGGAGCGTTGGCCCTTCCGTCCTGATAGTCCATCTGGTGGTCCGGACCGCAGTCTGCGGGTCAGAACTAGAACTGGGCAAGTAGTGTGATGTTGGCCTTTTAGGTGAACCACTGGTTTCAGAGGGAGATGATATGGTCCTCAGGGACTTCCTGCGTGTCTGTATGTGTGTGTGTGTCTGTGTGTGAGAAAGAGAGCGTGAGTGTGTGTGTGTGTGTAGTTCCTAGAGAGTAATCTTGAGTGTTGGCAGAGGGACAGCGTACAATGAAAGTGGCAGGGGAGGAGAAAGAAGACTGGATATGAGGCGTGTGTTTGTGTGTGTGTGTGGGCGGGGGGCTCGAGATAAGGGAGGGATCCAGAAGATCACATGGTCACATCCTGCCCAGATGTTGGATGACATCTGCACCATCCCTCTACACACGCACACACACACACACACACACAGCCATTACAATTCAACCTCAGACATAAGACTGCTCAGATAAGAACTGCCCCACAGACAGCATATCTAGACACACACACACACTAACAAACAGACATACATGCAGAAACATATACACATGCATCTACACACACACTCACACACACACACACACACACACATATACACTGTATGCATGCATGTACACGCACACACACACACGCACATTCTTATTATTACCGTATTATATACCGTATATTCAGTACACTGGACAACAGCAAAAAGGTAAAAGGTGTGTTTTTGATACATTATTGGTGGTTATTCTTGACATACTCCTGCCATTTCTCCCAGTGCTGGAAATTAATCTCGTTTGGTAACAGACCAGGACCTTTCAGGAGACGCTCTGAGGACTACTAGAGTTCAGGGTAATACTGCCCCCTACAGCTGGGTCCCCCTCAGTGCAGTACATGAGAGCACAACAACAGAGTGAGCACTGATCCAGCATAGCAAACACACATCAGTTGAACTACTCATCAATAATGGAATAATATTAAGTACTGAATATGTAAATGTATATAAATCAATTTCAACCTGATACACTGAAATTTACCAACTTTATGCTTGTGATGGGGTCATGGGATAGATAGTCTCAAACTACATTCACAAAAACCTCTGACAACCTCTGCAAAACTGGACAATGGCTTCAAAACAGTTGTACCTGTGCTCAAAACTAAACACTGTCTTCACAAAGCAGTCAAAATGAACACATTGCTGAGCAGTCATTACACACTACATCAAAAAATGGAAAACAGTGTTCAGGGCAGCTCATAGTTCCAGGAGACATTATTATTGTTTAGAATAAAGTTGGATTATGCATCTAAAAAGCAAAACAAAGCAAAAAGATTCCATAACTCAGTGGATTCGATATTTAGCCTACTGTAAATCCAGTAAAAATTAAGCATTGAGAATAGGGGTTTGTGTTTACAGTTTTAAGAAAAGGATGGAAGGTTAGCAATTGTGAAAAACTGTATACTGAAAAAATACATTTCAGTACTGTAAATGAGAATTACATTGCAGTCTACAATCTACAATGCACTCTGAATGCCTCACTTATAGTTTCTGTCCATTTTGGATATGAACCTGCACTGTTCAGCAACCTGCTCACACTCTGAACTAGCTTATGTTGTATATTATGTCATCATTCGAAACAAGTGTGATCAGTTTTGAGTGTTTAACATGGCATCATTTGTTTTTACATTTTGCTCAGTGGTGGTTACCATTATGCATCACTAGTGAATTTCAGTGCAAAATGTTGAGCTGTCCACTGTTCTCCTGTTCCTCCCTCCCGTTCTAATATCTTATGCTGCTCTCCTGCTGTGCCTGGCCAGATTAGCCTGCAGACACACTCCCGGCCACAGGGACCAAAGGCGCAGACTCTCATTAAGCTCACTGGACTCTACCATGAGACACATGGGCACAGTGGCATAACCAACTGCAAATCCAAAAAGTAGTAGAAACATTTTGTCCTTTTGTCGAGTTTTTTTCCTGATATTAGCTGACTGCTGAATAATAGGCACAGCACTGAATCTCCTTGTGGCTGTTGTAGTGTAAAAGTTATTAACTGCATGTTACACAGTAGTAGACCACTATGGTGGCACTCATAATCTAGATCTGATTGGTCCTTCGTCTCATGACCAGATCATTTACATTCAAGACTTAACCAACATCAGCATACTAATGCAACTTTACTCTCTCTCACCTTGACGTTAAGAGAAAAGGAAAACACAACATTGCAACTTTACTCTCTCTTATCTTCACCCTTAGAGAAAAGAAAAGCACAACATTGCAACTTCACTCTGTTTTGCTCCAGTGTTTTTTCTCTTCAGTTGTTTTTGTGAAATAGCTGCACCTGCACCTGCACCTGCAGTAGAATCTATCAAGATGTGCAGGTTGCTCTCCCATCTATCAAGGTGTGCAGGTTGCCTTCCATTGTCTTTCACCTGATAGAAGTGCTCTCTACAACGTGTGTGTCATAAGCAGAGTGTGAAAATAAAGATGACTCACAGACACATTGTTTAATAACACGTCAGCCTTTAATTCCACTGGTAAAGTTCCACTTTGTAAATACAGTGTGCTAAACACCGGAGAGGGACCAGCGATCCTGAGCCAGTCTTTGGTTTGCAGCTGTGCCGTCATGTCTGACGCCCACCCCACGCCTCCTACGCAGATCCCAGAGAATTTCGCACAAGGTTCCTCTGGGGCTGAAGTCTTTCTGGAGTTTTCTGGAAGTTTTCTCGTTTCCTTTCGTTTCATGTCTTCGTGTCCGCTAGGAGCCCCTAGTCCTTCTCGATCGGAGCTCCAGCTGAGGTTTGAGATACACACAGTACTATGGCTAAGTCTCGCCAACGCCTCCTAGTCATGTCTAAGGTCTTGCCAACACCTCCTAGTCATGTCTGAGGTCTCGCCAACGCCTCCTAGTCATGTCTGAGGTATTTCTGGTACAAACTCACAATACTGACTTAAGAAAGACGACCTGTTCGGTTTGAGGCCAACGGTTTTTATGATGAGGTAGCATTGTCAAGTTTGAGGTTTGTTCCATTTCAACATGAGGTTTCAAGGTTTTTTTGTTTGCAATATATCTGTAAAATATCCATTTGAACTTCCTGAGACAAACTTTCCAATATGGAAAGGAAAATGAGGTCTGAAATTTAACAACACAGTTTTACAAAAAAGAAGGAAAACATAACGTGGTACTTCGGTATTAAAATAATAATAATAATAATAATAATATTTATAATGCTGTTGAAAGTGTGACTCCATTTAAAGGGCCACTCAGTCTTCACACAGAGTACAACTTTAGTGTTGTCCACAGCCTGTGAATGATAGTCTCACGCCTTCTCTATGATTAACAGATGAAGAACCTGATGAAAAGCAACGTTCACTTGAACAGGCATGTCTCAAGCGTAATGGCTACACAAATATCTTCAGGTCAACTAAAGAGACAACCAATCAGATCCCATCAACAATCATATGGACCAATCAATTGCCTTGAGAAAAAAAGGTCTAAATACTGGTAAAATAAAATACAAAACTGCTTATACCGAACTCAAAATTATAGTTCTGGATTTTATCAAGCTAGAAAGATCAAGCAAAATTAAAAGAAAACAAAAACATAAGGATAAAAGGGAGATGCCACGCACGACTTCACGGCTTACACACACACACATGCACCACATTCCCGGGGTCAAAGTTCATTGATTGTAACATGCAGCTGCAGTGGGTTGTGGGAGAGAAGAGTGAGGACCTCTCCGCTCACAGAGCACAGCGCCCTCTGGTGGGCAGCTGAGATTAGCGCAGTGCAACATAACCGAACGCAACACAACGTAGCGTGAGGTGAGGTCAGGTGAGCTGTCATGTGCTGAGATTTCTCCCAGAGTTCGTCTGCAGTTCCTGAGGACAACCTGAGAAGTGGATACAGACTGTGAGCTGAGGTAAGGTGTGTGTGTGTGTGTGTGTGTGTGTGCAGACTCTATGAGGTGAGGTGAGGTGAGGTGTGTGTGTGTGTGTGCAGACTCTATGAGGTAAGAAGTGTGTGTGTGTATGTGCGTGGAGGATCCATGAGGTAAGGTGTGTAAGGTGTGCGTGCATGCACGCAGACTCCTTGAGGTAGATGTGTGTGCATCTGTAGACTCCTCCATATAAAGTGGGTATGTGTGTGTGTGTGTGTGTGGACTCCTCCAGGTGAGGTATGTTTGAGGTGTGTGACACACTTAAACTTCAAGACGCACTGCAGTAGTTTGGCAGAGCAATCTACTCATTGCATTGCTTGTGTGTGTGAATGTGTGTGTGTGTATGTGTGTAACACATTCTTCTCCTTGAACAGTATGAGGGCTAAAAATATGAGGTAATCGTGTTGCAGTTTGTTTTCCATTTTTAAAAAGTTCAGTACATTCACTTTGAGACTCCTTCCTGAGGCGACGTGTGTGTGTGTGTGTGTGTGTGTTTGTTTGTCACAGGGGTCTCTGAGTTGGGCGTGTGGTTGCCAGGACAGGACTCGGGGTGCCGTCTGGATTTGGTTGGGTAGGGGTGGGGGTGTCATATCACCCCTCCAGAGACTGGAGATGCAAAATATGTGTGTGTGTGTGTGTGTGTGTGTGTGTGTGTGTGTGTGTGTGTGTGTGTGTGTGTGTGGGGGGGGGGGGGTTGGGGTATGGGGAGGTTATGGGGAGGTGCAGCTGGGGGGGTCAGCTAAGCTGGGGCCTTTGGATGAGGAGGACACATTAGGACTTCCACTCTGGCCAGCAGGGGTCGCTGTGGAGCAGGTGGGCACCCCGCCAGAGACCTTCTGGGCATACAGCGTGCCTGCAGAGGGGAGAAGAGGGGGAGGACAGGTTATATCACACACACACACACAGGGTAATAAACTCCAACACGCCATGGTTTGCAGTATTTATTTATTTTTCTCACACACCCACACACACACACACACACACCTGTGTAGACAGTTCCGTTGACTTCCACAGACACAGTGATGCTGGTGGATCCATTGGAGGAGATGCTGAGAGACATGTCCTGCTTCTGTTTGTCTTGCTTGTCCTCTGCTGGGAGGCAAAAAAATCCTTTTAGTTTAGCGTGACCAAACATCACCCCAACTCCACATCACCATAATATTCTCATTTAGCAACATTAGCTTCTTTAAGCCAGATCAAACTCCACCCAAACTCAACCACATCACCAAAGTATCCGCATTTAGTTTTTAAAAGGAAAAAATAGCACCCTTTAGCTATATTAGCATCCTTTAGAAACATTAACACCCTTACTGTACGTACACACCGCCGCCGACTTGAGCTTCCAAAGATTCAGGAAGTCATTTTCAATGGAAGCCGGCTTCTATCAGCTGCCAGAAGCGGCAAATCAGTTGGCGTCGCGTTTTGGGCATCTTGAGCGACTTGAGCATCAAGCAGAAAGTTGAAAGTCAGTCAACTTTATGGTAATGAGCCATGACGCGGTTCAGCGACCAACCGAATAGAATAAAGTATTAAGATAGAACATGATTGAACGTAAAATGAGTCGTTGACAGGGGCGGCGGTGTGTGTACAGTTAGGCTACATTAGCCTCCTTTAGAAACATTATGCTGCGTTCCATTTGTCCTCCCAAGTCGGTTACTGAGTTTTATTCTCAAGCTACTCACAAGAATTAGCAAAAGAAACGCCCCCTGAAGTTATATCCCGACTAGTTCAGCTTGTTCGAACCCAGAGTACCCGGAGTTTGAAATTCCAAGACATCATTCCCAAACATGAGTCGTTTTACGAGAAAACTGGAACGTGGCATTAATATGCAACTTCTAAAACGGATAGTTCCGGTTGTTCTGTTGTACCGCATTTCGTTTTATATTACTGTACTGCCACATCGATACAAAAGTTAGAGTAGCTGTGTCTCGAAGTTGCTTGGCAACTATTTTGATAGAGAAAATATATTTCTTGGTGGAAGAATGGTTACATTTCAGGTTGCTGTGCCTTTATTTTATGAAATCTTGGCAGATATATGTAGTAACCATTTTAGAAAAGCAATAAGCCATTTGAGTCCGTAGGTTACACTGATTTTAGAACAGCTAAGGGGGGTTTTAGGCACTCCGCTTGCGCGTCATGCTTAACAACACCTTGTGTGTGTGTGTGTGTGTGTGTGTGTGTGTGTGTGTGTGTGTGTGTGTGTGTGTGTGTGTGTGTATGTAGGTGCGTGCGTGCGTCTCTCGGTACCTTTTGGTACTCCAAGGTGCAGCCCGGCAGGGTTGACCTGCGAGGCCATGGCCAGCAGGTTGTGCTGGAAGGCTTGCTGCAGGAGTCGGTGCTGCTCCTCGGCCAGCCGTGCCATGCTGCGGTCCTGTCCATCCAGCACGCCCGCCCCCATGCCCATGCCCGTCTCCAGACGCTCACGCAACTGCTCCAGGGTCGCCGCACGTGCCAGCTGCTGCTGGTGACCAAGCGCCAACGCCAGGGGCAGTCGCCCCGGCAACATGGACGCAGGACCCTCCTCCGGCACTGAGAAAGAGAAAGACAGAGAGAGAGAGAGAGGGGGAGAGAGAGAGAGAGGGAGAGAGAGAGAGAAAATGAGAAAGCGAGGTTAGAGAAAGATCATTTGAACACAAGATAGACACCAGAGAGTTTCCAGTATCAAAAAGGAACAAAGAATCCTATAGATAACCAGAGAGTCAGAGAAAAGACTCGCATGCCGAGACAAGTCTTTATTCAGATTCATCTTCAGACGAGTAATCTCCACTCCACATCTCTACTCTATGCGGCATACCAAGCTCTGGTCAACACTAGGGTTGGGTATCGTTTCAATTTGAACGATTCCGATTCCAATTCCGATTTCTTATTTCGATTCCGGTTCCTAACGATTCTCGATTCCGATTTTTTTTAAAGGCAGGGTCAAAAAAAGTTTAGGATATTTTAAATGAGCTAGCTAACCAACGGTCTTTCTCAGGGTATCTGCACATTTTCCAAGTGCAAATTTAAAGACTTTTAAGACCTTTTCAAGACATCTAAATGAAAATTAAGACTATACCACGGCAAAAAGATATATAAGACTGTTTAATGCAATAGTTTTTTTTCCCTACTAATTTTAACCCCCACCCCATTTTGGATGTCTACAGAAGTTACCAAAAATATTTTGGCGAAAGAAAATAATTGTGTGTGAATTACCTTCACAGCTATAAATGCCCAATTTTAGGGTCTGGACTGCTTGCTTTTGAAGCTGGCTGTACTGTACATATTTGGTTTTGCTTACTGCTGAGGCTGTTCTTCACCTGTGTCTGTAGTAGCCTAGGGCTACTTGCCAAAGACATGTGCACTGGACTGGATTCCCTTAAATATTTTTTTCAAAGTTAACTAAGCTATTTACATATTTTAATAAGCCTACTTTATATAATGTACTATGTGCATCTATTGTCCATATGCAGCACAGCAAATTAAAGTTAATCCACTACTTTACATTTTGCATACCAGTTGTATCTAAACCAACCAAAGCTTGACTGAAACATTGTAAAACCATTGACTTGTTTTAAATTAATTAAGAGACAGGTCCTCTTCGCATGATCCTGCTGAAAACTGCTGGTTTCATCTCAAGCACGCACGTATGAACGCACGTATTTTTATGTAGCAGTCGCCGACATTCAAAACATATGCGGTTATATTTCACAACTTTTGCTAAGTAGGCCTAGCCTACTGGGAAACGCTGGCAAGCAAGCTGCTGGCAGATATTACAGGTAGGCTATTATAACTATAAATTATAACAGATATTTTCTTCCCTAGGCTAGGCCAGCAACACACGCTGGAAAGATGCAAACAGATCAACTTAACATACCGGTATACAGTATTTCCTCCTGATTGCGAAGCACTGCACATAATTTCACCAGCAGTCTTCGCGTCCATAGTTTGTGAAACGATGCTGCGTCCGAGCAAAGACTTTAGATGCCAAGCGCAACTCCAAAAAGGAGAACAAATAAACGTCCGGTTTGAGGCTGCGCCGGACGCCGGACAGGGCTTTTAAAATCCATATGTCCGGCCTAAATTCGAACATATGGCCAACCTATCGCTAACTGGCTTACCAACTCTTTCTCCCGCTCATTCTACCGTAGGCTCCCTCATTCCACGTAGGCTACCCTGTCTATCTCTCAGGCCTCAGCTACACCACGAAAACGCCAGGCATATTATTTTGTACATAGGCCTACTGTATTATTACCGTTTTCACACCTTTAACCAAACCCGTGAAAAACATCTTCACTCTGCAACCACTACACTTCCTCCCGTAGCCTAATAGCCTATCACGTATACAATTGCGTTTTAAATACACGAAACTGGATGGAGACATCACTCGCTCTCTTGCACTCGCTGGCGGTCCCATACGCACATTTAATACCTCTCTTTCGAAAATTCAGTTGTAGCCTATTTAAGACTTTTTAAGGATCCTCGGGAACCCTGCTTTCTGAATGAAATAGTCTGACCTTCTCCATGAATTTTAATTCTATTAACTATGCGCTTCTTCGTTGGTGTTCAGACGTTTCTTCTTCCTGTCGGCAGACTGGGAATCGAAAGTAGGAATCGAAATTTAAACTTTTAAATTTAAATGATTCCGGGAAAATCGCAAAGATAGTCCCGGTTCCAACCAATACTCGATATTCGATACCCAAGCCTAGTCAACACTGTATCCAAGCTGATCTCGTTTAAAACCCCTGAACATGACAATCATCCAGGACATAATCTGACAGAAGGGGGCACCAGAGAGCACAACTGTACACACTGTACCATTGCCACATACTCTACACCAGTGGTCCCCAAACTTTTTCTTCCGAGGGCCACTTCACTATGCCTGGCTCTAAGAGAGGGCCAGAGACTCGGAGTATATCAGTCCATAAATAGCTGAGTGCTGTGAACAACAACAGTCTACCTTAGTTGAATATTCCATTACATTTAATCATTGGCTACTGCAATATATTGCAGTAATATATTGCAGTAGCCAATGATTAAATGTAATGGACTGTTGTAATACCATTGTTAGCTGTGTTTATATTGCCATCATGCCATGTAAAATGTAGCTCAAATGAAATAATACTCATAAAAAGACTTTAGCATTCCCAAAAGTATTAGCAGAGAGTCCCAAAAGTATGTTTTATTTAAAATGTGTGAACTCTGTGTCTTTGCATACACAGCTCAAGTTGTGAACAAGCAATATCCTACAAATAATTTAAAGTTCTCAAACTAGGAGAGTTTTATGAAGTGCTGGCAAAAACATCTAAAATAACCATCACCACCATTCTAACTTTCACTCACCTGATGAGAACTTTGTGAATTTGTATGAACATTTGATGAGTAAATAAAAAAATAGAAATAATTATCCCAGAAAGTCCCAGAAATATGACTTGAATAGAAGTTAGCTAGTTATTAACAATTCATTGATAAACTTTTAGAATACTTTGAGCACTGATGCAGTCAGCATAGGCCTCTTACATTGTTTGCAGGTAGGTTCATTCCGTTTTTGATGGCAAACGCAAAACAGCGCCAAAACAACCACCAGTGGTCAAAAAGAGTATAACATGTGTATTGTTAAGACTTGCCATAGAGAATGAATGGGAGGAATTACGGAGGTCCTGTGCGGGCCAGATGCTATATACCACAGACATGTTTTGGGGGGCCACCCAAAATGAGGTGGCGGGCCGTAGTTTGGGGACCACTGCTCTACACTGTCCATCCTGTAGCGTAGAGGATTCATTTGATAAATGAGTGTTTAAAAAAAAAAAATCAACATCCTTAAAACATTTTTAAGCCCCTCCCACCCACCTGTCAGTCAAAATTAACCAACCCAACAGTATTAAAATGGAAAAAGAAGGTGCAGTACCGGCGTTTCTAACCAAATTAAAACCTTTCACTTGTAAACCGGCCTGAGAAGGAGCTGATGATGTACACTATAAAATCCGCCATCCAAACATGATGCCGTATGACGCACACTATAAAATCTACCATCCAAACATGACACCGTATGACATACACCATCAAATCCACCATCCAAACATGATGCCATATGATCTAGTATTTGTTTCCTATTCATCCCTACCTTTTGTCTCAGGTGTGTTCTACCTGTTCCCATCACGAACCCTGCACTAGCAATAATGCCTGTACCCGTCGTATCTGTGCCAGTCATCCCTGCCCTCTGTCTCAGGTGTGTCATACCTGTGCCCATCACCCCTACCATCTGTCTCAGGTGTGTCATACCTGTGCCCATCACCCCTACCATCTGTCTCAGGTGTGTCGTACCTGTGCCCTTCTTGAGGGCAGGGCTGCCGCTCTCCTGCAGGCCGTTGTGGGCGGAGGAGGGCAGGTGGACCTTGGGCGGGGTGAGGATGTGGGAGGTTCCGCTGGGGGACGTCGAGAAGCGGTACAGGCTGTTGCTGTAACTGGGACGGCGGCCCTCACGCCGGTTACTGTCGATGGCCGCCTGGAGCTCACCTGGAGAACTCAGACCCTTCTTCTCACACTCGTAAGGGTACAGGTACTTCATATACCTGACAGACAGACAGACAGACAGACAGTGAGAGAAAGAAAGAAAGAAAGAAAGAAAGAAAGAAAGAAAGAGAGAGAGAGAGAGAGAGAGGGAGAGGGAGAGAATGAAAGAGAAAGGTTTGACACTCGCAAGGTACCGTACAGCACTTCATATACCTGAGAGAGAGCACGAGCGACAGAGAAGTTTAACACTTGTTTATTAAAGTATTTACAGTAATTTCCTGTGTATAAGCCGCAGGACAGTGTTTTAAAGTTAAAAGAAACGACACCACATTAATACCATATTAACTGCCCCTGTGTGTATTAACATCCTAGCTGAAGAAATTGTGCAAAATCAATGTAAGCCGCGGCCAATTCTCCCCACTCTCAAAGACTGTGTGTGTGTGTGTGTGTGTGTGTGTGTGTGTGTGTGTGTGTGTGTGTGTGTCTCTTACTGTGTGCGGAGCGTAAAGGCAGCACTGGTGATGGAGGTAGGTAGGTTGAGGCCTTTGGTGATCTCTCTCCAGATCTTCTTATTGATGACCTCCACCAGGCCTCCCTTCTCAGTGACCAACTTGAAGAGCTTGTAGAGGTCCAGCACTTGCTTTGCCATGATAGGGATGCGGTTCACTGGGGTCCCTGAGGAGGACACACAAACACGTTTTATATTTTCTTCATTTTCACATTACAAATCAAGTTTCATTAGGAATCTAATTTTCTGATATCCAAAGCAGTTCAACAGGCTATTATGAGTTTTACAGTTCCAAGGATACATGAAACACTCACATTCACGCACGCACACACACTCACACACACAGGCGCACACACACACAGTATTGGGTATATTTTTTCTTACCGCTTTCACACCTTTAATGACACTGGTAAAAAAAAAGAAAAAAAAAAAAAAAAAGTCACGTCCACACAAAGAGGTGAAACCAACAGAAAGCGCTGTAGTGCATATGCCAGGCCAGTTGATGGCGCCGTGACTGTGCAGAGGCTTCACAATAATTTGCGACAAAGAGACAAACATTCCAAAAGCTGTCGCATGAGATAAGCAGACTACGGGAAATGTTTTTACGTTTTGCATTAGGTCTGGTATAGGGCAAGTTACAATGGAGAAATTAACATGTGTTAGTCATAGTATGTAGTAAGCTAATGGTGTGCTTCTAACTAAACTTCCACAAAAGGCTGATACCGCATGCAGAAAAATCATGATGGGGGAAAAGTATTACATTTTAATGCCAAACAAATGGCTTGATTTATCAAGTTGAGTGTGGTGGCTGGGTGCAGGCGTGGGGCTGTGTTGAGATTAAAATTGCCGGCATTTCTGTCCACGCAGCAAAAGTTAACCGGCGGTTTAAAAAAAAAAAAACAACAACAAAAAAAAAAAAACACACCACTTTGGAACCCTGTTAAAAGATCGGGTACAGCCTCCTAAAATGCCAGGGTCGTGTGGACACAAGGCCTAACCGCTAAAAAAAATAAAACAGCGTCGTTTAGACGGGCCCTAAAGGGTTTCTGTGTCTCGGTTGTGGCCCCATCTGCCCTTGGTCCCTGTGCCTCCTAAATCCCCCCCCCCCCCCCCACCTCCACCAGAACTCCCCAGCCTGCCCCATCCCAGTCCCAACACAGGATACCCTGCCCCCCCCCAGGACTCCATGTCCCCATGTAGTGGCCAGTGGGCCGGTGGGGGGATTATTAATGACCACGTGGGGGCTCATTAATAAGGGCAACGAGCTGTGGCCCTGTGCTACCCCTCCCCCACCTCGCTACTGCCCCGGGGGCAGTGCATGACTCTTAATCCGGGACGGCCCTCAGCAGGGGGCGCGTGGATACACAGCCACACACCCCAACCTAATGAAGCTCATTTGGAGGGATTGGGTCCACTTAATACAAACACACACACACGTTAACTACTCCGCTGAAGGAGTAGACACATTGTAACATACATAACTTACACACATACACACATATCACAACAACAACACACTCTCTCACACACACAGACCTGACTCTACTCATGAAGGGAGGGGGAAGGGAGGGAGCCTTTGAGCGAACATAATGCCTGCTCAATCCCTACACTCACACATTGAATTAGTCCCAGAATAAAACCAATTAATCACTCTGTGTGTGTGTGTGGTTAATGGGGATTGGCTCAGAGTTGAGATTATGTCTTAAATTAGCCAGTGCGCATACTGCACTTCCCAACGCCCACCTGCATCACACATATGGACATGTAAAGTACATTCAGCATATTGCTCACATGTGTGCTGCTGGAGGTGGTGGTGGTGTGGTGCGGTGCTGCGCTGTGCTGCGCCCCCCCCCCCCCAACACACACGTCATAATGAGACAAGATGTGGGACATGACTGTGGTGGTCTTATGGAGAGTTCATTGCATGGCCAAAGCGGTTTCAAACTAAAAATACACTCAAACACACACACACTTGCAATGTTTCTATAGTTTCCACAGGACGTGTTGCCACATATAAAATGCAGAAGGTGGCTATGTCTGGGTCAGAAACACATTTTTAGCACCAGGACAGACACACACACACACACCTGTGACCCATAGGTGTGTGTTTGAGTCATGGACCCTGCAGCATGACTGTCAGGCGTGGCCACTCTCCTGATGTCATGCAGATCAGCACAGGCTCCAACCACAGAGCAGCGCAAACGCTAAAGGAGTCATATTGCTAAAGTAGTCATAAAGCTTCAATGGGCGATTCTGTAGGCTTCAGGTGGTCTAGAACGTAGCCACACAGGACTCTTCCACTGACTTGTATTTAATAACAGCGGCCCCACGTGGTACAACATGGTATTACTAGACGCTGCTCAGCACCAGCTGGTTAGCATGCTAACTTGGTGGATATCTGGACAACACAAGAGGTGCTCTGGACATCCAAACAGTTATTCCTTCACATTCTGTTGCTTTTTTTAAATCATTGTACGCTAAAAACCTCCCCATACCATCAGTGGCACAAAAAGGGAGGGACAGCATATGCGGCGCAAAGGGACACTACGCCATGGGGGGGTGCCAAAGTCATGGGGCGTTCAGGTAACGTTCAAGTTTATCTAGCTCTAATGCTATCTTAGCAGCCCCGGATCTCACACTTAGAAGAATAACGCAAACAATATAATATAGTATATTATTCTGATTGAGCATTAAAACTTTTGAAAATGAGCTATTGATCAAACATGCAAGGATGATACTTTTTGGGTCTTCTCAATTTCCATGCAGCTCTACCTTGAACGTTACTACACACAATGCATATTTTGGAACGCATCTTGAGTATGCAAAAGTAGATAAGAGGCACTAGCTGGCTTGTCATTGTTGCCATCTCCTATTAAATAAGACACTTTTAAAAGGAAATTATGAATTCAACAAAGGGAGGCCAGAAGAAGTGGCAGAGTTATCAATTTCCCAGTGCCTCATCATAAGCTCAGGTTGGTGAGAGAGCTCTTTAACATTGGCTGTAGCTTACTCACTGACTTGTAACATGTATATAAAGATTTCTTTTTCTTTGATTTCTTTGCCTCTGAAGAATTGAGTTGGTGAGTCTTCAATAATTTGTTTTCATTAAGC
>NW_027468565.1:25253134-25291549 GCF_046254945.1 Alosa pseudoharengus | reverse complement strand
CACTGCAATATTAGCCTGGGGTGGGGGTGGGGGGTAGGTGTTCTACTAGTAGACACAGCTGTGTGTGTGTGTGTGTGTGTACTACTTGAGGCAGCTGCTTGAGTAAGCCTCGTCAGCCAACACTACACCTCAGAAACTCATTTTTATTGCCTGCAGCACTGAAACTGCCGGCGCACACACACGCACATGCTTCAAACACAAACACACATCCACAACACCTAGCCTGTATTCACACACACAAGCTAACCAGACGCATCACACTACAGACTACAACTACAGACTCTTGAGCCCCAGCACCTCACACACACACACACTTCCACATTCCACTCTTGAACTGGGTCACCCAAAATCAATCATAACGGAGAAAAACAATACGAGTACTGTTAGAGGCTTGAGAATTCTCGCTCCTCCCTACTCTCTCTCACACACACACACACACACACACACACACACACACACACACACACACACACACACACACACACACACACACACACACACACACGGGTAGGCGCCCAAAGACACCCACAACCATGGAAGTTCACACCAGCACCTAATCCTAAATCTGAACACCACCTCCACACACACACAAACCTCCAAATGCAAGAGGAGTGGGCAGTGTTTAGAAGCATGTGACCCAGTTTCAACTCAACTCTGATTAAAGTACTAAAGTCTGATCAGCTGATTAAAGTACTAAAGTCTGATCAGCTGGTCTGGAACAAACAAAAACATCAAGCATGAAACTAACATGTCAACGGACAGGGGCACCAGAGAAACCTTATCTAGCTCATTCAAACATAATGACCAGAATGCAGAACACACACACACACACACACACACACACACACACACACACGAAACTGAGCAGATTGCTAGTGGTGATTGTGTGATCAAGTCCATTGTAGGAGCTTAAGGAAGCCAAATCCCTCAGCATTCTGTTGATAATTAAGGAGGAAGAGAGAGCGCTTAACACTGGACGGGGGTAGTGTGTGTGTGTGTGTGTGTGGGGGGGGGGGGGCAGAAGGAAAGACAGAGAAAAGAGGGAGATTTGCGGAGTGTGTGTGTGTGTGTGTGTGTGTGTGGGGGGGGGGGGGGGGGGGCAGAAGGAAAGACAGATAAAAGAGGGAGATTTGCGGAGCGTGTGTGTGTGTGCTGTGACCAAGTTTGGTCTGCTTTTCTCATCTCTTATTTATGATTGTCTCTCTGAGCGTTATGTCTTCATGGTCTTCCACTAGCACACCTACACACTCTCTAACTATGGTTTTTTCCCCCCCTCTACTCCACTGGAACCCCCCCCCCCTCTCTCTCTCTATGTTCACCTCTTACACCATCAGTGGCCATAGATCCCTCATCAATCTCACATCTCTTCCTCAGTTCTGTCCTCCACCACCCACACACACACACACACACACACACACACACACACACACAGGACCCTGTCCTGCTGCGCTCTCGGTTCCTGCGCTGTCCATCAGATTGCCAATATCAAAGGTGGGGTGGGGGCCCCCAAACTTTTAGAGCCTCATTAATCATCCGCTGTGGGACAGGGGGCCCCTTAATCCAGTGACCACCACCCCAACCCCCCAAGCCCAAACACACACACACACACACACTGCCCCCAGCTCTTCTTTACACACGCATACTTCTTTACAGTCTCATCAGGTTTCAAAGATTCAGTCTGAAGAACAATACCTTTGGCACAGCACTGGCACATGCTGCAGACACTGTGTGTGTGTGTGTGTGTGTGTGTGTGTGTGTGTGTGTGTGTGTGTGTACACAAGTTGTGTGTACGAGGCCTGCAGATTTGTGGACTACATAAGAACAAGCCCAATAAACTGACAAGATATTGCTCTGTATCAGCAGACACACACACACTTTATAACCAGCGCTACAATAATCAGCTCCACACACACCCACACATTATAACCAGCGCTACAATGAGTAGCTACACACACACACACACACACACACACACACACTTTATAACCAGCACTACAATGAGCAGCTCCACACACACCCACACATTATAACCAGCGCTACAATGAGTAGCTCCACACACACACACACACACACACATACACTTTATAACCAGCACTACAATGAGCAGCTCCACACACACACACACTTTATAACCAGCGCTACAATTAACAGCTTCAGCTTCACACATACATTGTATAACCAGCGTTACAAATCAATTAGCTTCACACACACACACACAGTGCTACAATGAGCACACACACACAACCAGTGCTACAATTAGCAGCTTCACACACACACAGACAAGACACAGTATAACGCAGTTGGCTGCATGTGAGGGGTCCCCTGCTGCAGGACGTGTCTGCACTCGCCGCTTCACTCTCTGCCTGTGCATCAGGGTCCAAACACAAAGGCCCGCAACTCCTCAGTGAGACAGGAGAGCTCAGGCGGGTTCCAACGCCAGACAGCTAGGAAGCCCACCACTAACCCACATGAGAAGGCACCTTCACCCTACTCCAGTTTCACACACACACACACACACACATCATTAATCATCCTCAATGGAGCCAACTGACATACAAACTAAGACTGGACTGTTCATGTACACACACACACACACACACACAATCCTTAGATCATAAGACTGAAACAGTATAATGTGTGTGGGGAGGGGGTGTGCGCGCACATGCATGCACACACACAGCACTATCCTCAGACAAGGAGAGGTAAGTAACTTATTATGTTATTATTAACATGTTGGGAGGGGGCAGGCGCATACACACACACTCTATACACACTAATGATGAATACATGACATAAGAGTGTGTGTGTGTGTGTGTGTGTGTGTGTGTGTGTGTGTGTGTGTGTGTGCCCCATCTGGTTGAGTTTAAACTCCAAAGCTGTGGGGTCAACAGCTCCGTCAAGCCAAGTCACTGACAGCTTGGCCTGTCAGATGATGATGTCCGTTACATCTCACCATGACAACAGCTCGCCATGGAAACATGTGACACTCATTTCACAGGGGGCGGGGCTAAGAATGAGTTTGGATTACTGCATGAGATCTTTGGACTGTGTGTGTGTGTGTGTGTGTGTGCGCGTATTACCGCATGACGTCTCAGAGGGTCAATGCACTGCAACTGCCGTTTAACACCATGCTGTTAACCCTCTGATGTGACCCAAAAAGACGCCTTAAGATGTCACAGAGAGCCACACACTCCTCCTGTCCCCACACACTCCAGTGAGCCACACACACACACTCCAGTTCCCCTCAGTGACACAGTCAGGAAGAGGGGCCAAAGAAGAGAGACACAGGAGAGGAGACTGGGCAGAGCCCACACTGGACTTCTGGGCAGCCTACAATAGAGTTTCAGGGCAGCCTACCTCTCTTCTGCATGAAGGTGAAAAGGTCGTCCAGGAACTCCTTCCTGTTGGGGTCACTGTCCAGCTCATAAAGCTGAGGGGGGAAGCAAAGGACACTTTAGAGGATTCTCACGGACACCGGACATCTCACTTACACACATCACCACAACACGATCACCCACCAACTCACTAACACACATCACAACACGATCACCCACCAACTCACTAACATACATCATAACACGATCACCCACCAACTCACTAACATACATCATAACACGATCACCCAACATCTCACTTACACACATCACCACAACACGATCACCCACCAACTCACTAACACACATCATAACACGATCACCCACCAACTCAATAACATACATCATAACATGATCACCCACCAACTCACTAACACACATCATAACACGATCACCCACCAACTCACTAACATACATCATAACACGATCACCCACCAACTCACTAACACACATCATAACACGATCACCCACCAACTCACTAACATACATCATAACACGATCACCCAACATCTCACTTACACACATCACCACAACACGATCACCCACCAACTCACTAACATACATCATAACACGATCACCCAACATCTCACTTACACACATCACCACAACACGATCACCCACCAACTCACTAACACGATCACCCACCAACTCACTAACATACATCATAACACAATCACCCACCAACTCACTAACACACATCATAACACGATCACCCACCAACTCACTAACATGCATCATAACACGATCACCCACCAACTCACTAACATACATCACCATAACACGATCACCCAACAACTCACTAACATACATCATAACACGATCACCCAACAACTCACTAACATACATCACAATCAGCTATATTGTGGCAAGGCTGAAGCTAATGCTATATTGTGGTGAGGTCGTCCTGTGGTGACACTGAAACTAATGCTATATTGTGGTGAGGCTGAAGCTAATGCTGTATTGTGGTGAGGCTGAAGCTAATGCCAGCTGATTGTGAGGTTGTCCTGTGGTTCCAGTTGAAGGGAAATCTATGTTGTGGCCAGTCTAACTGAAGTGCATGATGTGGTTCAAGGTAATGGTGTGTTGTGGTGTGATGTGTTTTGTGATGTGTACTGTGCTGGGGTTCCTGTTGATTAGGTAAGGTGTGTGTTGTGTGGTTCCTGTTGATTAGGTAAGGTGTGTGTTGTGTAGTTCCTGTTGGTATGGTTACCTTGGCAAAGTCTCTGGATGCTTCTCCTTTGGCTCCTCTTCCTCCATCGCCCTCTTCACTCCAGCCGGCGCTGCCATTCTGCAGACATGACAAGGACACGGTCACATTAATGGATCTAGCAGCAACACTCAGCCACAACCACGCACAGCAGTCACTCACAGCACAGCAACACTTAGCCACAACCACGCACAGCACAGCAACGCTTAGCCACAACCATGCATTTTTCCTATGGGGAGATAACATGGGGACTTTGAATAATCACACGTGTTAAACTCACAGGGACAAAAAAAGTCTAAAAATGCAGACGTTTTCCTGAACACACTTTTGTCCTCTGCCTTCGGTACGTGAGAGTGGCACACTTTGAATTTAGCTACCCCAGAACTTGCAATGCAACTTGCCATTAAATTAGTTAGCAAGTTAGCTCTGGGGTAGCAAAAATCAAAGTGTGCCGCCTTCACATACCGGAGAGATCACAGTATCAACTCGAAGGCAGAGGACAAAAGTGTGTAGCGCAAAATGTTTGCATTTCTGATTTCGTCGTCCCTGCGAGAGTTTAACTTCAGAGGTCCATTTACAGGACAAGGAGAAAGAGACAGCGCGTGTGTGTGTGTTTAGGGGGGTGGGTGGGAAAAATAAACAGGAGAAGAAAGGATAGAAACCAAGTGTCGGATCTCTTTCTCTGTGATTCTGACCTTTGACCCCACAGGACATCCCTGAGCTACTGACGTGCCACCCAGAGGTTACGGAGGTCAGACACATCAGCCTGTCTGATCAACAGCAGACCCCGAATGAACAGCTCCACCAATCAGGAGGGAGGAGGCTCAAGCAGGTGATACAACCTGCATGCAAACACACACAGCCACCCTGGCCGCTGCAAACACACACACAGCCCTGGCCGCTGCAAACACACACAGACCTGCCGCTGCTCTAGACGCACCGACCCCGAGGACACAGCGGAGGAAAAACCAAGAGGAGAGAGATGCACTCAGTTCAGCTCAGTCGTCCACTGCGCCGGGAATCCAACTGCGCCATTCCTCTACAATTCACTTCCGCTGTCCAGGCAGTGAGTACGAGTTTTAGCCTCATTAAATACAAAGCCATGAAAGGCAGCAGGACAACAGGCCAACAGGCCGGACGCCACTCTCCTCTGGAGGGGCAGGAAGAGAAAGGCCCGCGGGGGCCGTAAAGGAGTTTTATTTGGGCCGCAGCCCGACCCCCCCCCTTTAATGTGCAAAGTGATTCCCAGCTGGGAGGGGGGATGGGGGGGGGCTGTGTGTTTACAACAAACACACACACCAGCTGTGAGCAGCAGAGAGGAACACCATGGGGAGGGGAGGCCTGCAACTGGGCAGGAAGACATACTGTGTGCCATTGTCTCCACGTCTCTGTGTGTGTGTGTGTGTGTGTAGGGGAGAGTGTGAATTCAGCTTGAATGTAAACATTTTGTAGGGATCACAGTTAAAGCAGCGCTGAAGAAGATTTGCTCTCGGGGTCCCCCTACAGTGAAGCGCAATAATAAACAAACTAAATATGAGTCTTTTGCAACAAAGTATGAACATAACTGATATAATATAGAGGGAATGCACAGACAGCAGTCTGTAGAAAGACATCTCAGAATTCTACCGGGAGGCGCTAAGACAATGGCAGAAGTGCCGTTCGTCATGTTATGTATGAGGTTATATGGCATCAAAATGACTTTGAAACCGTTAGGTCAAAAACTCTTAAAAGGTGCCTTTAACAGTCACTATATTTTGCCAAACAGATGGCCTTTCACCTCCTCTGTATGTCCAACCCACACACAAACACACACCAGAGTTATGATCCACATGCGTGACATATGTGCAGTGACGCAGTGACACACACACACACACACACACACACACACACACACACACACACACACACACACACACACACACACACACACACACACACACACACACACACACACACACACACAAAACAAACAGCAGTGCGGCAACAGGCCCGGCCGGCTGTCCGTCAGGAGCCCTGATCTGAGGACAGCTGCTCTCAGACCTCCAGGCCAGACCAGGCTACAACTAATCACATTAGGCTGGGAGGGCCGTTTGTTTCTGTGTGTGTGTGTGTGGTGGGGGGCTGAGTGGCCACCTTAAAGGGCAGAAGGAAGGAGAGGGACATCTGTGTCACTGGGTCTCCTGTAGAAAGCGCACAGTGGACACACACACCCCTCCCCCAAATGAATCAGATAAAGAAGCTGCATAGCAAATAATCACTTTAGCAAACAGATTCTCCAGCCATCAGCCCATCAACCCTCTCTTCTCTCACTGGGGGGAGAGTAACACACACACACACACCACACACAGACTGACACCATTACTGAGATGGAAATAGCCCCTTTTAATGCTTCACTTAAGACACATCTCCACAAATTCCACCGCAGTGAAACAGCATCAGTGTTTTTTCTCTCTTCTCTAAGACAGACACACACACACACACACTTCCTCATCCTGTGGCTGAGGCCATTCAGAAAGCCTTGCTGTCCAGTGACACCTTTGGGATGCTCTGTCCAGACCGAAGACCTCCTCCTGTGTCAGGCTCAGAGTGTGGGAGGGCAATCGGTGTGTGTGTGTGTGTGTGTGTGTGTGTGCGCGTTTGTGTGTGTGTGTATGTGTGTGTGTGTGTTTGCGTGTAAAACCAGGCCTGTTTTTGTGGATAAGGAGACAGAAATGTCTTGTGCAGGCATAGAGGGGGGAACTTCCTCTTTGAGGCCGTGTCCAACCCAAGGCCTCCTCAAGAACACCATTCATCACCTTCCCTGAGCTGAAATGCATGGAGCTGCAACATGCTGTGTGTCTGCGTGTGTGTGTCCGTGCTTGTGCATCTGTGCAGTGGCAGCAGCACTGGGCCTTCATCTGGAAACCACACGTTCTAGACGCACATACTCTATGCACTGTCCACAGCAACACACACTATCCGCAGGAGCTCTCACACGCACACACAATATCCAAAACACACACACTATCCACAAACACCAATATCCACAGGCACTGACACACACACTACCCACAGGCACTCATACCTAGGCAGACATTATCCACATATACCACTATCCACACACACAAACAGTCCACACGCAAGCCCTTTCCTGTGCAGCGCCTTCGGTGTGCTGGACGAGGGCGCAAGGGCTCAGCGCGGGCGTTCTCCTCTGCTGGATTAGCGTGGTCGTGGTGGGAGGCCAAGTGGCCATCAGATTCCTTACAGCGTGGCAGCTGCTGGCCCCGGGCGGCCGGAAGAAAGCGAGCTCACAGGCCGCCTTTCACTGGCCCCGCAGGGGTGCAGCTCAATGTTTAATCCAAACCGAATAATTGGGCCATCAGGGCCCCCCGCCTCGCCCAGAGGCGGCATATCATTTATTCGGCTCCTTGCTGTGCCAGGGGGCAGAGAAGAGCAGCGGAGGGGTCAGGGGGCTTTTTATCCTCCTGGGGCTGTAAGGGATCTCATAGCGGGGCAGCCCGGCACAGAGCAGCACCAGCCAGCCGCTCCGCACAGTACAGTACACCCCGCCTGGAACATGGAGCCGGGGGCATGGGGCATGGCAGGACAGACAGGGATGATGCATGGGGGGGGGGGGGGGGGGGGGGGACAGGAGGCCAGTTCTAGATCCTTTTCAGGACCCACCCACAGTTGTAGACCCTTTTCTAGACCCTGTTTTAGTACATCAGTGGCCTTAAGCCCCAGATACACTCGACGTGTTGGGTCACAGCGGCACCAGTTGTGATGTCACAGGAGTGGCAAAACCATTTATATTCGCGTGTGGTGGTCGCAACTAGTGCTGGGATAAACGATTATTTTTTAAACGACTAATCTAGCGATAATTTTTTCGATGCATCGATTAATCTAACGATTCATTTTTTCAGTCCGATTCGATTTCGATTCGATTATCGATTATCTCCCCATTAATTCACTAATAGCATCTTATACATGTTTATTTACATATCTGAATGAAAAAACATGAATTCTTTAACATTGCAATATATGTTTATTGCTCTTAATATTCCAAAATAAAAGACTGAAGTGCAAGTAACTACAAGTGCAAAGTAATGTATTTAGTCAGAGGTAGCATTCAATAAAGTTCAGTAGGCTAGTGTATGTCTAATTGAGTGCCTGTCATTTTAAGACGTTCGTGTGGGAATCATGTGTGGATGCAATTCATAACGTAGTTCAAATAACAGTTCGTACTTCTCCTTTGGACAAGCACTTTTGAGTCTTGAAAACTCTTTTCCATTTCCATCGGGATTTTGCAAACAGAGTCAATAAAATGAGCCCTGCATGAGTAGCCTAATACAAGCAGCTGCAAGTAAGCATGCTAAACTTGACATCCAAACAGTATTAGGCTTTGATATAGGGCTACTGCTTGATTGCATAGGCCTACTGTAACTTAACTTCGTTTAGTCTCCTCAATGTACTATGTTGTGATAAGACCTTAGCAGAGTTTACTTTAACTTTAATGCAGCGGTTTTGAACAAATTTGCGCAGCATGGTCACGATGCTAAGCGGATTTAATAGCAATGTAGCCCACTGTGTTCTATGCAGTGCTTCTATGTGGCAACAACAATCCTTCAACAATCGTGAATATTTTGTTAAATGCACATGCAGAGGAGGAGCAGCGGGCTCGTTACGAGAGAGAGCGGGCGGGGCGAGGAAAGGCTGTGCGAGTAAAAAGTGCAGCTCAATGAAATTATTTTATCTTATCTTTAATTTAAATAGCAGGCCTACAACATAGAACATCAATGTGTGGTGGCCGGTTTTGATTTCGTGGTGCCCAGCCACAGATTAGTCAACGTATGGAAAACACTGAAGGTGTAAAATTAAAAATATTTAGCAGCACACGTTATGCTTGACGAATCGACGCTCATATTTTGCGTCGACGTATTTTTTGCGTCGACGTCATCGATTACGTCGACGCGTTGTCCCAGCTCTAGTCGCAACACTAGTTGCAGTCTTCTCCTGAACAGAGGTGTCGCTGCTGTGGAAAGGTTATCTAGCTACCGACTTTACACCGTAGAAGAAGAAAAGCAGAGCCGTCAGTAGAGTTGGCGTCCATGGCAGTAGCAACGGAGATAATAAAACTAAAGTAGCCCATCTTTGATACTTTAGACTTTGGTTGCTGCAATTCACAAACTCGGGGACACAACCGCCTCTCACATATTTCTGAGGTGTGTGCAGCTATCTGGCTGACTCTGAGAGATGAGTTTGTAATTTCCTGAAGGAGAAAGAGATTTTTTTCAGGTCTTAGCAGTAAAGCTATACTCTGGCTGCAAATAAATCTCATTACCCTTTGCTGGGTTATTGCTATGTCTCTGGGTCCTACTTCTTCAACTCTCTCTGGTAACTTTGTTAACTTCTCCAGCTGACTATAACAATTCACGACCGTAACAAATCAGTCCTCCAAACTGCAACTGTCGCGGGGAACTTCCCTATCTTCTCAAACAGACTATTCAAACTTCATGACTACAGTTCACAAAACAGCTCCAATTCAACCACAAACCGCTTAGGCGATAGGATTCCTTTATTATTTTATTAGCCCTACTTTCATTCACATTATGAGTTAACAGCAAGTTAATTTAAGATGTGGGCTCTATGAAATGCCGACATGTCAGGCTGCTGTGTGATGTTGCCCTCAGACACAACAGAGGCCCACTAGAGCACATGGACCACAACAGCACGGGGAACAAAACATCAAATGGCAGAAAGGAGAAACACGTTTCGAAATCGGGCAAGGAACAGACCCTCAGAAACACACTGTACTCTTCACCAAACACATACACACACACACACAGACACACATTCTACTCTGCACCACAAACACACACACTCAGAAACATACTCTTGCTCTGACGAATCCATCTTTACTGCAGCATTACATTCCTCTTCTAGAGGGGCCTCCCTTCCCCCCTTCTGCATACACTTCACAGCGCGCGCACACACACACACACACACACACACACATTAATGCCCCACAGCAGGAGCTTCCAGTGGAGCCAAAGAAAGGATACTTCTAACCAAACCCTTCTACACACACACACACACACACACACACACACACACGTATGAGGAGGACACTTTGACACATCAGGAAGAGGGGTACAAGACCTCACGCTCACAGCCATCACGTTGCCCACATACACACTCTCCCTTGGCCAGTCCTACAGAATGCAGGCCATGTGTATATGGAGCCAGTCGATTCCCTCTATGTGGTGAGACTCATGACTGGACTACCAGAGCGCTGCTCTGACCCAGAGTGCTGCCTCACCACCACACATGCTCAGTGGGCCTCTAAACACCACACCTCCTCCTCAGGGACACGTCTGCGTCCAGCTCCATCACCTCCATCAGGCTCTTGGTCGGAGGCCTCCTTCTACCACCCAGCCGCACCGCACCCCACCGCAGCGACATGACCTGTAAGCTGCTTCCAGCTCCATACGAGTCAGCCCAAGCCCAGACCTCCAGAGGTCCAAACCTGGTCCTGCCCAAACAGCCCTGTGGTGCTCGCCAGACTCTACTAGGTGGTGGTGGAGAGGAAATGCTGCCTCCACCCCCTCCATTACGGCCCCTGTGTGTCCAGTGAAATGGTCTCCAAAGGTAGGGCTGGGCGATATATCGATATAAAAGATATATCGATATATTTTAAAATGCGATATGGAATTAGACCATATCGCATATATCGATATAGTTCAAATTTTCGCCGTGATCCTTGCTCCACGCAAGCCGCTGACCGGAGCTCTCTGCACTGCTGTGAAACTGCACGCTACTTTTCTCATATAAATAATTTATTTCAGAAAAAGATTGGCCCATTTTATTTTATAGGCTATTTTTATTTAAGATATTTGTTTTTATTTAAATGTGCACCTTACAGAGCTTTGATTTCAAAAAAGGCACTCCAGTTTTATGTTTACATTTTATTGTTATTTGAGCAGTGAGTTTCAATAAAACTACTCCTATTTGACTGAACATTTCATTTTACAGCTCTAACTTTCCGGAAAAAATATCGGGATATATATCATATCGATATTCAACCTAAATATATCGGGATATGACTTTTGGTCCATATCGCCCAGCCCTATCCAAAGGTCACAAATCACAAGTCTTCCCCTTTACACCCCCTATTCTCAACACAGACAGTCCCTCCCCCGCACCCCCAGGCCCGTCCCCTCCCCGAGGGCAAGAACTCCAATTCCACTGGGAATGTTTCCTTTGGGTGGGGCACTGCTATCAATCAGCTTTTCCCCATCACACACACACTCACACAGAGGACCACATACCTGTCCTTCTGCACAGATACAACATTCATAGCTGATGATATCCAATCACCCACTTGCCCATTTACTTCTGGCTGCAGATCATGGCGTCCAACGGGCCCTTTTTACCGTGAACACACACTCAGTACCTGCAGTAAGGAGCTGGCGCAGCAGGCTGTGTACAGTGATCACAGAGTAGCCTTTTACAGTCAACAATAACAATAACACACAACAGCACTCCGCTCCATGCTGACAGGAGAGGCCATCTTCACAGGCCCCCAGAGGGGAGGCCAAGGAGTGCCTGAGTGTAATTGCATCATCATGACAGACACACAGGAAACAGGAAATGGCCATGAGATGATATAGAAGTAATGTGGTGAAAACTGACCAACATTATAGAAGGGGTAGGCTGCTGAAATGGTGAATGTCTCAACGTTTATTAAGGTTTCTGTGCATCTACTGCGTTTAGGCTCTTTGAATCAAGTTGTTTTTTTATTATCCCTTAATTTCCATGGGAATAAAACCCCTAAACCATGATAGAAACTAATAAAAGAGCTCCGTCACTTTCCACAAAACATGCCGCATCACTCTGCATTTCCTGTGATGCACACCGCACATGCTCAGCTATCAAGGTGGAACAGCCTCTGCCTGACCCGCGGCGATGATGAAGGCCAATGCAAATGCTTATGCAATACCAATTGATTGCTTCCAGCTGCATAATGTCTTAGGTACTGATAAATTATGCAAGGGCTAAATTATGCAACAGCATTCAACAGAGATCTGGCTGTTACACACACACCAAGTACCTTTTCTGTGGCCATATTGCCAAGCAACCTGGTCTAGAAAGGTAAACATTACCCTCAGGTCAAGTCTATGTGAAAACGACAGCCATATTTTTTCTTACCGTTTTCACACCTTTAACGACACCGGCGAAAAAAATCTTGCATTCTCATGAAGAGGTGAAGACGCTGTAGTATATGCCAGGCAAGTAGATGTCACCGTGGCAGTGCAGATGCTTCACGATTCACTATTTTATAGAATATAGAATTCTCTATTTTTTACAGTCTATGCATTCTCCAAAGCAGTCGCGTGAGTAACGCATTCCTGAGTACAACTTTTCAACTGTAAAACTAATAAAGTTCATTTTTACAGTTTGTGAAGGGTGCAGTCCAGTCCTTTATTTAGTATAAGTATAAATACTCTTTTGATCCTGTGAGGGGAAATTTGGTCTCTGCATTTAACCCAATCCGTGAATTAGTGAAACGAAGCACACAGTGAGATGAAGCACACACTAATCCCAGCGCAGTGAGCTGCCTGCTCCTTTACTTTCTTTTGTTATAGTCCGCGATTTTACATTAGTTGTTGGCCATCACCGCAAGTTTATAGGCTACAAAACATAATGGATGCAAAACAGCCTACAATTAATGTCTATGGCGGGATGTATTCTAAGTAATTGCACACATGTCTGTGTTTATACTACATTTTATTCAGAAAACGTTTTTTTTTTTCAAAAGTACCTTGGAACCAGTTTTCGAAAGTTATAGTTTTTAAGTCACCTAAAACACCATGTTTGTGTGGAAGCAAGGCCAAAAAGATAGCAAACTTTACCATTTTCACAAAAACAGTCGTCGTGTAGACATGGCCTCAGTGTGCATCTCAGTCCACAGATGACTCATCACCACCTTCTAACAGGTTCTGGTGGATCAACTCATATGTACACATTCCAAAATGCTGAATATGGGATATCTCATGTTCTAACCAGGGGGTCAGGATTTGAAGGGTTAGCTTCAGCCACTTAGCATGGCATTTGGCCGCCGACATTTTTGAAAACATGGCGTTACATGGTTGCAACTTACGGCACCAGTCTTTACATGCTGATTTGTAGATGACCGCTCATGCACGAGCAGATGCATAGCAATGACCTATATCCAATTATTAGCCTGAAAAGTATGAGAAGTATGAAAACTATTTTTAAACACACAGGCTGTAGTTCCAACCTGTAGTCCATGACAACTCAACGTCGTCGTCTGGATCATGCAACCTATGCCTCCCCAAGTAATTTAAAACGAAACAAATGTCAATGACTTATTTCATTTGCTTTCTTGCAACATTGACATGATTAGGCTATGCATTTGATTTAAATGGTCAGGCTGCCAGTCGAAGTAAAACCCAAATATCCAACAACAGTTGCAGACTATGCCTGCTCGAACACCAATATCCGAGGGATGTGCACTGATCGGTTGTATCATGCGTTGGCTTCATTTCGTCTGCCTGCCAATGTAGCCTAGGTTTAACAAGCTGCAAATTCACACTGGGTGCAGCAAAAATCCCAGCTATCCACAGGTTTCTTACATCCCATGTCTACTTAATTAATAGTCATTTTCGTTGGATAGACTATTGCGTAATACAACCTGTCCAAATATAGCATTTAGGGATCCTTTTTTGTGTAGCCCAACATGACTCAATATTGATTCGCATTGTTTATTATCACATTATGAACATCACATTAAATAACCCAGGACTTCAGAGACAGGGCAAACTTCTTTTCCTCTGAGGGAATATCCGATCTTCATCAACGACATACCGCTGTACCTTACGTTGTCTCTGTCTGTAACGTGGAATCTAATAGGCTAATTCTAGCTGGTGCCGGAAATGAACACCCATGAAACACCATTTTTGTAAAGATGGCTGCGGTCAATTTCAAACTAGCTAGCCTAGCATGGGCCATTGAAATGAATGGGGGCGGGACTTACTCTCTCCAGTTATATATATATATATATATATATATATATATATATATATATATATATATATATATATATATATATATATATTAGGGGTGTAACGGTACACAGAAGTCACGGTTCGGTTCATACCTCGGTTCGGACATCACGGTTCGGTACGAGTTCGGTACAATGGAGGGAAAAGCAAAACAAAAATGCAGAAAGCATTTTTTTTTTGTACATGTCTCAGGCTGTAGCCTACCACCTAGTCATACAGTCTCTTCCCTGAGCTATCTGCAACAGCCTGAAGTGTGTAAGATAGGCTAAACAGTACAATAAGTGCCCAGACTCAATCTGTAACTTGTAAACAAAATAAGACAATCAGCTATAAAACTGAAAATAGGCCTACAGCATCTCTTATTTCTGAAAGTGCAAATTACATAGAAAATGATTTTTAAAAATCCACTTAAGCAAGACCTTCAACATCTGTGTTTAGTTGTATATGGAAGGGTCTACAATTTGCCTCAATATTTTTCATTGTGTGTAAAGTAATAATCTAGCCTACTAACTGTGAAAATATCACACTATTTTGCCTTTTTTTAAAAAACGAAATTGCTCCTTTCATTTCATAAACAGACTACAACTAGAAGTCACGTGACTTTGCCCTTTGACGTTAACTCACCGTAGCATGGTTTGTTTATTAGCCTGGTTAGCGTTGTCACTTTATTTTACTGTCTGCACTTACACTACCAGCTCCTCATGTGAGAAGTTACAAGTTACCCCAACATAAAGGTAATTACCACGCGATTTACATAGCTTTCTGTCATTACGAAATCATTTAATTTAAGCCATAGGTTTTGGCCCTATTTGTATGTGTATCCAAAGTTTCTTTCCCCTCGTTTCAGTGATTGGTAGCCTACATCATCTGGGTGATGGCTTCGAATATGTGTAGCATTTTTTCCACTCACATACCCAATGCTGAACAACGCCGACACACAATTTCATATTATCCACCACTCTTTCGCCTGTACTAACGTTACTGTAACTGAAATTCTCAAACTTGCGATCTTAAAGAGACCAGCGGATCCTCTAACTCTTGTAGGTCTAACCTTAGTGCTGCTAATGACTTGACGGACTCGACCGACGACCTGACAAAAAAAAACATAGGCGCCAATCAGAGCTTCAGAGCTAAGGCGAGGCTACAGATTAGCGTTAGGTGTCGCTAAAGAACTCCCGTAACTCTCGCTACGTAACAGTAATTGCGCATGACATTAATTAATCCGCACACGAGTTTTATGTATTTTTATACCGTGTATTCTCCGTGTAAATTCATGCACCGAACCGTGACGCCCGTACCGTTTCGGTTCAATACGAATACATGAACCGTTACACCCCTAATATATATATATATATATATATATATATATATATATATATATATATATATATATATATATATATATATATATATTATATATATATATATATATATATATAATACCTCCAAGGTTCTAACAGGCATGGTTAAAGACACACACACACACACACACACACTGAGGAGGCATAGGAAGGCGTGGGAAGCAGGAGCATCCTCTGGGCTGGGCCTGAGTGTGTGTATGTGTGTGTTTGTGTGTGTGTGTGTATGTGTGTGCGTGTGTGTGTGTGTGGTGGGTGTAAGAGACGCAGAGGGCCGGGCAGCTGTGTGGAGCTTTAAAGTGACCTCCATAAAGACAAATGGAGAGTGAGCTCAGCCAAAACACCTCGGAGGCCAAATATCAGTTACTCATGAGGACAAAGAGACCACAAACGCAACCAACCAATGTGAGTTTGAAACGCAGCAGCGGCCACACTCTCTCTCTCTCTCTCTGGCTCCACACACACACACACACCTACTGTGTCAGAGCCACTCACACCACAGAGGCCACACAAAGGCTGCTAGTGGAGCAGTACAGGCTGGGGGGGGGGGGGGGGGGCAATTACAGTGGAGGGGTGGGTGGGGGGAGGGGTACCTAACTACAGTGGAGGGAGGTAACTACAGTGGGTCATAGTGAAGGGGGGGGGGGGGGGGGGGGGGGGGGGCTACAGTGGGTCGTCGCTGTGTGGCTATAAGTGCTGCTGCCTAGCGCTGCCCAGACAAAGGGCCGTAGGATAATTGTGTGTGTGTGTGTGTGTGTGTGTGTGGGGGGGGGCATTATGGGGGGCATTATCTCCCCTCATTTAATGTCCCGGTCATGACAGAGCACTGATGGGCCCAGGACTGTAACGGCTGAATCTCTCACACCCCCAACCCCCCACTCGCTCTGGCCAGCCAACCCCCCCCCCCCCCCCCCCCCTCTTTTTCTGGCCAGCCAAGAGGGCTAATAACAATCTACATTCAACTCCAGGGAGGGAGGCCTCAACCAACCACCCGATTGCAACAACACACCAACATGCCAAAAAAAAAAAAAAAGTCGTACTTGTCTGACTGCATTGTGCCATGTGTAAGGTTTGGTGGAGGGTTTATGGTGTGGGGCTGGAGCTGGGCTTGGCCCCTTCTAGTAAAAAGGAACTCTGAATGCTTCAGCCTCAACCAAGAGATCTTGGACAATTCCATGCTCCCGACTTTGTGGGAACAGTTTGGGGATGGCCCCTTCCTGTTCCAACATGACTGTGCACCAGTGCACAAAGCAAGGTCCATAAAGACATGGATGGCAGAGTTTGGTGTGCCTGCGCAGAGTCTTGACCTCAACCCGATAGAAGACCTTTGGGATGAATTAGAGTGGAGACTGAGAGCCAGGCCTTCTCGTCCAACATCAGTGTGTGACCTCTCAAATGCGCTTCTGGAAGAATGGTCAAAAATTCCCATAAACACAACCCTAAACCTTGTGGAAAGCCTCCCCGGAATAGTTGAAGCTGGTATAGCTGCAAAGGTTGGACCGACATCATATTAAACCCTATGGATTAAGAATATTCAATATTCTTCATATGCGAGTCAAGGCAGGTGACCCAATACTTTTGCCAATATAGTGTATTACGATATTACAAGTTATTTATTCAATTTATATTTAAGTAAGTAAGTAAGTATATACTCTTTTGATCCCGTGAGGGAAATTTGGTCTCTGCATTTATCCCAATCCGTGAATTAGTGAAACACACTCAGCACACAGTGAGGTGAAGCACACACTAATCCCGGCGCAGTGAGCTGCCTGCAACAACAGCGGCGCTCGGGGATCAGTGAGGGGTTAGGTGCCTTGCTCAAGGGCACTTCAGCCGTGCCTACTGGTAGGGGTTCAAAGTCCAAAGTGCTAACCAGTAGGCCACGGCTGCCCAATTTGACAAATTCATCCCAAAAGATGAATGAAATTGAACTCATGATTAAAAACAACAGCCTATAAATAAATGTATCCAATGTGTCATCGCCAGCATGTGTGTGTTTAGATATGGTCCCCTACTGGTCTTCTCTGTGTGGCCTCTCTGTGTGCCCAGGCAGGATGTTTACTATCCAGCAGCACCTCCTCAGAGTGCAGCACCTCCTCACTGTGCGTCTGTCTGCGGTGTCTCCGCTCCTCCTCTCATCTTTAAGAGTCGTCCTCCCCTTCTGTAGAGGACTCATCTGCTGTCACCTCACCAATCAATGCAGCCCTACCAGGATTGCTGTGCTTACTTCAGCACAGCACACACACACACACACACACACACACACACACACACACACAGCTAGCAAAGACCCGTATCAAATCAATGCAAGCAGAATCACGTCAATCACACCACTGTGTGCCAGCTGCTGGTGCAGGACCAGTTTAGCCGGACACACACCAGAGAGGAGAGGACCAGCAGGCTGGCCGACGAGTTTAAGGCCTCCATGTAAAGCTCCTGGAGTGGCCTTCTTCAGGCGGCAGCCTCACTTCCAAGTCTCTGGCTGACCACAGCCCTGATCCCTACAGCAAACATTGCCACGTCCACTATGCCAGAGCTGTCGCGCCTGCTGGCTGACTAGCTCGCCATCACGTTAAGTGTGAAAACCCTTAAAGAGCCCCCCCCCACCCACCCTCATTTGGAAATGCCATTTGGAGCATCTGTTGTCTTTTGTGTAGCTGGTGCCATCAGATCACCCCTCCACCCAAAACACACACACACACACACACACAGCACCTCTATTAATGCAACCTGATCCCTCTGCCACTAACCAGCATCATCACATGCTAAAGAGCAGCAGGCAGAAACACAGCACAGCCCAGATGAAAAGGGGCCCAAGACAAAAAGAGAGAGAGGGAGACACACTGAAACTCTTACTCCACAGTAAACGCCCCACTCCACATCCAGCAGGCAGCCCCTCGCCAATAAAAGCTCAGCTCACAGGAGTGTGTGTGTGTGTGTGTGTGTGTGTGTGAGTCACAGTGTGCCTGAAACAGAATCCCTTCCTTAGTCTGGTTTCTTCTTCTGTTAACACATTCCCTGGATCAGGTTAATCACCAATTTACAGAGCAGCTCTGGGAAGGTCACAAGCACAGCCTGTGGCGTCAGAGTTACACAAGCGCCACGTCGATTACCCGATCAGACCTCCATGGGCTTGAGTTAGTTCACCCGGCGTCTTAACAGCCGCGTGGTCGTTCAGTCGGAGGTTCATCTGCGCCGCTGCCATACAGGGCAATAGGCCAGCCGTCAGCTGAGACGCCTTTTATCGCCCACACACAACTATATTTGCTATGGAGAGGCAGCGTAGCGTCCAGAGCGGCTCGGCCCTGGAGACAGAGGCCGACATGGGCGTGACGACAACCTGGAGCTGATTCCTGTCAACATATCCTGTCTCCGCGGCGTTACGGCGGCGAAGCCTCGTCTGCTGCCAGGGCTAAAATAAAACTACGGAACAACAAAAGCCTGGGGTCACCGCCGCAGAGATTTATGAACCTCAAGACGGCTTTGAGTTTCACATCAAAATGGCACACCATGACTGGCCATGTCACAGAGCCCATGTCTAATGTTGGCTACAATCTGACCGGTAACAGCACACACACCACAACAGAGAGAACAGCAGCAATTTCAGAAACCTTCTGAAAAAAAAAGAATCTCCCCCTAGGTACTGCAAACGAGTAAAAGCTGAACAAAATCAATCCCTAATGCCTAACGCATATCAATCTCTCTGGCCTTACATTAGAGAGGGGCTTTCGGTCGGTCAATCCTATTTACACGTGCTAATGGAGTGAACAAACAGACCTTATAGAATGTGAAGGGTTTAGCACGCTACACCACAGAGCAGCATAAAATCCAATGAGACTCGACAGAGCCATGAATCCACCAACATTCGGCAGAACCAGCAGCAAATAGAAAGCACTAAATTCCTTTATCACAACACACACCGATAAGGGCAGTAATCTCAAGAGTTGAGGAAAGAGTTTCAGTTAAAACAGTTTCTTTCCTCTCAATAATAAGAGATATAGATGTCAATACAATGTTTAAAGTGCTGTGCTGTTCTATACTGTCTGTGTACCGCTCAGGTGCTCTACGCTAGCCGGCACCCTGCGCACACACACCCTCTCACCCTCTCACACACACACACACACACACACACACACACACACACACCCCTTCTCACACGCCTCTCTCTGCCCTCGGACAGCGTTAATCTGACAGCACGCCTGTTTGGACCGGTGCCAAGAGCGCTCGGCTCACTACTGAGCGCGCTCCAAGACACACCGCAGCGCCGCAGGAGAGGAGAGGGGGAGAGGGAAAGATCAGGGGGGAGTGAAAGAGTGGAAGAAGGAATGGAAGGAAGAATGAAAGAATGACAGCACACATATTTCACACGTGCTCAGTGTGGGCATAGTCCCTCTCAGGTTGTTGTTTTGCTCCTAGTTTCTTAAAATGAACTAGCAAACATTGGCAACAATACAACAACTTGCATTTAAAAATCGCTTTAACCAGCCACCCAAAAGCCCTTTACAGTGAAGGGGGACCCTCACTAACCACCACTACCTGGGTGGTGCACGGCAGCCTTTATGCACCACACACTTTTCGGACTGCCATTTTCCTAGTGTTTAACAGCAGGTAGAAGGGAGGAGACCCCACTGACCTGTTTGAAGGACTCGTCAAAGCCCCAGTCGGCCATGCCGTTGGGTGTGGAGAAGGAGTGCGGTCCGGCAGGGGACAGGCTCTTGTCCTCGGGCTCGTCTTTCACCCTGGTGCTAGGGGAGCGGGGCCTCTTCTTGGCGGCAGATGGCGAGGCCGAGGCGGAGTAGACAGGGAAGGGAAACGGGGTCACGCCGGACGCCGCCTGCTGCAGCGCCAGACTCTGCTTTCGCAGGAACTCCAGGCCCTCTCCCTCATCCTCCTCGCTGCCTTCCTCGCCCTCCACCATCTCCTCATCCTCGTCTTCCTCACCCTCAGAGCCTCTGCGCCGCTCCATGTCGTCTTCCTCATCATCATCATCATCTTCATCCTCCTCCTCCTCACGCATGGAGTCCACACTGCTCTGTGTGGCCACTCTGTTGGCCTGGTGCCCCATGCCCACCTTCAGTGCCCGGTCCCTGGAGTTCTTGCCATAGAACTCTGGTGGTAGGGGGCCGCCTTGGGCGCGGGCGTTGGCCAGGATGGCCTGTTGTGCGGCCACCTGCTGGGCGTAGAGGATCTGGGCCTCCCTCAGGTGTCTCTCCTTGTGCTCCATCTCCAGCTTGGCCTGCTGCTGCTTCTGCAGCTGCTCCATGACCGCCTCCAGCTTCACGCCTGCAGCACTAGCCAGGCCTGCCTGGGAAAACCCGCCACTCAGACTGCCCTCCTGAGATAAACTTGTCTGAGGGGGGCGGAGAAAGTTACCACAAAAACAAAGAGATTTCAGTTTTAACTTTTAATCTCCGTTTAGTCCAACAGAAGACTTATTAAATGCACGAGGTAAGTCGCTACATTACTAAATACAAATGTTGTAGGCCTAATGCTTCATTTTAAGCCATTCTGTGTTATCGTTGTTAACAGGAAAGCCTTGTGTCAGACAAAATCGTTACAAAAACAGATATATAGTCAAAAGCGGTAAAAAAAAAAGATAGTGTATCTGTATTTGTATATCCATGTGTCAAACAGCACACCGTGCGTTTGAGACAAAAACGGACACAAACACAGATGCATTGTAACATGGTTGGGTCAGGAAGTGGCCTTTTGAATGGCCACTGAAAGACAACAGTGTTACGCCTATATCCCTCAGCTAAAGACAAAGAGTTATAAAACAAGGAATGCGCTCCTTAATTAGCAATAGAAAAGTAGGCCACATACCAAAACTCATGGGACACACGGAATGACCCAAAAGTAAGAGTACTAATTTTGAAAGCGAATTTGTCTGCTCATCTAACTTACATTAAATAGCGGTGACTGTGAAGCAATTTCCGGTCGGGCAATTTAATAGTGCCTTGTTGAAATTATTTATAACTCTTGGAAGATCGCATGTCAGCGTTGTTGAGCAGATGCTGAGCTGCATCCGTGGCATATGTAATTACAGGCAAAAATTATACGAGCCTCTCAACATGGACTCGCATGTAAATGGCGCACTCCCGAGGAAAACAAATCAAGTTTCGTTGCATTTACATACGAATATTAACCGCGTCCACAAGGCAAGCCATTAGCCTATCTTCAGTATGTGACAATTCCAAACTAGTTCAATCCTATATAGGCCTAGGACTATAGGTAGAAAAAAAGAAACCTAATGAAATAATTTATCAATCGATACGAATCGGACGAGGCGCCCCCCCCCCCCCCCCCCCCGGATTGCTAAGTATGCATGCATTCGTGACGTGTACAACATGAATTTAAACAAGCCAAAAACTTGTTTATGGTTAAGTTTGAACAGTAACTTCAGTACAACACTGACTAATTGTAACTACAAGAGATATAATGCTTTAACTTGATTCTTTTGAGAGTTATGCTCCGGCGTGACACTTCCAAACCCAGCAAATTATCGTGTGAATCATTCACCATCATGGCTGAGTGCCAACACGACGAAACTTACCATTTGCGCCTTGCTGCTACTGGAGTTGTCGACCATACCGTCCACTTAGATTAACCTTTTCTTTACTCTCGATACGACAGCCTGGGGGAGAGCAGTGCACCCGGAATTTGCGCATCCACGCTAGCCCTTAATGTGAACTTCGACAGCACGGCTGCAACCCTTCACCCTTCCCACTGCAGAAAAACGTTGTCAGGATTAAAAAGAGGCCAGACGAAGGGAAATGACCAAGCTCACCTCCCGATCTGCCGCGCATGGCACACCCCTCCCTTTCCCCTCCTCCCCCATACACCCCCCACCTAAACTCATTCCACGCAAGGTCCGCCCCGCGATAGCAACACGTTCAGATCTGCCCTCGCCACCAGTTGAATAATTATAGCGCAAAGCAACACAAGCGGCCATCACTCCAACCTCTGACGGTCGCCACTTTATCTGCTTATGAAATGTAAAATGCAACACAAGACTTGGTAGGAGGCATCCATCTTACTTGTTTGGTTTCTACTGTATAACTTCTTTTATCTGGTCGTAGGCCAATTAGTAGGGTTCATGTACGCTACTAATAAACAACAATGTATTATAAAACTAAAATTAAAATGGCATATTGCCCCAAAATCCGTTGCGTTATAAATCAGTTTACTGAAATGACGTGAAGTTGGTATAAAACTGCGTCTTGAGGAGTTCATATCGTACAGTTATTACAGACTGGGGAATTGTATTCACGTTCATTTGGAGGATTCTTATCACAGAAAGAACAGTGTTCATATACGGCTCTGACAGTGTTGGTTTCAGTCTGCCCTCTAGTGGCTATCCAGAGACGTTTCTCTTTTAACCTCTAACTACATTCATGTTCACAGAAGACAAAACCAGTAACATCACTCAATCACAGAATGTCAAAGATATATCTCCCTTTATTAGGTCCATCATTATTTTACAAGCAAAAGAACATAATAAAGGTCAATTAAATATAACATGTATCATAACACCGGGCAAAGACTTCAAGTACAGACGGCCGCAGAGTCCAGTAACGACGACAGCCGTCCATTGGAAGACTGGGGGAAACAGAAAGACAGGTGAGACACAGAGAGAAGCAAAATAATGACACAATGCAGAGGTGACTCAAAGGTTGTATCAGCGATTTCAGGCCCAAACATAAATGTTCATCTAATCTTTCCTAACGATCCGCTAGCTGTCTGCCCCATAAGCAGGCCATCAAAAAACGCGTCTCTGTAGGCAGCCTAGGCTCCGAGATCTGTACACAAAAATAATTGCTACCAACAAGGGTTGGCAACCCACACAAAGGCAAAATAAAGTGTTTCAACCAATAACCACCTAGATGTGCGTTTAAGAGTTTTAATAGCACGGGAGGGAGGGAGAAGGAGTAGCGAGCTAGCTCTCTGTTTTGTTTGAACATCAACAGAAGTGACGTATCCCCGCTATCGCTGATACAACCTTTAAGCTATCTGGTTGTTAAGTCAGACGTAATGGGTCCAACATCTTTTTTGTCAAAAAACGTTTACTAGCGCAGCCAGGTGTTTTTTCGTAACTTGTAAACCTTGTCACCATCACCTCCGTTTTAGTGAGGGTAAGACATAATCGCTTAACTTTAACAAAGTAATTACTGTAGCTGTGCAGCTGGATGATATAATCAACGTCCAACCCACCACAAAAATTTATTTTGTTGGGAGCAAGTGAGTAATATAATGACAATTATCGGGTACTCTGAATAGCGGAAAAAATTTTTTTAGTTTTGAAAAAAACCCCTTTACTGTTTATGGGGAAAAAAACGAGCGACTCTGGGACCAGTTGGACCCGGAGAAAGAATTATTGCATCACAACTTAATAACAACTGGATTAGCAGCCCAAATTGTCTCCTTCATTTCGAATACATGAACTGGCACATCATTTACAATCATAAACATTCTACAATGTATTGTCTGCAACAGTTTGCAGACTATGCTTCACTATTAGGCCAATCTGTGGCAAAGCATCTGAAATGAAAAGAAATGAAAAGTAACAGGCAGGCTTCATGAGGCACGTCACTGTAGCGCTCTGTCCGCAGAGCATAATATGCCGCACCAATTAGCTTCCACTGTAAACAATGGAACTGGCTACTCTAGACGTGAGAGTAGCGCGTAATTGAAAAACAATTAGACCAGTTTTTTAAAACTGCTCTTACGCTCTGCGCATGCAATGATTCAGTTAGACCAGTCTTCTAAAACTGTTCTTAGGCTTCAGTTACGTGCCTGGTGTAGGCTGCCTGTACAAGTCTCTTCATAACACCAGGGTCTTCCTGTACTCACCCAGACATGAAAACATCTATACTTTGTCGATGCCAAGCTCCTCAGGTGTGGCGATACCCAGTTCGTCCAGGGTTGGCCGGAGCTCTTGAATTAAGTAGGGGTAGATTTCTTTGTGGGGGCCAGATTTGTCCTTTACAGAAGCAACAACAAAACAGACGTTAGAGAACTAGACCCACTGCTTCTGTCTGAGCAGATGAGGTGTCCCATTAGATGCTCTACAGATATGGCAGGAATAAACCAGTTATTGAGGCAACATCTGGCCAATTCATGTTCAGGGTCTAATTTTATACACATCCTATATATGATTTACTCTTACATTTTCCTTAGTTAAGGTATCTGTGACTTAATAATAATAATAATAATAATAATAATAAAAATAGCAATAGTTAAAAGTGTATTTCTGCAACACTCAAGTAGAGGAATATGCTCCAACAGTGCATTTGTGCGAACAGGCTGGTTTGTGTTGGCATGTTGGTGCACTTACCTTGACAGCCTCCAGGATGCGGATGGCACTGGCGAGGTCATTGAGCCTCCGGCAAGCTCTCAGGGCTGCTTCTAAAATCTTGGGTTCTGGAACCAGGTCATACCCAATCAGGGTGTTCATACCTGCAACACAGGAAAGCCATCGTTGGTAAAGACAGTAGCAATTGCTACTACTGTTACTTGCTCATACCACTATACTGTAGCCATTTCATTTGACATTTTTAGCTTTGGACATCGTTGAGTGTGGGGTGTTGAATGAGCCAAGATCCCAGTGGCCAGTGGCCTGTTCACCACTCACTGTTGTATAAAGGACCATTGAATGCTGATGTTGATTTATAACACAGCAGGCATGTTTAACAAAGGAATAGTAATCTATTACTCTGGTTTCTGATGAGAGTCATTTTTATAACAATAAATGATTGACTAGGTTTCTCTTGTAAAAACAGCGTTGTGGCAGAAAGGTATTGCGGCAGGTGTCAGACACATGCATACACCCATCTGACCGCAGGCTAACACCTCTCTCATTTGCACTTTTGCAGTACTCAGGTCAGGTACACCCCCACCTAACAACTAGGGTTCTCTTCTCTCACACGTCTCCACCAGATATACCACAACCTGACAAGCAGGACTATCCTCACCAAGTCAGGTAATTGCACACCTGATAGCCAGGACAGGGAAAAGTTAAGACGATTTAACAGTAACAGGGGGCCCTAATAGAACATAATAGACAAGACATTGTATTCGGTCATAGGGCCCAACATTTCTAGCGGCACCTGAGCCAGGATGCTCTGCCTTCAGTCCGGCTTAAAGGCCTATTCACACCAAGAATGATAACGATAACTATAACCATAACGATAAAAGCTTCCACACTGAACAATGATAAACAAAGTCTCTCCTTGTGTTAATGAATGTGACGGTTAAAATTCAATGGGTTCTGATTGGCTATTAGCTTTTTATCGTTCTGAAAATTGCTGTCAAAGTGATCCCCAACGATATCGTTCTTCATGTCGTTATCGTTATAGTTTATGTGTGAACGTCGTCATTCATATTAATGAGAACAATATTTATTTATAGTTATCGTTCTTGGTGTGAATGGGCCTTAAGGGCCCTCAGTCCGGCTTTAGTGTCCTCAGCTCACCTTTCCTCAGCTCCCATGCGTCGATGTCTGGCTTGTTGAAGTAGGTGACCCAGCGGGCGTCAAACTCTTCGTCTGTCTCCTGTTTGCCATGTGAGTAGCCACGGGCAGCCAAGGGGGCTAGAAAACAAAACAACGTCTGTTAGGTTTGCTCTGCCTGTTCTCTGATAGTGTTATATGGAAGTTACCAGGGCCAGGAAGCTTTCGATGAAACTCGTCATGCCAGCACAGCAATGTTTTGTGTTGGCTAGGCCTGAGAAAGTTCAAAGTCCATAGGCCTAAACGTTGTTTTTTGTATTAAACTATTGGAATATGAGCTGCTAGAGTATACGGTCTCCTGTTCATTAGGCTAGGCCTGATACCAAAGTTATCACAGAACTAAGCCTGGATGTGTTTGACACTAGGTCAGTGCAATGCAAGTGAAAGGTGGGGACTCTACACTGCTCTCGGAGTCCACTGGCCGTGATATGGTTTCAGCTGGACCTCTGCCAGTGTTCTTGCCCGACCTCTTCTTACCTCCCGCAGAGCACGTAGCTTCCTCACTACACACAAACCGGTTCAAGAGCACATGCAGTGCACGTAGCTTCCTCACTACACACAAGCTGGTTCAAGAGCACATGGAGGTTTTCTATGCAAAAGTCTGAGTCTACTTCGGAAAACATACCTGGCAACATCAAAAACAATACTCACAATTCGCGTATTATATGTAGTCAAATCACGCGCAGAGGTCACAGAGCTGTGAGGTCAATAACCATGTGACGAGTTTTGCTAGTACCTTTTCATTTTTAGAATAACAATAAGGTCACTTGCTAAATGACATGTTGCAGAACAAAGATAGCAGCTAAACGTTAACTACCCTAACTTGACGTTAACTTATGCTGTTGGGTTATATTCGGCCTATTTACTACTGCTAACCCCTCCCAAACCGCCCATGAGCGCCTTATAAGCTAACGTTAGTCCTTCAGGTAAGCAGGCAAAAGCGTTCAGCTTACTGCTATTTTTTAGTCTGTCTTAACTGTTATGGTAACTCTCTAACTAGCATTAGCAACTGTAAACAACTGAAATGTTAGGCTAACGTTAGAGGCTAACATATGATTAGGAGGTGGGAAACATACAGCTAAGAAATAGTTAATGTTACGTTAATATTGACGTTACTCTACAAATAACGTTACCTTGTTACCCAACCCTTCTCACGTTACACTTCTTCTGGCAAAGTCGGATCAACGTTATCTAAATGGCTAACTTACCAACACTAGCTAGCGGTTAATGTTTCTTCAGAGAACCACTTGGTTATCGTTGCCTCCAACGTTAAAAGAAAGCATAACATCAAGCTAACAGGCTAGTAGAGGAGGGCCCGAAGCCTCACTTTAGTGGGTCATTGCAAGGACACAGTCCAAAGTAAGGTGGTTATCTAAGGGTTTTCAGAAAATATCAAATCTTTACCAGACACAGGACACGATTCTCTGTCTTGTAAAAATATTTAGCTGTACTCCCACTGGTAATACGACTAGACAAGAACCTACAAGGCTCCAACACAGTCTCCGTTATTTCAAACTAGCTGGCTAGCCGGAAGGAAGCCGAGGTTATTCGCTTGCTTTTGCTAGTAGTGCTAGCTAGTGGCTAAAGGCTAACGTCACTGTCCGCGAATTCGTTGGTGAGACCCAAAGGTTAACTTCTAAAACAATCCAACAGACATTGCCACACGACTCTATAGTAGCCCATGGACGTGTGAACCTGCGATTACCTGTGAATTGAGGTCTTGTTCGTGTTAAACTCCGGACACCGGAGCATGTCAGTCGCACGGCAGATCTAAACATGATGCAGGACAGCCAGTGGAAGGCAGCAGCACAGCGGAAACTGAGCTCTCTCTGATTGCGGCTGAAACGATGGCAACCCCTTTTCGCGCTTGCGCAATGCTTAACAAGTCATCTTGCGATAGCCTACCAGTGAAGGTGAATTTCATGGTAAGTAATCGTTTCATTCGAATTTCTCAACAGAATTTACAGGGTTACAGTCTAATTCTAGATTATTCAAAGTACAACCTGATAGTTATCCAGTGAAGAGGGTTCATCCATCTGAATAATCAGAATTTACTGAGACTACATTGTTTAAGCATTAAAACCTTAATCATGTATTAATTCACAACATAAATATGCAGAAAATGTTTGCTGCAGACAACCTAGCACTTTTTTCTACTTTTAAGTCAGTTCTTCAACCCTTCACCATCAACATGTTGGCAAATGACTTTGCCAACATTTTTCAAAGTTGCTCAGATTATTGCCAAGTTTAATGAGCCTTTTAAAAAGACATTAGGCCTATTAGACCTCTTAATGAGGAAGAAGTTTCTATAGGCCTAGGCCTAGCCTACTTCTAGACAGTCGTCCAACAACATTCCCTCTTGATCCCATTCCATCCACTGCTCTGTAATCCATCACACCCACAATTTCGCTGGCGGCCACACATGTCAATTCCTATATAAATATAACCTTTTTGTCAAAGGTTCTTGAGAAAGTGCCATTCAGGGAAGTTCAATACATTTTCATCAAAGCCAATACGCACCCCTCTGTCCACATGTTGACCTGTTTATAGAGGCAGACTTAAATTCGGGACCAATTTTGAAGATACCGGAAAATTAGCTGGACCATAACCTTCTGGACCTTTTGTCCTTGTCTCCGATATTCCATCCTGTTTTAAATATGATTTAATTGTCTACCAGTCTCAACACCTCACCATAGGTCTGCCCCAGTTCTGCAAGCGTCTGGTATGTCAGCTTTCCTTGAACACTAAGAGATCACAATCAAGACTCGTTGGTGGAATGATTTACCTAATGTTTTTCATTCTGTGGTTTTGGGATCAGCAAAAAGACTCATCTGTTTGTATTTAACAAATTAATTCTTAGTTGCAGTTTGTATTTATTGTTATTATACGGTTAAATATAGGCTACACACCCTCCTCCCCTCCCTCACTCCCCCCAACATTTTAAATTAATTTGACTCATCATATCATTACATAGTATAATATATACACCATTTGAAAAGCGTGGACTCTTGGGAGTCAATGTCATGTCAACCTTCCCATGGAAAATATGTATGTGCTTTACATGATCATTTTTATCTTACTCTTTCAATTCAAAACGTCCACAATAACCTTCAGAGTGTCACTTTTCATTTGAGACCAGGATTATGCTTCTACCCAAAGGGGGTTCAGATAAAGTAATCCTTTTATTTTCAGTATGCATTTTGGGTAACCAAAGGTCCTTTGAAGTCTCCATTAGGACAACAAAACATATGGGCATACAGTACCATTACAAAAAATGCGTAAAATATGTGATTCTTTATTGATCTGCTTTTACACACAGCTTCACAAGACCTGGTGCTAGGGCAGAGTCATATTTCTAAGGAATACTAAGTGACTTAGAGGGCTAAAATGTGGTTCAGAGATTTTTTGCAACCCGGCAGAAAGAAGAAGAAGGGAAAAAAAATATTTTAGCCTCTGCAACTCTGTGTCAGTACTCAACATAGTTATTCTGATTCTATCCTGTTTCATAAAAAACACGGAATATAGGTGGCAACAGTGCCCTCTGAAGTAGGTGCAGAGCAATTTTGAGCAAAAGCCTAGAAACTGGTTCATGAACTATGTGGCTAGTCTACATGATAACTTAACCAGGACCACTTACCTAGCTGTATAAGCAAAGACAGTCTAATGAAATGTTATTGAACAAACAGATGCAACACATGACAGTGTAGGAATTTAGCCTGCATAAAAAATATGGCCAACAACCTTTCCCTCATTTGTAGATACTCCACATGATGCTTTCATAAAGCATGTGGTTTTCTTCCCTGATGCTCCGGTCAGCAGCCCCTCAGTCCACACCAGTGCACCTGCGGAGCCTGAGCCCTGCTGTCCAGTGGGATATATTGTGTAATTTTCACCTGATTTTCCACCTGAGCCACATGCAGGACACAAACATGCTAACAAACAATAAATAAAACAGGACAAATGGTAGACAAAACTAAATTAATGTTTCACTACTACTACTATATATTTTTTAATTCACCCTGATATAGATAAGCTATTATGCAACAAATGACATGTTGAAAATAAAGTTACACATTCCCGTCCTCATACAGAGCAGCTTTGTCTTGTGGCTCGCAGGAGGGGGAGCAGGGACTGAGAGGTCTCTTCCTGGATGCCCGGCAGAGGGTCTTCCTCTCCTCAGCACGGACGCAAAGCCGTTCTCCTGCCTGGTGGGGGTGAAGCAGAGGCCAGGGCTCTGCTGAGGTTTGGTATCCCAGCTTACTGCGCTGAGACACAGAGTCAAGGTCTCCTGAATGCAGGTGTCCTGGTCGGCTGCGTGCAGAGAGGGGGTAGAGTGGCTCTGCTTGCGTCTGGGGGTGAGATGGAGTGTAAGGGTCAACTGGAGGACGATATCCCAGCATGCTGTAGTGGTCAGGTGGAGAGTCGAGGTGCTCGCCTGGCTTCCTGCTCTCAGGTGCAGCTTGCAGCACTGGAGATTGGTACCTCATCTCACAAGGTTCTAGTTCCACTGGAGGTTGGTATCTCATCACACGGGGTTCTAGTTCCACTAGATGCTGGTATCTCATCTCACTGAATTCTAGTTCCACTGGAGGTTGGTATCTCATCACACGGGGTTCTAGTTCCACTGGAGGTTGGCATCTCATCTCACAGGGTTCTAGTTCCACTAGATGCTGGTATCTCATCTCACTGGGTTCTAGTTCCACTGGAGGTTGGTATCTCATCTCACGGGGTTCTAGTTCCACTGGAGGTTGGCATCTCATCTCACCGGGTTCTAGTTCCTCTAGATGTTGGTATCCCAGTTCACAGGGTTTTAGTTCCACTAGATGTTGGTATCCCGGCCCATTCGGATTGAGAAGGTCCTCAGGAGGTTGGTATCCTGGCTCATGGGAGTCCAGAGGCTCCTTGGACAGCAGGATGTAGATGGCCGGCAGCATCCTGTGAATAGTCATCCTGGAGCAGGCGCTGTCCCTGCCCTCCCATTGCTCCTGGACCGTTCGGTACTGGAGCTTGGACAGTTGGTGCAGCCCGCGAATCTGCCTCTTCATGATCTCGGCACAGGTGATGGTTTTGGTGATGGCCCGGCCTGACCCGGTGAAGAGAATCTGGCTGAGTGGCGTCCGCCCGCCGTGTTGCAGCCCACCCTGCATGCGGGCCATGGCAAAGCCCAGAAGGTTCCGGATCTTACTGCCCTCCTTCACCCTCATCTCCAGAACGCCCTCCGGCAGGCCCGGGATGGGGCACGAGTCCGCTTCTCCGGCGCTGCTCACTTTCCGGAACCCACTCCGCGCCGGCTTCAGAGACGAGCAGGGGGGCAGTGTGGTCCAGGCGGGTGGGGGGCCACCCCGACCTGACGCCATGACACAAGCCCTCTGTGCCGTTAATGACATCATGCGCTCCCCAAATTCTGAAATAACGGAAGTCCACACAAGAGAGAAATCTCTCTCTCGCCCTCTCGCTCACTGGCGTTGCTCTTCGATGGCTTTGTTCGCTCTCCTCTTGGAGGTGGCGTGCTGGTCCTGTCAGAATCGGTCCCAGCTCTCTGTGTCGTCTGGTTGGCTGTCAGTCAACCCAGGGCTGCGTTTGCATGAGGATCAAACGAGGGGTGGGATGGAGGCGCGGCGAGTGGAAATGACTTGAGTCCACATGAGAAACGAGGCTCTGACAGGAACAAATTCAACAAAGGCAAAATGTGCTGAGGATCAGCGGTTTGTCAGCGCCGCTGCCTTTGAAGGATATTTCAATTTCCATTTGGAGTGAGCAGCCGTCTCACACACACACACACACACACACAAAGCAGGCAGAGGAAGAACTCTGATAGATGAATCTAGCAGAACTGTCCCAGTTTATCTCACTTTCCAAGCGTCTTCAACTTATTTTTTTTATTCACTTTCAATCGCAGATGTATTAAATACTCTTAATGCAAAATGCCCTCTTCCATGCAAACACATACAGATGTTTAAAGAGAATAAACACCACTTGCTCTTCTGTGACTCTCCGTTCACACTGGTGGACTGTAGTTTGCAGTTGTCTCAAAGTTTTAGAAAACTGTTATAATAGATACTCTCAGCAGTTCCTCTTAAGTTACTCTGATGGTCGCTCCAGAATGTAATCACTCCTGGATATAGTCTCTGGTCCTTAAGTTACTCTGATGGTCTGGCTCCTGGATACAGGGGCGCTGCTAGATAATTTGCCCCCCCCCCCCCCCCCCCCCGATAATATATAGTATTATAGTATAGTACCCCCCCCCCCCCCCAGCGGCGCCCCTGCCTGGATATAGTCTCTGGTCCTTACGTTACTCTGATGGTCGAACTGGCTCCTGGATATAGTCTCCGGTCCTTACATTACTCTGATGGTCGTATACTGGCTCCTGGATATGGTCTCTGGTCCTTACGTTACTCTGATGGTCGTATACTGGCTCCTGGATATAGTCTCTGGTCCTTACGTTACTCTGATGGTCGTATACTGGCTCCTGGATATAGTCTCTGGTCCTTACGTTTCTCACTCCTAATGGTGGTGCTCAGTCCTGGACACTGCAGGGCTCAATTCCTACTTCTTGGGTGTTTCATTCCTGAGAAGTTCTCTCAGCACTGTGATGACAGATACTGCCATCTCCAACACACACTAGACTAAAGTGACTGAACATACAGCAGAGGAGAGGGGGGAGAGAGCGGAGATAGAGTGAGGGGGAGGAGGGGGCAGCCTCTTAAAGACACAGGCATCACAATAACTTTAGTCATTAACAGCTTTACATACCTGGGTGACAGTGGGCACTTTAAATGCAATTTAAATGTGTGTATTTTTGACTGAATGAGGGCTTGCTTGATTTACCTCAGAGGGTCAAATGTTCCTTTCATCAAGGCATTAGTGCAAACAATCAAACTATAGTCATCTCATCTAAAGACTAAATGGACATACATAATAAAAGTAAAGCCAGGGAATCCATTATCCTATAGTTTAACCTCTAATGTGGGGTCTATGTGTGTAGATCAACACTGAAGGCGTTCCACACACAGCCTGTCCCTTCTGTTTCCCGAGCGCCGTGTTGTGTGTTTTCTCTGCTGGAGCAGTTTGGTCTCAGAGTACAATGAAGCCCGAGGCAGTCATTTCACCGCGAGAGAGCAGAAACACACTGATCCGCGGTTCTGCTCCACAAACCTCACAGCTTGTCTCCCGGAAATAACAGCACATCCAGGAATAAGCTCGACAGAAGGCTCGCCATTTGGAGAGGAACAGCAACATTAAAAGACATCATTTAACAGTGTCACAGTAATTGATTACACAAAAGTTTGCGCAGGCTTTCTCCACACACTCCTGATGGGGAGCTCGGTTTGTTTGGCTGTGTGGAATATGGTCCATGCTCTCCATAAGGAACTCTTATGTTCTCTTATCATGCGCAACAGACAACACATACACACGTGGTTTGCAGTGCTATCTGCTGTCTCCCGGCAGCTCAGGGCCCGGCCGCCAGTGAGGGCTCTCTACAGAAGTTGTGTTTGCTTAATTAAACGCAAATGAAGTCTCGCTGCATGGCCACAGGGAAATTAAGTAAGGAGGACATGGTGGCGGAGCAGGACAAAGGCATCAGCGCCTTCGCAGAGGACAGAGACTCACTTAGGGGGAAATAAAACACACACGCGACACACTTCACTTCCTTTTCGTCCTGGAAGTGTTTGATTTAACCTTCTCATCCAGTTTAGAAGAAGACAGTCATGTCAGTCTCTACTCTAAAGTATTCACTGAGGTCAACTGTTTAATGACCACAGCATGTCATGGAAAAATACCTATGCATTGCATTGTACGGTGCAGGTAGACTGCATGTGTTCAATATATTCCAGTTTTATGGTGATAGGGCTTCTCGTTGGCTTGTTAAAGCGCTGTGCAGAGATGTGTGGGCTGTGGTGCAGAGCAGTGCTGTGTGGTGGTGCTGTGGTCTGCATTGGCCTTGGTAAAGCATCTGTCAGGACAGAACGCTCTCAGGAGGAACTCTTTTTACACGAGGTGATCATTGTGCTGAAAATACTCCTCCAGGCCAGGAGCATGCTGGGATTGCCGAGGGCTGAGGAGAGACTTCACATTAACTGAGCAAGGACAGAAATTCATTAATCAGCATCGCCAGCGCGTCTCTCCTCCCCTCAGACCAGCACTTGACGGGGGCAGGTCAAAACAATGCATGCATTATCACCCGAAAAACACATTCTGTCAGCACAATTTCACCCTGCCGCACGCAGCCCCTTTGAAAGCAGCTAATTTCACAGCGATTTCAGACAAAGGCAGATAGAGGAAGTGTGTCTGAGGAGACCGTGAAATGGGCTCTCACACACTCACTCTGCCAACGTGTCGCGCTTGATGTTCTGACCCTCATATCTGTGTGTGTGTGTGTGTGTGTTTCTGTCATATGGATTCTCCATCATGATGTGGGATGAGGAGTTTTAGACAACACTAAGAGACAGAGAATGAGCAGGAGAGAGGAACACAGCGAGAGAGAGAGTGAGAGAAAAGAAGAGAGAGTAAGAAACACAACAAAAAAGAGAAAAGAAATGGAAGGGGGAAAAAACAGCGAGAACAGACAGAAGCATCACTTGGACAGAGACAGAACAATGACACGCGCAGCTCAAGATGAAGAGGTAGAGTTCGAGAAACATTGAAGGGGGCAGAGAGAAAGAGAAGGGTAGAGAGAAAAGGAGAGAGGAAAAGAGAAAGCAGGGGAGAGGAGAGGGGGATGAGAGACAGAAAGAGAAAACAGGGGGAGGAGAGGGATGCAGGGCTGTGCTGTGTGTGTGGGTGCAGCTGTGGACCTCAGATGGAGGTAGTGCACTGTTATAATGTGCTGTTTCTCGCCCCAGAAGACAGCAAGGCTGGAGGGATGCCATTCTCTCTGTAAAACACAGCAGTGTTACAGTGTTCATGTGTCCCATAGACACACACATACACACCAGACACACACACACACACACACACACACACACTGCTCTAGGACGGAGCATATGACCCAGAACAGTGTAGGGCAAGAGCAGTATTATCAGAGTATGTGGTGCTATTACTGCGTGTGTGTGGGTGTGTGTGTGAGTATGTGTATGTGTGTATGTATGTGTATGTAGAATAGAATAGATCTTTATTGTCATCACAGGTACAACGATATTTAAAGTGCTCTCCAGTCAGTGCATCATTCATTGACTCTACAATGTATAAAAATATAATTTAAGTGCTAGTTTTACTTAAAAAAGAATAAATAGAAACATAACAGCATTAGCAGCATACATAAACACACAGTCATACACACCCAGCCATTGCATAAAAAACAGTGAACATACATCTACAGACATGCATACTTTCTGTCATTGCATTGATCCATTTCACATCAGATTCCATATTGCACCTTATTTTTTGCAGCATTGAGGGTGGTTATTAGCCTGGGGAGCCAGACCCCCATTAAAATATAGGGTCTGGGCACTCACCGTTCGCAGTGCTCAGTCCGAGGGGCGGGATAATCAGTTGTCTTTCAAATTCCCTCTGCACGCAATAGGACGCAATAGGCAATAGGATATTTGTTTTCAAGTAGCAGGGAATTCAAGCCAAACCGTTGCAACTCTGCCATCAATCATTATGTTAAGCCCACCAAACGACTCTATACACGATTTCAAAGGCCTGATTAAGTTTCGATTTCTGGAGCTCACAAGCCAACGGAGAGTTGCTAGACTAGCCCTGGCAGCAAATGTAATTTGCTGCCGCTAGGGGCATGTCTAGATTTCTACGCTAGGTGGTTATCGCAGTTGGATAAAAACTGTGTTTGAGTATATTTGTCCTTTCGTTAATTGATCTGTACTGTCTGCCTGACGGCAACAGTTCAAACAGGGAGTGACCGGGATGGTGGGTGTCCTTTATAATGTTCTGAGCTTTTTGAGACGGGAACTGTGTAGTTCTTCCAGTGTGGGAAGATGGCAGCCGACGATGTTTTGAGCGGTGTTGACGACCCCCTGGAGTGCTTATCTCTGAGCCGATGTGCAGCTGGTGTACCATACACAGTATGTTAGTATGCTCTCAATGAAGGCTTGGTAAAAGGACACCAGCAGTCTTTGTGTGATGTTATTCCTCCTGCGTATTCTCAGGAAGTACAGTCTCTGCTCCAGTATTCACGCTCCAGGATAGGCTCTCCTCGATGTGTACTCCCAGGAAGTGGAAGTCTGCCACCCTTTCCACGTAGTCCCCTGCTGATGATAAGTGGTGGGATCTCTGTTTTCTTGTTTGCTTTAGTCTATGATGAGTTCTTTGGTCTTTGAGGTGTTGAGGAGCAGGTTCAGCAACACCCCCCCCCCACCCCCCCGCTGTGGTGTCATCTGCAAACTTAGTGTTGCTGTGATGGACAGGGGAGCAGTCGTGTGTGTAGAGGGAGTAGAGCAAGGGATTCAGCACACAGCCCTGGGGAGAGCTGGTACTGAGGCTTAGGGCCGTGGATGTGTGGTGGCCCACTCTGACCCTCTGTCTGCGGACCAGTTTTTTTTAAAGCACTTCATCACCACTGGGGTGAGTGCCACTGGTCGGTGGTCGTTGAGGCTAGAGATGTGAGGTTTCTTGGGCAGGGGGACTATAGTTGAGGATTTCAGGCAGGGTGGGACAGTGCACTGTGCCAGGGACTGGTTGAAGATCTTTGTGAAGATTCCAGCCAGCTGATCTGCACAGTCCTTCAGCACGCGTCCCGGGATGCCATCAGGACCAGCCGCCTTACTTGGGCCGCGTGGTGTAGTGGTGCCATCTCTGGTGCTGTGAGCTCATGCTCTTCAACTGTGAGATTTACGCTGCTGTGGGCTGCGTGGTGTAGTGGTGCCGTCTCTGGTGCTGTGAGCTCGAAGCGGGCAAAGAAGATGCTCAGCTCCTCTGCCAGCACGGGGCCACCTTCAGCAGCTCCAAGGTTAGTCCTGTAGTTGGTCAGATGCTGAACTCCCTGCCACACTTGCCTGCTGTTGTTAGTGCTCAGCGGCTCTATCCTCCTCCTGTAGTCTGCCTTGGCCTCTCTGATGCCCCTCTTCAGGTTGGCTCGGGCAGTGCTGTAGAGGTCTTCCTTGCCGGAACTCCAGGCGGTGTTCCTCTCTTTTAGCAGCTGCTGGACCCCCTCCCGTGTCATCCAGGGCTTCTGGTTGAGGTAGACCCGGATGCGTTTGTCCACTGTGACAAGTGTCTATGCAGTAACGTGTGTGTGTGAGAGGTTTTTTTTTGACACACACACACACATAGCATACACACACAGACACACACACACACAAATAAAGGCATGACTTTACATAACATTACATGCACATTCACCTTGGTGAGACCTACAGTAAGTAGAATACACCTCAATCAGACATCATAAATCAATGGTAAAACTAAATCATAAATCAATTGATCACAAACACCCTTAATCAATTTCACCAGCACAAAAAAGAGATGCAAAACAGTGTTGCAAATTTATTATATTTTTTATAAACTGACAGGTTCATACAAATGTCGGCTATGTGTAACCATAACCCCCTCCGTGGACACACACTGGTGATCACCAGGACATTAATACCCCCGTCTTTGCACACATACACACACACACACACACACACACAAACATACAGAAGGCAAGTGAACACAGACCTGCCCACCCTATACATATACACACACACACACACACGCACACACATACACACACACTCACGCACACACACGCACACACACAACCCCAGCAGGCCTTGCAGGGAGCATAACTTTCATCCTCTGCTTGTGATTTCGTTGGAGCGCCCCCTGGCTGTGAGATCTCACTAGAGCGCCCCCTGGCTGTGCTGGGGTTGGGCTGCAGCTGCCCAGAGAGCAGATGCCAACTAAAACAGCAACACCTGACCTGACGTGAGCCTGGATGATGAACACACACTGGATTATTCTGGAT
>NW_027468565.1:25238134-25248134 GCF_046254945.1 Alosa pseudoharengus | reverse complement strand
CCCCCATAATGCCTCTCAATTCTCTCTCAATGCACAGCCCCTAGAATGGACAGCAGCTATATCATGTTAGCGTTGTGTGTGCGGTTTCTACCTGGAGCTTGGTGTTGAAGTACAGGTGTGTGTAGTAGCTACTTGGAGCTTGGTGTTGGAGTACAGGTGTGTGCGCTAGCTACCTGGCGCTTGGTGTTGGAGTACAGGTGTGTGCGGTAGCTACCTGGAGCTTGGTGTTGGAGTACAGGTGTGTGTGGTAGCTACCTGGAGCTTGGTGTATGAGGCATTAACGAGTCCATTCCTCAGGATGGAGTGCCAGTTCTCTATGTGGGATCCACTGCAACAGCAAACAGGCAGAGAGAGAAATAGCAGTCAGAAGAAAATGAGTAAGAGACTGCGTGCGTGCGTGCGTGCGTGTGTGCGTGCGTGTGTGTGTCCCTCACTGGAAGGCAAAGGTGCTGCCGTAGAGTTTCCTGGCGGTGCGGAAGCGAGCCTCTTTGGCAGGTGGGCTGCTGAGGAGCAGGAACTGGTGGGGGGTGTGCATAAATTTGAGCTGCTGTAGGGGACACACACCACACCACACAAACACACATAGACACACACATACATACATAAACACACACACACACACACACACACACACACACACACACATACAGTAGCTGTAAACAAGTGCATATGCTCAAGCTTCTCTTAAGTCTTCCAACCACAATTCACACTTCACTTCACTTCCAGAATATGTTCAGATTGGTTTAGAAATTTCAAACACGGTCAGGCTTAAATAATCAATCATCAGTCAATTCCCCTCTATTTAGTTCTTTAGGTCTCTAATTTCACCATGGTCGTATCTGGCTCTGAATTTCACATCAGGCTGTGTGGGAAATGTGAAATGCTACACTAAATTAAGCTCTGGGCCTTACCCTGCTTGGAGGCAACTTGACAATATGGGATCTGTTGCTGGATATGATCCTGTGAAAGAATGACAACAAAAACACAATTATAGAAACCACGCTTATAAACCACGCAATATTGATTAGAGAGCCTTTAACACACCCATTATAACTGATCGTATAAACCATAGACAATGCCTCAACAACTGTTAAATAATGGAAATATTACTTCATTAACAAATTACTAATTCTTTACAAATGCTTAATGAATGATGAATTATGTGTAGTTATTATAAAGTGTTACCGAAAATGACAATACAGATAGTAAAGATCACAGTGTTTTGTATAAAGCACATCAGTGTGTTGCTGCTGATTTGAATAATTCAAATGGTCCATGTTTGTATCATTTTGTTGCAAGAATTACATTTGAGAAAGGATTGTTAAGTTTTGATTGCAGTGTTTCATTTTGGCATAGATGTGAGTTGTTTGTCTCTAAGTGTCTTATTTGCTTGTGTGTAGAGTTTTGACATAATGAGCCAAATTCTGCAAAAAGTGTGTAAGCAATAGGTAAAAAAACCTTCAAACAGAACTATTCAAGGCAACATGAGGAGGAAAACGAGTTGCATTATTCCCTCACCATTGCAGAAGGGGGTGGGCTAAGGGATCGATCTTGTCCATCTGTCTCTTGATCTCCAGATACGAGCCCTGCAAAGACACCACAATCTACGCAGTTTGAAACGATTAAAAATGTCTGGCTCCGTCATTACGCTTGGTCTTCCATCCTACTCACTTGCGTCATCTCCCGTATGGACATGACACTGTCCAGGGCTTTCTGCAGCCGGTCATAGCTCCTCTTCTGTAAAGACAGAGGGAGTAGAAAGTGAGAGAAGGACAGAGAGAGCGAGGGAGAGAGAAATGCAGGAAGCAAAGAAAAGAGAGAAAGAGAGAGGAGACAGAAAGAGAAAGACAGACAGAGGAAAGGGATATTGAGGGGTTGGTTACACTTTACTTGACAGTGTCGACATAAGAGTGACATGACACTGTCATGAACGTGTCATAAACAAGTCATAAACGTTTATGACATAAAGCTTCTGTTATTAAGTGACATTCGGTTTTTGTCATAACAAGTTAGGGTTAGGATAAGGGTTAGGTTTAGAGTTAGGGTTAGGTTAGGATTAGGGTTAGAGGTTAGGATTAGGGTTGGAGTTAGGGCTAGGTTTCATGTGTCATGACAGTGTCATATGTTAATGACAGTGTCATGTCACTCTTATGTCGATACTGTCAAGTAAAGTGTTACCGAGGGGGGTTACAAATGCACACCACTCTTTCAGTGTGTTTTTGTATGTGTGTGTGTATGTGATACAGTTTGTGTGTGTGTGTGTGTGTGTGTGTGTGTGTGTGCATCTGTGTGCATGTGACCTGATTCATGGTATACTGGTTTGTGATAGTGTGGCAGTACCTTGGGGTTAAAGGCCAGGCTCTTGGGGTCACTGGGGTCAACCACGGAGGGGTAGGGGTCAAAGATGATGCTCTTCCGTGCCGACTCCAGCGCAGCTCTGCACATGGCCACCAGCAGGTCCACCACCTAAACACCAAACGAGACCAGACGAACCCAGATCAGACCAGATCAGACCAGACCAAACGAAACCAGACGAAAACAGATCAGACTAGACGAGATCAGATGTCTATGTGTGCAAGCATGTGACTTTATTTATGTGTGGTAATTTGTGTGTTTTAGTGTATATGTAATGTGTGTGTGTGTGTATGTGTATGTGTGTGTGTGTTTGTGTGTGTGTGTGTGTGTGTGTGTGTGTGTGTGTGTGTGTGTGTGTGTGTGTGTGTGTTAATTTGTGTGTTTTAGTGTACAATATATATGTAATGTGTGTGTGTGTGTGCGTGTGTGTGTGTGTGTGTGTGTGTGTGTGTATGTGTGTGTGTGTGTGTGTGTGTGTGTGTGTGTGTGTTAATTTGTGTGTTTTAGTGTATATGTAATGTGTGTGTGTGTGTGTGTATGTGTGTGTGTGTGTGTGTGTGTGTGTGCTAATTTGTGTGTACAATATATGTAATGTATGTGTATGTTACCTCAGCTCCTGTGGCCACTTCCTCCACAGCTCCGGACATCACACCCAGAGTGTAAAAGGAGAAAACGCATAGCTCTCTGGTGCACACGGCAGGCTGCACGCACACACACACACACACACACACACACACACACACACACACACACACACAGACACATGCATGAATATCAGTGTAATTTCACAGCTCATGGGCTATGACAGACTAAGAGCGATGGGCTAACCTTGAGCATGGAGCCATTCTGAAAGACGTGCTGCTCGTCACACACCACACAGTACTCATTTAGAGTAGGAATCCTCTGCTCCGAGTACTTCATAATCTAGTGCAGGGAGAGGGGGGGGTGAGAAAGGGAAGAGAGAGGGATCAAGAGAGAAAGGGAGTGAGAGAGAAGATTAACAGAGATGGAAGAGAGAGAGATAGAGAGCAAGGGGGAGATAGAGAGGGTAGAATGAGAATAAACAGGTGAATAATGTTGTTAATGGAGTACGGGCGACACACTAGCTTGTGTTTTTGATTTTGTCCCATGATGCAGCAGTGATGGGCGGGGCCGTACCTGCACCAGGAAGCCGTACTCCAGCGTGGGGATACTCTTGCAGTGGATGAGGGCTTGTGAGGAGAAGAAAAGCTCGATCAGCTGTTTGGTGGTGATCTGCACCGTGGGTCTGGCGCCCGGTACCGCCACACTCTGATGGGGAGGGACACACACACACACACACATTATAGTCTACAGTTAGCTGGTCAAAGCTCAAAGTGTAGTTTCAGTGACCAACAAGACCACTCTTAGAACTATAAAATGATTAAAAATGCATGTGAAGGTCAATTTGTGGTGTTTTTATGAAAAGATATTCTTTGAATTGGGAAAACTTTCTGAGGTTGATGTGGTGAAACAGCAGGGGTAATTTTAGCTAAACATAAGTAGGCTTGGCGCCAGGAGTATACCTCCACTAGCATATAGGAACTGGTCATCGAAAGCATTTGGTTAGTGGGGTCAGAGGTCATTAGAAGGAAAATACCTAGGCACATATGTACTGCCTAATGTGACAAAGACACATTTTTCTATTCTGAGTTCACACAAACAAGTGACGACATGAGAAGGAAGGGTATAAGACCCATGCACAAAATGTCAGAAGCAGCTTGCTTCATGAACCAATGCTCTTGAATGAAAGTTACACATCTTAAAGTATTCTTTATTCTGAGTTTGAATCAGTTAATCACAATTCGACACCACAAATTCTAGATTTAAGATGGCAGGTGAAGAGCTGGCCACCCACCTCTCCGTTGGCCGCGTAGGTGAAGAGTTCTCCCTTGGGTCCCTTCATGGTGCAGGGGCCGGAGCGGTTGATGAGGCGCGTGACTCTGAGCTCCGAGGTCCGTAGAGGGCCCTTCACCACCGGGCCCTGGATCAGAGGCACACACGGAGACCTGCCAGCAGGGGGCAGCAAAGAGGCAGCACTCAGGAACACTGCTGAGGGGGCAGGCATTCAGCACCAGACTACAGCATCCAGCACCAGACTACAGCATTCAGCACCAGATTAAAGCATTCAGCACAAGACTACAGCATCCAGCACCAGACTACAGCATTCAGCACCAGACTACAGCATTCAGCACTAGACCACAGCATCCAGCACCAGACTACAGCATCCAGCACCAGACTACAGCATCCAGCACCAGACTACAGCATTCAGCACCAGACTACAGCATTCAGCACTAGACCACAGCATCCAGCACCAGACTACAGCATCCAGCACCAGACTACAGCATTCAGCACTAGACCACAGCATCCAGCACCAGACTACAGCATCCAGCACCAGACTACAGCATTCAGCACCAGACTACAGCATTCAGCACAAGACTACAGCATCCAGCACCAGTCTACAGCATCTATTCTTACCATTCTACAGCAACATCTTTATGTTCCTGTTCTCACCAGTCTACGACATCATCATTATGTTCCTATCTCACCAGTCTACGACATCATCATTATGTTCCTATTCTCACCTCACTACGACATCATCATTATGTTCCCATCCTCACCAGTTTACAGCATCATCATTACGTTCCTGTTCTCAAGCTACATGGATCTCCCAGGAGCTTATGGCAACTTCTCAGAACCTGAACTGAACCATCTTTACTTTAATAAAACATATCTACTACAGTGTCCCTATGTGAACACTTTAGTGTAAATATTACTGATTTAAATGTGATTTAGAAATGTTTTTTACTTGACATGAACATATTTGTCATTAATCAATATAAATACATTAACATGGAGTCATTAAGCAGATAGAAGTAGATCAATGTTCAGATATGCAGTCTTATCAGAGCATGTCCTCCCTGTATGTTGAGCTCAATGTGCCATTAGTGTGACTAATCCAGGTTATGTAGCGCACAGGTGATCTCTGCGATGTGTGTGTGTCTGCACTGGTGATCCCTGCAGTGTGTGTGTGTGTGTGTGTTTGTGTGTGTGTGTGTGTGTGTGTGTGTGTGTGTGTGTGTGTGTGTGTGTGTGTGTGAAGGCATCAGTACTTGGCCACAGGGGAGAAGATGCTGAGTCCGGCGCGGAACTTCTTGATGGTCCCCCCAGCCTTGAACCAGCTGTGGCGTTTCTTCTGCTGCGTCCGGATCAGGTCATTACTCAGGAGCTTCCACTGCTGGGACACAAAGGTGCGCAGGATCCTGTGGTGACAGAGTGCGCGCGTACACACACACACACACACACACACACACACAGAGCATGCATGATACATTTAACACACACATACACTAACACACCTTAGGATCAGTCACTATTCATAATGCCATGTTTGGTGTAATGTTTTCATTCATATATCATAGTGGCATTTCTTTTAATATCTAGTGGCCGATTTCATGTGATGCCATAACACAGTAGAGGAGCTCTGAGTGCCTCCATGGCCAATTAGTCATGTAGAGAAGCTGACCACTTGACCACGTAGCTCAGTGTTTAAAAACACATGACATCATATAGGTCTGGCTGGGTAAGTAGGTTAAGTCAGCACCCTTCCACCAAAGACCAGGACAGGTCCGCTACGGGAAGCTAATCCCCTGATCTCAGTCCTCTGTGCCAGATGGCCTCCTGTCAGGTCCACCACAGGGGTCATGGCACAGTCATTAAGTAGCAGTGTCCATTCAGAAAGAACAAGGCCAGAGGATGCACACTCACTTCTTTAGCTGGACGCCAAGGCCGAAGCCATCTTTACTGGACGGCTGGAACACCTCCACCGTGGGTTCTGTCAGGAGAGAACACCAGGGGTGTGTTAAACATGGTGGAACATCCAGACAGATCTGTTCTGGATCTGGACTGAATCTGCTCTGTCTGTTTTAAATAACACCCACAGCCATGACAAAGACCCACCATGACACAGGTGGCAATAGTCTAGAATCAGTAGTTTAACACTCTGGAATCACTAGTCTGGTTGGAACAGTGGTTTAAGACTCTAGAATCAGCAGTCTGGTTGGAACAGTGGGTTAAGTAAGAGATAATATAATTGAACGCCGGTCATTTTCAGAAAATAAGTTCCGACAGGGCCAACAGGGGTCTTGCTTCGTCCTGAAGGGACTTATTTTCTGATAATGACCGGCGTTCTATACATTACACAGCTACTTGCCAAAACGAAAAAAATAAACTGATGATATGACTCTTTACATTTATTTGTTACAGTTTCATCGTGGCTTTTGCTGAGAAACAAATAGTTTGCAACACACGCTGAACTTGAATCAAACAAACTCTGTAGAACACAGCTGATCAATTGTCTGCTTTCACTTTTGAATGAAGTTCCATTACAAGAAATCACCGGAATACTTGCGGAGTTATATGAAAGACGTGAATAAGAAGCACAAAACCCATTTTCCTTGACAGCGGTCTGTTATTCAGAAATATCAGACCTCCGAACATTGGGAAAGCCCATTCAAGTGAATGGGGCATTCTGCAGCATTATGAAGAGCCGTGTAATACTATAAGACTAATACAGTAAGTAAGACTATACAGTCACTAGTCTGGTTCCAGCCAGAGCTGGTTGGAACGATACAGCTCTGGTTGGAACAGTGGATTAAGACTCTAGAATTTTCAGTTGTTCTGGTTGTTCTGTACCTGGGCCATCCAGATACTGTGAGAGGGAAAACCGAAGGCGTAGGATGATTGGTTCCGTTCGGACGACCTTCCAGGCATTGGCAACCTCCTCCTGGCATCAAAGATACACACACACACACACACACACACACACACACACACACACACACATACACATATACAAACACAGACATACACACACACAGACACACACACACAACACACACACACACACACACACACACACACACACACACACCACCACCATGTATGCACTGACTTTAACACATTTTTAAACATATGGCAGTTTTTTTCAAATTCAAGGTAAAAGCCTTCAATCTGTTATGAGCACAGAGCCAGTCAAGCATAACTCACATCCAGGAAGCCGATATTGATCTGCAAGTCAACGTCCACATCATCAATTGGTCCATACTCCCTGTCACAGAGAGAACGGCCACAAGCCTGATGTTAATCACCATCACAGGATCTATCAGGGCCTACAGAGAAGCAACGCCATCACTGTCCCCCTCAATTTCCCCCTCAATGTCCTGCCACTGTCTCTAGCATGTGTGTGTGTGTGTTTGTGTGTGTGTGTGTGTGTGTGTGTTTATTACCTGACAGACACAGCTCTCTCAGTATAGATGTCCCTCACAGCCCCGATGTCAGCATCCAGCTGAGGATGGCGGTACAGGTCGGAGGCAAAGTGCCCCTGCAGATAAGAAATGCACAGGAAGAGGGACAGTCACAGACCAGCTACAGACCAGTCACAGATCAGCAGCACACCAGCTACAGGCCGATTACAGACCAGCTACATACCAATTACAGGCCAAGTACAGACCAACTATAGGCTGATCACTGACCAGCTACAGACCATCTACAAACCAGTTACAGGTCGATTACAAACCAGCTACAGACCAGTTACAGGCCGATTATAGACCAGCTACAAACCATCTACAAACCAGTTACAGGCCGATTACAAACCAGCTACAGATCAGTTACAGGCAGTCAAGACAGAAACCAGACACCAGTGCAGTATGTTGAGTGTTTTGTGTGTGTAAGCTGAGTTTGTGTTTGTGTGTGTGTGTGTGTGTGTGTGTGTCTGTGTGTGTGTGTGTGTGTGTGAGTGTGTGTGAGTGTGTGTGTGCGTGTGTGTTTGTGTGTGTGCGCACTGTCAGCATAAGTGCTGCAGAATGAGGTGTTTCTGTCTCTCTCACCTGTAAACCCATCTGTATGCGTCTCTCTCTCACCTGTAAACCCCTGTCTGTCTGCGTATGTCTCTCTCACCTGTATTCCGTACATGAACTCCTCGCAGTCGCTGTCCCCATCAGAGTCCTCTTCACCCCAGCACTCTTCACTCGTGCTCTAGAGAGAGGAAAAGGAGTTAGCGCCGGTATCCTAAAACTCAGCCACAGCTCAGCCACCACTCAGCCACAACTGAGCCACAACTCAACTACAACTCAACTACAACTCAGCCCTTCACCCAGCATATCACCGTGAGCCACCACTCAGCCATAACTCAGCCACCACTCAGCCACAACTCAATTACAAATCAGCCCTTCACCCCAGCATTTCACCGTAAGCCACCACTCAGCCACAACTCTAGACCCCTAAGCCCTGAACACCAGCACTCTCAATGTCAGCACTGAACCCCTATCTCAATCCCAGCATTCTCTCAGCATTCTCTCAACATTATCTCAGCATTCTCTCAACATTATCTCAGCACTCTATCAACATTATCTCAGCATTCTCTCATCATTATCTCAGCACTCTATCAACATTATCTCAGCATTCTCTCAACATTATCTCAGCATTCTCTCAATCTCAGCATTCTCTCAATCCCAGCATTCGCTCAGCATTCTCTCTTAATCCCAGCATTCTCTCAGCATTCTCTCAATTCCAACATTCTCCACTGTGCGAAACCCTGAACCCCTCTCTCAATCCCAGGATTCTCAATCCCAGCATTCTCCAATCTGGGGATAGGAAGAGGAAGTGGTGTCAGTCTGTCTGAGGTAAACACACACCTTTATCTGGGCCCTAGAATGTCTAGAGTCTGCGGGTAGAGTCTGAATTTGTCATCAAATTCAAAATTTGAGTTTAGCAACACGGCATATGGATTCAATTATGGGGTGTATTTGAACCTTGCTTGAAAGCCAGCATGAATTTACACCGCCCACAAAATTTGAGGATGACTTCATCTCTTTTTTCTGTCTTTTAAGGTTATTGTGCTGCCAATTTCTGGTCTAATTGATAGGATAGCCAAATCTATTCATCTCACTTCTCCAGTGGCAGCTCAGGTGACGTAGGAGACTGCTACACTGTTGCTCATTTGTCCATCATTGTATAAAGCCCACCCAAACGATTTGATCTCTAGAACACATCTAGAGACTTCTCAATGGAACAACTCCAGACTGAATTTCCTGCCCTCAAATGTTGTGAGCGGAATAAACTGGGGCTGGCTTCCAGGCTAGTCTGCAGGAGACCTCCTGTTTTAAAACCACACCTTAACCTTTCACCTGAGAACAATAAGAGAAAGAGAAAATAGCTTAATCTCTGTCCGCCAAACATATGTTTATTTCCACACCGACTATCACTCGGTTTACATAACACACCCTTACTTTTGACCCAACTCTACACTGGTATATCTATCTAATTGGAACATTGCCTTAATCTCTCTCTCTCCCCATCAGTGTCTGTATGTCTAACACACACACACACACACGCACACACACACACACACACACACACACACACACACACACACACACACACACACACACACACACTTTCTGTCTGTCTATCTATTTTTTCTTTATTTCTTTCTTTCTTATCTATCTGTCTTTCTATCTATCTATCTATCTATCTATCTATCTATCTGTATATATATAGGCATGCATTTCTTTCTTCCTCTCTCTCTGTCTTTCTCTGTTTGTCTCCAGAGATTCCATCTGTCAGT
>NW_027468565.1:25193134-25235634 GCF_046254945.1 Alosa pseudoharengus | reverse complement strand
GGTGTTAGTCTTGGTTTCCCAAACTGAAGGTTCCGACTACTATGGGGGGCGTTAGTGTCGGTTCCCCACACTGAAGGTCTCCCCCGAGTGCTGTGGCATTTGTGGTACAAGTGAGCTTAATAGCAGAAACACACACACACACACACACACACACTGACTACTGTAGACAAGCATCCTGTGTCTGGGAAAGACACAAACTATGCTTACAACAGAGATCCTTCCTGTTTCCACACACACACACACACACTGCCTTGCCATGCCAAGACCTGTCCTAAGTGATTATTGTCAGAAGGAGTTTGAACCTCATAATGGTCGCTGCCTCTTGTGTGTTGTCTGCAGAGGGGATGACCGCTTCATTAGTCCAACATGTCACAGTCACAAGTTACAAGTCACAACTCAACAGGCCGCATATGACTGGTCTAGAATAGCCATTGAACATGTACGGAGTCCTTCCCATGTGTTGTGTGCGAGTGTTTTCCCACCAGGACTGCTACTGTGTGTGTGTGTGAGTGTGTGTGTGTGTGTGAGCAGCAGGCTAACACTCTGACCCTAATCAGGCGTGATCCTCCAGTTCCTCGGCTGCTCGTCTGGAGTCTGGGCAGATTAAGGCCCAAGGGGATACAGGTGACCCCTCATCCACTTTACTGCTAAGCCCCTTAGCACAGGGACTAAGGTGTGTGTGTGTGTGTGTTTGTGTAGGTGTGTCTGTTTCTGTTTGTTTGTCACTGGCTTAGGCTATCAAACAGAATATGAAGTGAAAACGCCCGACAAATGTCTAAGGCATGGACAAATGTGTGAAGCCGGCCTCATTCATCACAGGTTTCGAGGATAGCCCTTCAAAATCTGAAATGTTTGATAGCCTAAGCCAGTCATCAACAATCGTGGAATTAAATATAGGCACTGTCTTTAAATAGGTTTCACATTCCCTTTTAATTTTTATATCCTCTGATAAGACTACAGCTGTCATTATAGATGTAGGCTGTTGCATAGCTTAGTTGTATTTGCGCATGTTGCATGCCCATTTATCTAGAAACATAGACCTACTTCGAAATGTTAGCATTTTTAATAGCCCACATTTCACAATATGCTGTGCAAATAAAGGCCTCGTGATCATCTATGCCTAATGTTGTTGCGCTGCATTGCCTGTAAGTGTCGCCAACTGATGATACACATTGTATCGTTTTTGTGCGTACGCCACACATATAGTTGGTGTGGAGAAACCCAGGAGGAATGCATATTCTCACGCTCATTTACTCTTGATACATTCGACTGTGAGCGTGAAAGATGGCGTACGGAACATTTTGTGTGTACAGTACGCAAGCTTTGTACATGAGGCCCATGGTCACAGGCAAATAGCTTAAACAAATTTCGGGGTTTGTTCAGTCAACATTAGGGGTGGTTTTGTTACCATACGTCGGCGCCTGGCAAAAAAAGGTTGGTCTTATGTTTCTTAGAACCAATGAAAAAGACATCTGTCATTCTTTTTAACAGCAAGCAGCGCAACTTCAAACATCAGTATTTTGATAGTCAGTGGTGCATTTGAATGAATCTGTTTGCATGCGATACCATCAAAAGAGTATATATACTTATATACTTACTTATATATTTGAAAAGTGAAACTAACTTCACTGTGGTGTCATAGTCAGTGACAAAACAGTTATACGCAGTTAACTATGACCTTCGCAAGCATAGTGGCATAAAAAAGTATTTTTTTCCCGTCATCTACTTCCTGAATTTTTGTTCAACAATACCCTGGACACCGAAACACCGGGGCTCATGAAATTTGGTGGGCATGTAGTTTTGGATAGCTTTGAAACTACACTTTCAGAATCTGTGAATAACTCAAAATGTCTCTGGGGAGACATGTGCCTGGTTTTCCCATGCCTGGTCACATATGTACACACACTCACATTCTGATTTCCAGTATTGGCGTTGAGTAGTTTGTCCACCAGATGGCGCAGCATCTTTCTGCAAGACAGAGCCGTATGTATGGCTCTGCTGCAGTACACATTCATTACTTCACTTCACTTCCGAAAACCACATTGGGGCTTATGTATTCATGGTAGGATGATTTTCAGGTGAAATGTGATTCCTATTTCTGTGAAGAGCATTTCATTAGCAATCTAGATAGTTAGGCCTATTCAAATACGTAATGCCCCACCTTGATTAGAACCTTGTTATGGGAGAACATAACATTAACATTAACATATTATTACATGTTAAAAATGTTGTTAAAAATGATCGGCCAATATATCGGTTATCAATTTTTGAATAACTCAAATATCGAAGGTTATCAGCATTCAAAATCCCATATTGTTCAGGCTCTATAGGAGATGGAGACAAATTGACATACACACACACACATGCACACACACACACACACACATCCACACACACATTCATCCACACAATTAGACACACACACATACACACACACACACACACACACATGTGCACGCACAAGCACACAGGCACGCACACACGCACGTACAAGCATACACAAAAGTTGCAAGAGTAGGGGGTGGAGTAGGAGAAGGAGACAAATACAGTACAAGTGTGACAAGCGGGAGAGGATGAACAGGACTGAGCGGCAGCCATATTTTGTACCGTTATGCGGTACATCTAGTAACTTTCACTATTGACTGACAATGGGTTACTATAGGCTATATTAGCCTACATAGCCTGAAAAAAGCAAAACACTTATCCCAATAATATTCAAATAATGACTGAATAAAAAACCTAAGGACATTTATCCTTCAGAGGAGGTTGGTAAGTGGCGTAATGCTTTTTAGATGGTGTAATATGGCGATTTTTAGATAATGCACTAGACCACACCTTAGGTCGTCAATTGCCATACCCCTGAGCGCATTGTTCATTAAAAGAGACGAGAATGGCGAAAAATCGGAGTGTACGATAGGAAGGTTTGTGCCGTGATAAGAATACACTTTGCGCTGGGTCAAAATAGGGCCCTATGTGTATAATTATGTGTGTGTATGTGAGTAATGTGTCTGTGTGTGCACGTCTGTATGAATCCAAGTGAATGTGTTGTGCACATGAATGTGTGTGTGTGTGTGTGTGTGTGTGTGTGTGTGTGTGTGTGTGTGTGTGTGTGTGTGTGTATTGTGAGTGTGTGTATTGTGTGTGTGTATTGTGTATGTGTATTTAGGTTGACATGTACACTGTATGTGTAGGTGTATGTGTGTGTCTTAATCAGGTGTGAAAGTGTGAGACCATTTTCAGTCTTATAAACCTCCGTTATCATTTTCAGCAGCTGAAAATAGCAGGTCTGTGTCATCAGCCTCCTAAATGGCCTTTAAACGGAGAGTGTGAATTTCACAGCGGAACATGAGAGGAACATGAGAGGGATGAAGAACTTCCTCTGGGTCCCCAACAGATGGGAGCGCAGGGCACACACACACCTCTACAGCCCACACAAGGCGGCGCCCACCTTCTCCTCAACTAGACACTCTCTAAGAATGTTTCCTGGGTGTTGGGTATGCTTTATAACTCTAGTTATATGTTGGGTATATATATAACTTTACATATGTGTATGCTATATAACTTTAGTTGTGTATGTGTAGGCTATCGTATATATCATCACTTTATGTATCTTTTACAAATAAATAATTGTGTAGTCTACTCGCGCGCATTGATAATAATCTAATTTTCATTCATTGTTGACATGGAGGCTGCAGGCTGGGGTCCCGGGACCTGATGAACACACTGCTAAAAAGCACAAACACACAAACATCTCTGTAGGTACCAGGAGGATTGGGTAGGAAAATACGACAGAGCGCAAGTTGCAGTTGTTAGGACAGGGAAAGTGGAGGCAGCCACGAGAAGGAGTCGCATGCATAAAATTATTTATGTTGCTGATGTCTGGGTTACACAAAGCTACAAGAACACAATCATTGTGTTTCTTAATGACTGACAGTTAAGTTTATAAAAAAAAATGTAGACATAAAGTAGGCCTATTAGCGTTACAAGTGTTATGGAAAGGCCTGATTTACATACACACACTGTTAAAGCACAGTGGTGTTTGTTTTTCATAATGACAATTGAGTTCATGATTGTAATGATTTTTGTTGAGAAGGCTATTTTTTGGTTTACCTAATGACAGACAGTTGAAGAATAACAGACAGACAGTTTCTGAGAAAAAAAAATAGTTTTGGTGCAGTACATGCTATCAGCTCAAGCTCTAAGAGGAGTTTGAGGACTGTTTCTGACCTGCCTGGTTAGCAGACACATTATAGTGTTATTTAATTTCCCAGCAGGGACCTGCTTCCTATTTTACAGTGTGAAGTGTTTCTCTCTGCTAGCAAAGCCTAGCCTAGCTTAGCCTGACAGTGACAGAGCAATTAAAGACAGTTCTCACCCGAGTCCCTAGAGGCGGATAAGTGTTATCACTTTCCTAATGTACTTCTGCAATGTTAAGGAGCCCTACCCCACACAGCTACATTATATAACCTGTGCTCATTAAAACATACTGTATGTGTCTGGCTGCTCCAGGTTCAGTATGGTGACACATGCGCGTACAAATGTGTGCAACAGCTGAGTGCCGCGCCAAACGGAGACATGGGAATGGAACTCCAAATGTGGCGCTGCTGTTTCTACAGGAACACCTCTGAATGTTACAGACACCACAAATGAACAGGCTGTGATTTGTGTGTGTGTGTGTTTTTAACAGGGCAGGGCAAGCACATGTGGGAGTGCATGTCCACAGAGTGTGGGAGTGCTTAGAGGACAGATTTAGGGGAGACGTAATGGTCAAATGACATGTACTGTAGAGTCGTTGCTTAGGCTACTGCCTACAGGGTTGCTACCATTTAAACCACAATGAAGCTTGAGAAGAGGAACAAAACATATTATACCTGCTCTCAACATATTTTCAAGTATTATAAATGATTAATAATCAAATGTACAAAATTATTTTACTCGGTTTTATTTTATTTTCAGTAGATGTCTGCAACATAAACTTCACTTCTTTTGTCACCAGTCATATTAAGGCACGTTTTGATTAAGAATGTCTGGTTATTTCTATTTATTTCTATTTTATTTATATTATTTTTCTTCAATTTTACAATGTTGGCCCCATTGTTCTCCGTAGATGAGAATATGTTATAAGCACATGCTTTTTCATAACATAAACTTCATTGTTTTCCTTTTTGTGGAGAATATTTAGCCTAAACTCAACACACATGGGTAGAGGCACGGCTCTGTAGCCGACATGGCAGGTGATGGGGAACAGCAAACTTCAGGTTGCAGGTGTGACATGTTCCACTTCTTGTTTCCAGCTTTCTGCTATCTCTTCAGGGCGCATGTAAAACTGTGGCCACTAGAGGGAGCCATGAGTGATTATCTTTTTGGTAGTGTAAGAGAATAAATCCATACAGAGGAAGATACATTATAGGAATGAGCTTATTACCAAACAATGACAAACATTATAATGACAAATATTGTTAAAGAAAGATATAATTTCAACATGTCAACAGTTGAGTTCCATTCCATTTTATTTAATGAGCTTTTTGGTATTACAAAACACACATTGATTTTGAAAAGGCAAGAGACAGAGCTCACCACCAGCAGCTGTCTCCCCCCTCTGTTTCTTTCTCTCTCTCTCTCTCACTCCCCCTCCCTCTACTCCTCTCTCTATCTCTCTTCCTCTCGAATGTGAACAGAATGTGCTACATGGGGTACATGTATGATATAGGTATGTAGGGTATCATGTTTTCTCCGTTTAAAGTCCCTGCCACCACCCCCACCCTCCGCCCCCTACATCTTCCTCTCTCTCCCTCCCCCCTTCTTCTCTGTGTTTCTCTCTAGAGCAAAGCATATTTGGAGTTTTCTTTTTAAATGGCTAAGGTTAGACAGTTCAACATGTACCTTAACATGCCACACTAGTGAAGGACAGTGCTGAGGCCGTGACTACCCGCTAACCACCTGATTTAGTCCTGGTCCTTTTTAGCAACGCAAGTCAGATTGCACATGGTCCACACGTAGCCCCGTATACAACTCCATAACTGCTTTAGGCAGAATCGGCCCCCTGGGATCCAGCACTGTGACAGACACGAGAGGAACACTGCATCCCACAGCCCAGCAGCTGCGCCTGATCCTTGCACACACACAAGTCCACAGAAACAAACCGCTTATCTCTGAGTCTTCACAGATACCAAATAACGAAGTAAAAAAAGTCCATCCGTAGCTAAAGGGGCCTTTAGATAATGCAGAGACCGGTACTACTGGGTAGTCCATTACCTTTAACAATCCTGTGCAGAAAGCCTCTTCCTTTGAAGGAGGTACAGTATGTGTCTGAGGTAGTGTTCCTTTGAGTAGACAGAAGAGAGAGGGCTTCCACTTGCTGTTCCAAAAGCTCGGAGACACCTGACTAAGCACACAGCAGAATCATGAGGGTCTGATGTGGTTGGGACATGGTGAAGATGGAACAGGTATAATCGTGGGCATTTATACTTCTATCGTTATTTATAGCGAGAGAGAGTGAGAGAGAGAGAGAGGGGGTGGGATGTATCTCCCTATCGCCTGAGAAAAATAAATTTGGCCTTTGCTTTGAGTAGGTTAAGCAGAATAGGGAAGACTGTGAGCTATCAAGTAGCATCCTGAAGGGCACGAGTGTGGATGAGACTGTGTGTTGTCATGGGCGCTAAAGGCACCTATCAGCATAAGTGCATCTGCGCGGACCATGATGCACTGCGTCCGACGTGTCAGACCACCTGTCCTAAAATGGACCAATCCGTAATCAGTCATCTGGAGCGGGAGCAGGATGCTGGAGTGCATCTGGGCGACCCAAAAGAGGAGTAATGATGCATGAGAAAGCTCTAATTGAGCCTTCTATCCAGCTGAACACATGAGAGGGGGACCAGGGGGCAAGATCATGTGCCTTTATGCATAAGGAGCAGTCATACCTAAAAAAGTGAACAATATTCAGATTAAACACATACAACTACTGTAAAGTGTGTGTGAATATCACACTGCCACTCTTTTGGGATGAGATCCCACATACAATGATGTGCTCACATTGCTGAATGCAAAGAGACGTTGAAAATGAGCTCATACAACAGTTTTGGGCGAAGTTAAAAAAACAGGTTGATATTGACCTATATAACGTGTCTGAGAATGAATCAGCTGGGAAACTGTAACCCGCCGCTCATATATGGAGATGCCATGTGTGAGGCATGTGTATTTTAGGCACGTCCAGCACAGCACAGCATGGAGCAGCGCAGAGACCACCACAGATGGAGGGAGTGGGCAGGGAGGGATGACGGGCTGGACGGCCCGGCATGCATGCATGCATGCTGACATGTGCTGTACATGCTGTTCTCTTCTGGGGGATAGCTTTACATGTGCTGACGGTCTCCTACACTTATGCCTGCGCTAATGCCAGTGGAGGCACCTCCTCATGAAACACAAGTCCAGCACACAGCCGCTGGATGCGGAGGTCTAACATGTTTACCCGGAAATAGGGTGTGTGTGTGTGTGGGGGGGGGGGGGGGGAGTTGATAATTTCACAGCATGGCAAAGCCACATCATGAACATGCTGAGCCATTGACATTCTGTAGAGAATATCACAGATTCATGCCCCCCCCCCCCCCCCCCCCCAGGTATCGATTCAAATAACATTGTGCATGTAAATGGATCTGGAAATGTTTTCTAAAGGGTAACATAACACTACTACTCTAGGTCAGTGTTTCTCAAAGTGTGGTCCGGGGACCTCTGGGACCGCAAGCTAGCCCAAGTGGTCCGCGGGCAAACGTGGATAAATATAATATAGATGAGTTGTTTGCAATACTGAACCAACTTTTAAATCATATGAGTCCTCTGACACATTACTAAAAGAAAGGTTTTGAACAACTCATCCTGCCAGTCAAGGAGTGAGTTGTCCAAAACCTTTCTTTTTAGTAAACTATGTGTACACGAACAATGTTCTCAATGCTCGAGTTCATGAGACACTGATGATACTTCGATCAGTGATACTCCGAAGTTTCATGTTGTGTCGAGTCTTCTTAGTGTTCTAAAAATAGCAATTTTGACGCGATCATGAATCAAAATAGTAGTGCCCCTACGATTCTCATTCAAAAGGCCATTTGACCCGAAAACGACAACACGGACAAGCTTAAAAGTGGCGCTTCGGATGTAATTATGCTTTTAAATGAAAGTTTGACTCGGGTACATTCACAGAAACACCCTAGGATGCATTTTGGCGAAAGTTACGCTTTAATACTTGCAACTAGGTATGTAACGGTATGAAAAAATTTAACCTCACGGTTATAGTAACCAAAACTATCACGGTTTTCGGTATTATCACGGTATTTCTAAAAGTGTGTTCAATATGTTCAGAAAGCACTGATAGGCCTACACAAGCTGTAATAGTTTCAAAAAGTGTCCCGTTCACTTTTTTCTTCATGTTTAATTGGCTATGTGCTTATAGCTTAATTTACCCTACCATAACTTGGAGTTTGCTATTTCTGTTATTTGGATCCAATGAGTGAGACCAACGTAAGCGTTCAAAATAAAACTTTAGGCTACTGTATTCTCCTGATGACGTGAGTGGAATGGATTTAATGTGGACGTGAACATAAAAAGATGCAGAGTGGCTACATGATACAGTGCACATTTTGCCGTGAAAATGTTCCGCCTTTTAAAATCCGGTGTAGCCTAATCTGAATCGTAGTTAAAACCATCAATTAGACAACAGAATACCAGGGTACCAGTTTTGTTTCATTGTACCAGGCCTACTGTATGTCAAAATCAGGCTCGGATGAATCTGGGAAGGATTAAACACACGGTTTCCACACCGCGGTAATCAACAGTGATAATCATGATATTTGAAATGAAAACGGTAATTGTTATCGTTAACATTTTTATTGCGGTTTACCATTATACCGGTAATCGTTACATCCCTACTTGCAACTATACTAATAAAGCTTATTATTGTGACACGACACTCACACAACACATGACCTGCAATGCATAACCCTCTATATCTGGGGTCCTCACTACATGAAACTACATATTGGGAGGGCAGCTATGAGTGTAGTGGCACAGTGGTAACATCACCACCTGACAATCAGTCAGCCTGGGTTCCATACCCAATACCCGCCGTTTGAGTCTGTGTCCCTTTGAATAAAAGCATCTGCTAAATACCAGTGAACAAGTCAACAAGCTATGTAGCTATGACAGATTCTGCCTTGCACAGATCCATTGTCGGCTGTTTGATCACATAACTCTCATCTCACATGGCTCCCAGTAAACCTGCCGTAACCACTGACACGGTGACCACAGGTAGAAATAATCTCTCAGCTGCATGTGTCACCGAGGCTCCGGCAGCAAACTTAACTGTTAGGGGGCATACACACACATGAACACACACAGCTACGGGGGTCCTGCGTTATGTTGCCATCTTTCACGTTAGGACGTGAGGGTACGTGGGGATGCCAGTGGGCCGACTCCAGCTTCAGGCCCTTGTAACATTCTCTAGATCAGGGATGTCAAAGTCAAATACATTAGAGGGCCAAAAAAACAAATTTGCTACAAGCCGAGGGCCGGACTGGTTCAATGTTTATTAAAACATATTAAAATGACTGCACGTAACCTATTGAACCAAGACGTGTACTGTATTTTATTTAATGATTAAATGAATAATGACTGTGACTGAAGTGCGGGCAAAGTTTGCACAGAAATGTACGATTTTTCCCATCCTCACCGACCTGGTCATAAAACTTGTTTAAATGATCATACGATGCCTCCTTGCTGCTTTGTCGTCTACATCAGCCTCTCTCAAACTTCTTTGACCTGAGGCCCAGTCAAGGCATACTTTGGGGTCATAGGGCCCACCTACATGAACCCACCCCCTCCTCCCACCCCCCATCAAATTATCATAATGATATCACAATTATTATTATTTTTATACTATATTGCTATACATGCACTTCAAAACAGTCAATGTTTAAAGTGCTAAGATTGTTCACAAAAGTTTGTGAAAACATGCACATCAGAGTACTGCTTTACTAAAATATAATTAGGCCTACAATAGTTTCATTATTTTTGCATTGTTGCATGATGCTTGGATGAGAAATACTTCTCAAAACAACAGCAGTTATATGGGTGCCATTGTTTTGGGATGTTTCCCTCATGCAAGCATCATACACTGATAGAATATTTATATGCTGATTACATTTCATTTGAATGCCTGAATGTAAGGATTCAGGAAACACAATACCAGCTTTTGTGAATGGTAAATGGCGGATCAGATCATGCGTAAATCACTGATCTGGAGATCTTTAACTATCTTTAACTAAGACTAATTAATAGCTTTTGGCTGACTTTAATACTTAATGCCAAACAGTGTTTTATATAGTCTGTGTTCTGTTTTTTATGGAAGTTGCATAAATCCACGTCGTTCTATTAAATGTCGTTTCATAATTAAATAGCCTTCCAATAGGTTGAAGCTTAGCTTTGCTACCAACGTGCACACGCATGCATTGAATAAACGCCCATACCACGACTTAATTCTATGCCTCTATGTTTGATGACACCAAACAAGTATTTCCTACTAATTGCAGAAATGTTTGTTTTCTTTTTCTGTCCGTGGCTCCTTGATCAATTGCGCAGCAAATTATCAGAAAATGGCCCGGGAATAATTTCACTCTGCAGACCATTGTCCACATTGCGGACCGCGGCCCATAGTTTGACAAATGGTGACCTGCATGCTGCCATATTAAGGCCTTTTTACGGTGTGTTTTAGCCGAGTTTTCGCGTGGAAGGCTCTGTAGAAATCTGACACCCTATTCAACGAAGTTAAACTGAAAGAGCGTGCCGTTCACAGACATCTGAATGAACGAGTTCACAGTAACGTTCATCAGGCAATAGTAGCCTAATACAGTACGTTCAGTTCACGTTCGCTCAAAATATGAGCGAGTTCATTAACTTTCGTTCAATGAACGTGTTCAGGCACAACACTGGGTAGGGGGGTAGCTGAAAGTTGACATCTGCCCTGACTGAATACTGATGAATAATGAAGCCGAGGCCCACTTGCGGCTCCGCAGTGAGCTCGTGGGCTACCGTTGCATGGTGGGAAATGGTATTGGTGCGTGCAAAACAGCAGCCGGCGGCTGTGGCCTGCGGGCCGGTTCTAATACTAATCAAATATCATCCCGGGGGCCGTAGATAATTCCGGCCCGCGAGCCTTGACTTTGACATGTCTGCTCTAGATGGTAGAGCCAAATGACCCTCAAATGACCAATCAGATTCCAGCGCTGAGACTGATGCCTTCAGGCATGCTCAGATGGGAGTCAGCCTAGTAGAGGTGTGTGGAGGTATGTGGAGGGGTAGTAGAGGTGTGGGGTGGGGTAGTAGAGCTGTGGGGTGGGGTAGTAGAGCTGTGCTTAACTCCTGTCCTGCACACAACTCCCCAGGCCAGCAGCCTCACCCGCCCCCACAGCTCCGCAGCACACAGATAAGATTACCTCCAGCGTCCACAGCAGAGCTGGGGCCGTATCATATTCAGTCTGCTTTACCATGTCCAGCGTCCACAGCAGAGCGGGGCACAGACACCAGGCTCTATGTGGGGGACGTCACCCATCTCCATGTCACCCATCTTCTTAGCCCAATTTCAGATGAGCAACTCCATTTTGAAATAAAGTACACATGGGAGATTTGTGGAACATTAAAAATGGAACCAGCTGAGCATTAAGATTATATGTTGCTGACACAAAGGAATAACACATTCATTGCAAATGTTTAACAGTACATAAGCATTGACAATGTAGGCCTAAGTAAAATTATAAATAAGTAAGTAAAATTTTATATAATATCGGCCTAAATTTGTGTTGTCTAATTAAAAAATGTTTAATAAAGAGGACTTTGGTCCGTGTAACACTTTGCAGTGCTATGTTCTTTTTGCAGAATTCACATGAAAAAATATAAAAATAGGCTTAAAAATCCGTTATCCATTCTTTAGGACGGCACAGTAAATGGGTAATTGTTGCTTATTTTGATTTTCAATTGAGCACAGTTACGGTTTTCTGTTCAGAAGTAAAAAATTGAAATGATGCGTCAATTTTCTAATTTTCCTTTTTTGCACTTGTGGTGGACTGAACCACGAGCACCGGGGGGAGAACACCATCTAGCTGGGCCAGGCTAGATGGTGGAAGAGAGCGCCGCCTGAAGTTGTTTGTGATTTTGACTCACTAGCCTACTTTAGAGATTAATAACTAAAACTTCGCCGATTTTTGGGAGATGGCACGTTAAACATAACTTTCAGCCTATGTTGAACATATCTACAGTATATTTGAATACCATGGCCATGCCATATAGCAAATAATTCCCCAAAGCAGAATGCTTTGCCATCGACGTCAGTCTCTAGGCTATGCAGGCTACCCCAAGCACTGTTTGACATGGGACATTTTTGCTTATTTAACACTTTACGCTAGACTAGGTTTCATTAGGCTAAACGAAGACACAACAGTGAGTAGCCTAAGCCTAATTTATCATTTATCCATTTATTAATTTCAACAGCAAATAGCCTACATTGCTGTAGGCTACTACGGCTCAACTCCATTGGTAATGCTCATGTAGGTCTCCAAAGCCTCCCAGAACATGAGTAGAACACGTACTCATAAGTGTCAGGATGCAGCAATGTCTCCCTCTGCATCTGAAGTTCTGATCTCGAGCTGACATTATCAATCGCTTGGCACCTTGATGCAAGCTGAACTGTGTTTGATAGCCCTTCATCTCTACATCTGCTGATGTGATCACCAACACTGTGCGCTTGTGTATCAGGCCCCCCCCCCCCCGCACGCTTGTGGTTCAGCCCAACAAAAACCGTAAAAAAGGCAAAAAATCCAATATTAACTGAATTTTGTTTCCAATCCAGTTTCTGTTTTTTTCTTTATCTTGCGTGACTAATGACACATTTAGAAAATAGCAGCAATTATTTATTTTTTGATAAAAAAAATCAATTTTTTCAATTTTTAAAAAAAAATTGAAAATTGGATTATTGAACACATTTTTATTTGGATCAGATGGATGGAGCAAATAGAACAAAGCACTGCAAAGCATTACACGGACCTTTGCTGATACATGGTATTTATGTTTTATGCTGTATTTGTGGGGGTTGTGTGAATGTCCTGTTTTTTGTTTTATTTATTTGTTTGTTTTTTGTTTTCTCTGTGCGTGTGTTGCACACTTGTGGTTTGTCTTCATTGTGTCTCTTCATGGTGTCTCGTTTTTGTTTTCATTGTCTTGTGTTTTTTGTTGTTTTTGTGATTTGTGTAAATTTCATGACCAACTTGCCATGTAACAACTGGCCAAGTCAATTAATTATTACAACATCTTGCCAAAGGACTGCAGTTGGAAATAGGGTTGCCAACTTCCTCAACCCCAAATGAGGGACACTTCACTTCAAATGCGGGACCCCCCCCCCCAAAAAAAAAAAAAAAAAAAAACTAATTTACAAATGGTGTACTGTCACTTTAAGAGCATTGTCTACACGGTATTCATAATATTTTGCCAGCTCCATTCAAATATAGCCTATGGTCATTCCACAAACTCTAACATTGTTTGTGCCACATTTAGGCCTATAGCATAATGATAAGTATATTAAGTTGGTGTAAACAACCTTCATTCCTGTGGAAATAGAAGTAATGATGCTAGGTAGATATTTTCTGTTTGCAATTAAAAGTGAATTATGAACCTGGTAGCCACCTAGCTATCTGAGTTGAAAGTGTTTCAATTGGCATAGCCTATCATGTGCTTCATGTAAATGCTTAGTTTAAGGGAAATTGATTATTGAAGACTTCAAGACTCGCCAATTCCATTACACAAAGGCAATTGACCACTCTTCATATTCTATCAGTCCAAATCACAGTGCGTGCAGCCTATGTCAAAGTGCCCTCACATTTTGTAAATGGTCAGTAGCATAGTGTGAACCGGATAATTCCGCAATCTCCTCGCGTTGTTTTTGTTGTTCTCATGATTTCCTTTTAAAAGTTTCTTATATTAAAAAGGTGAAATCAATTACCAACAATCACAAGCCAGCTGGAAACTTCCCCTCTCTCCCTCTCATTCCCAATTAAAACGAGTAGCATAACGTTCAAGTTAGATCTGCTGCATAATAGAGAGACTGAGAGGACCCAAAAAGTATCATCCTTATGTAAGATGCTGTTGCTGCATTTTGACATTGTAATCGTTCTCTAAGAAGAGTGAAAAGCAGTTTGCAGTAAAGCTTCTCTGGCTAAATTATGGTGCCCCTTCTGTCCCTTGGTGCCGTGCGCACAGTGCGAGATGCGCGTGGTAGCGGCGGCACTGGACACTTTGTTCCAGGTGCGTTTACAGTAGCCTACTATTGACAAGTTAACAAGGCCGATGAGCTGTGATTGAAAATCGGGAGTGGTGCTGTCCCTGACGGGACAAATCAAAATCACCCAAAATACGGGATGTCCCGCACAATTCGGGACGGTTGGCAACCCTAGTTGGAAATGACCCCACGGGCTAGCACTGATACATTTACAGACATGCTGATCAATGTGCGTTGTCCTAATAACTAAATGAAATTAAATAAAATGAAATTATATCTTCCTAAATATTATAAACAAATAAAATGCATTCTCTGTCGTTACATTGGCTGAAGCTAGCAAGGAAACTAACTAGGGATCTAGGGCACCAATATGATTGAAGAGTAAACGGATACATCTGGCAGGCATCCCATAATAAGCATCCCATTTCAACTGGGGAAATTTAGCAGCACTTTACACATTACACAACATATACTATCTATCACTCACAGGGAGACCAAGCAAGCTATTCTATATTGGTGCTGCTGGGGCAGCCAGAACAATACGCCCTTGTTCTCTATGTCGGGGGCATAAATATAGATCTCTGTTTGAACGACTTGCACAGCACTGTGCATCTGAGGGCTCTGGCAGCAGATTCAGTCATCTGCCCATTTCACTTATAGCTTAGCATTAAACTGTGACACTGCTCCAAACGGGTCAATCTCACTGATTGTATCCCAAACATCACAGATAGCAGCCAATATAAATTGGGTGTTATTCATCACTGACAATGTTTCACAGAACGCATTTAAGATTTCCTGGTTCCAAAAATATAATTGCATACCTTAAATAGACAAACTGGAGAACTTCGAGCTAAACCAGACGTTTCTGAAATGTATGAAAGGCAGATTTAAGTAGCCTACCCCAGGACGTTTTCTGATTGGTCGCGACCTTTGCCGCATCACATCCATAATTTTCTAAGATGTAATTGGGGATTCGACAGAAAATAATCCCTGGTGCTATGAAAAGGTTAATAATACGATCGAAATTGGTGGTATATTATATGCTTAATAGTAGATGACAAGTGTCTCAACATTGACGGTGTCAAATGATTTTCTGAATTTCCCGGTAATGTTGTGCTACGTTAAAAAATAATATCCCCGTTTTCCTCACGGAAGGATACAAAGCGCTTTTTCACAGAAAGTAGTGCCGGTTAGTTTAGGGATTAATTGCAGCCGGTGTCCGGATGCAGCGCCCATAGGTCTCTGCAAGCAGGCGAAGGTAAGAACCAGCCAATTAGGATGATAGGGCACAAGGCTAATGCATTACTGATGCAAAAAGTAGGATAGAATCAGGAAAGATAACCACATTAAGGGGCCACATTACTTAATTAACAGCAACATTTATTTTCCCACATAGACTGATGATGGCAACGAAATGCAAAAGATGAGGGGTAGATGTGGACTACAGTCACTGTTGAGTCAAAGAGGAATGTGACTGTGGATATTGACTAAAAGGCTGATTTTTAGGCTGTTGTAAAACCATTTTTAGTTTATCAACAGTATTGAGCAAAAGTTTGTGGCACTTCTCGGAAAATGCTTTAATGATGGCATGAATAGTTTTTCTCATCCAATACATAAAAAGTGTGGTAAACACAGAAAAATCAATTCAATATCTGGTGCGACTTTTGTCTTCAAAGCATTTCAGAGAATTTACCAGATTAGGCTGTCTTTGTCTATTTTTTTAATCCATTCGCAAGTTCTGAAAAAAATCTGATCTGATTTCCTTCAACTCTTCTGTCTGCAAGCTGGTGCATTACTCTATTTTAGTGGCATATACTGTACATGTATCACTGGAATACTTTAAAAAGTAAAATACTACAGAATTTTACAATAGCATATTCTTAATAGAAATAAGTCTAATTGCCTTAAATGTTTTCCCAGTAATGTGTATGGCTTTGTAATTTAGATGTGTATGCTCAACTGATTGTAATTACAGTAATATGTATGCTGGTGTGTTGAGTTTGTGACTGCAAGTTTACCTGGTCAAAGAATTTGCATTCTCAGATTAACTTACTGTATGAATGCACCATCCTTACAAGTCACTTACTGTTATTTATTTCAAATTCATTAACCGGCACCTATTTCAGTCAAAGTGCAGGATATGCACTACTGTAAACATTTTTATTTTTCTCCAAAGTGAAAAATCATTTTGCCCTATAGTTAGATGGTGCACTCACCCCAATGGCATAGTGAATGCACATTAAGCTGTATGTGGGCTATGCCCTAAACAGAGACAAATGGCATTATCTGGTGTCATGTGATCCCACCCCAACTCTCAGAGCAGACAGCTGGGGAATGTATGCAACTGTTAGGAACCAGCAGCTGACATATCCTGCACGGACTAATGCACCTCTCAGAGACAATGATGGCATATGGCATTACCATAGCTCAGTGCTAATGGGGCACATGTTTCGTAGATTATGCACAGTGTACATACTTGAAGCATATAACTGGTTGTTTATTTGTTGTTTATTTGAAAAAGTTACATTTTTATTGGTATTCCTCAATCACAGCTACATGTGCCCCAAACTGGAACGTTGAGCCTCCTGAGAGATTCTGTTAAATGAGAATGTCCTAGAATAAGCAGGAGAGTGTGTGAAGCTGAGGGAGACTGACCAGCGCTCTCCTAACCCTCTGTTGCGTTGTGTTGTGTTGTGCTGTGTTGTGTTGTGTTGTGTTGTGTTGTGTTGTGTTGTGTTGTGTTGTGTTGTGCTGTGTTGTGTTGTGTTGTGTTGTGTTGTGCTGTGCTGTGCTGTGCTGTGTTGTGTTGTGTTGTGCTGTGTTGTGTTGTGTTGTGTTGTGCTGTGTTGTGTTGTGTTGTGTTGTGCAGGACCCCAGCAGATCCTCCCATCATGGCTCAGAAGATGAAAGACATGGGCTCTGCCTTCATCCAGCAGCAGCAGCTGCATGCTGCCATGGCGGACACCTATCTGGAGCATATGTGTTTGCTGGACATCGACTCCGAGCCCAACGTGTTCCGCACCACAGGCATGGTCTGCACCATTGGTCAGTACCCCCTCAGCGTCTCTCATAACTTACAGTAATGGCTGCACATGCTGTAGGGGGCTGTTTACTTGGTTCTATTCATCTGACAGAGCTTGTTCTGGTTCAGCCCCCTCATTACACTCATCGCTCGTTCAGACGCAGCCTGTACAGTGCAGTGGTCCACTCTCTCGACTGACTCCCTGCTGGCCTTGAATGCCTCTTAGGGTCTATGTAACATCAATGAAGTTGGAGTGTCAGAATTTGTTTTGTTGTGTTCATAATGTGGGTGGAATGAATGTGGGTGTCAAGTTCAGTTTCTCATTCATGTGTGTGTGTGTGTGTTTGTGTGTGTGTGTGTGTGTGTGTGTGTGTTCAGTTTTTCATTCATGCCCTGTGGAAGCCACATAAATGTGACTTTTTGTCTCATGGAATGCTCTAAAACATTGATAAAATATAGTACAATAGATCTATAGATATGTGATAATATTGGCATAACAGTGGTCATAGGCCAATAAAAAATATTATGCAGACTACACTGTCATTGGCAATAGGTGAAAATGAGTTTGAAAATATTGGCATATCAAATATTTGCAAAAATCTAATATAAGTATATATACTTTTTTGATCCCGTGAAGGAAATTTGGTCTCTGCATTTATCCCAATCCGTGAATTAGTGAAACTAAGCACACAGTGAACACAGGTGAAGCACAAACTAATCCCGGCACAGTGAGCTGCCTGCTACAACAGCGGCGCTCGGGGAGCAGTGAGGGGTTAGGTGCCTTGCTCAAGGGTACTTCAGCCGTGCCTACTGGTCGGGGTTCGAACCGGCAAACCTCCGATTTCAAGTCCGAAGCTCTAACCAGTAGGCACATCCCTACAAAACAATACTGAAATAAATGCTGTGAATGCTGAATTAAACACAGAGAGTTGCAGCACAGCAACATCAGCCTCTATATCACTGTGCATGAACTAGCATTTCATGAAGAGAACGTTCTAGAATCGTCAGAATCAGCTTTGCGTAAACAAACATGGAAGGAAGTCATTTGAAAAGGTCTGCTCAAAAGGTCTGCTCAGATAAAAGATGTGCATCTCTGCCCTGTGTGCCTCCACAGGACCTGCCTCCCGTTGTGTGGACAAGCTGAAGGAGATGATCAAAGCCGGGATGAACATCGCTCGCCTCAACTTCTCTCACGGCTCTCATGAGGTCAGTGTGTCCTTGAATCAGGCTCCGCCGCATTCACTGATTCCAGTGAGCCGTAAATCACAGAAGAGGCGACAAGGAGAGGCCAAGGTCGTAAAGTAGAGGCCAAGGTCATGGACCATGTAATAGTCATGATTGAATTCAGTAATTGTGGCTGGTGGAGCTATTTTTAACAGTAAAACTGGACTTCATATTTGGTCATTACCACCTCACCTCTTAAATAGTTTTCCTTGACTAGGTTTGCATGTTTCTGATAAGGGGCCAACAGTTCTCCAGGTGCCCATGCAGCAGTGTCTATTATTAGATTATTTATGAACGGATATGTGGCTAGTGGGGCATCCAATATGCCAAAGTGCCTCAGCACATAGCTCATCTCGTATGTATGTATACTGTACATGTATAAATACCCAGGAATCTACCAGCCCACAAGGCCTTCGTGCCAACGGCAGTGTGACACGGGAGTTGGAAATGTACCCAGTCGGATAAACACCAATTATGCAACTATAGTATTACAGCTGAAGACGAGCCTGCTGCGCTGTTGCGCTGCACAACTGCTGCTCTGCAGGACGAGGTGTCCGTCCAGCAGAGAGATTCCACCTACCGAGTTATTTTACTGTAGTGGGCAGGACAGACACCCATCAGAATCAGAACTAGAATCAGAATCCTGCCGCACAGACACCCATGAGAATCAGAATCAGAATCCTTGTCAAAGTCCACTGTCTCAGGTTTTGTAGGCCTATAGGTCTCCTTTTCACTTTGAGTGGAGAAAGTAGAGATACAAGTGAACTTGGTCCCTCCCTACCCATATCAAACATGTTCAAACTAGTGCTATATTCTCCTATTAATCATTCACAGCCAACTAGGTCTTGTAGATTGGTGGTTTTCAAGTATGAATAGGTTTAGGCCAGATGTTTACCTGATGCAATAGCTGATGCATGTTGTCCATGTGTTTGCAGTACCATGCTGAAACCATCAAGTTCATCCGCGAAGCTGCAGAGAGCTTCCAGCCCGGAACCGTGGAGTACAGGCCCGTTGCCATCGCCATGGACACCAAAGGCCCCTGCATCAGGACTGGTCTCATTAAGGGCGTAAGTACACCGCCAGTCTAACTAGCACTTCTGACAACCTGACTCACCTGATGCGCTCTTCCCTCTCTTCCCTCCTCTACCTCCCGCCTCCACCTCCCTCCTCTCTACCTCCCTCTCTTCCCGCCTCTACCTCTCTCCTCTCCACCTCCTTCTCTTCCCTCTATCTCCCTCTCTTCCCTTCTCTACCTCCCTCCCTCTCTTCCCTCCTCTACCTTCCACTCTTCCCTCCTCTCCAACCCCCCCCCCCCTTATACTGTGTATGAAGTTAGCCACTAACACCGTTTTTTTCTAGTCTTGCCTGAGGTTATTCACTTCCTGTGCCATCTGTGGCCTGTACCCTGCAGAGTGACACTGAGGAGGTCAAGCTGGTCAAGGGCGAGATGCTCAAGCTGACCATGGACGACCAGTTCAAGGAGAATTGCAACGAGAAGAACGTTTGGGTTGACTACAAGGACATGCCCAAGGTCGTGGAGGTTGGCAAGCACGTCTACCTTGACAATGGCTCCATCCGCCTTATGGTCAAGAGCGTTGGTAAGTCTCATCTTCACATACCCAGGTGTCCACGGAAATACTGCTCCATTGGGAGATGATGAAGACCAATTCTTACCCAGATATCCTAAAAACCAAGCACAGTTTAGCACTAACTATAACTTTAGATTATTTAATTGACCAGTAAGCATATGCCACTATGCCTCCAGCTGTTGACAAAAGACTTGATCGAGTCATTCTTTATTATGCTACCACTGTGTAATATCTCTTCCCTCCTAAATCCTTGCCCCTGGCCTCACCTGTGCCTGCACACCTGTCCCCAGGTAATGACTTCCTGGAGTGTGAGATTGAGAATGGCGGTACACTGGGTAGCAAGAAGGGAGTGAACGTGCGCGGCGCATCCTGGAACCTGCCTGCCGTGTCAGAGAAGGACACAAAGAACCTGCAGTTCGCTGTGGAGCACGGCGTCGACATGGTGTTCGCCTCCTTCATGCGCAAGGCTGCCGACGTGCACGCCGTCAGGAAGGCCATGGGTGAGAAGGGCAAGGACATCAAGGTCTTCAGCAAGATCGAGAACCATGAGGGCTGCCGCAAGTAGGCGTTTCTTCATGAAGATTATTCTAAACAATACCGTCAAAATAATTCTAGTCGGTCAGTTTTTTTTTTAAATTATGTATGTCCATTGGTACAGGTTTGACGAGATCATGGAGGCTAGCGATGGCATCATGGTCGCCCGTGGCAACCTGGGCATTGAGATGCCTATTGAGAAGGTGTTCCTGGCTCAGAAGATGATGATTGGCCGCTGCAACAGAATGGGCAAGCCCGTTATTTGTGGCATGCAGGTGAGCAGTGCAGTGCCAAAGCAGATAGCCTAGCAGTGTGGCAGGGTAATTACCGTGATAGCCTAGCAGTGTGGCATGGTCATTAGCGTGATAGCCTAGCAGTGTGGCAGGGTCAGTAGCATGATAGCCTAGTAGTGTGGCAGGACCATTATTGTGATAGCCTAGCAGTGTGGCAGGGTCAGTAGCATGATAGCCTAGCAGTGAGGTAGCGGCATTAGCGTGATAGCCTAGCAGTGTGGTAGGGTTGTATTAATGCTATGATCAGGGTTATGGCATTGCTAAATTCTTTCTTGCTGTACCTGAGTGGGTCATTTTTCCACTTTGTGTCTGACAGATGCTGGAGAGCATGATCAAGAAGCCCCGCCCCACTCGTGCAGAGAGTGTCGACGTGGCCAACGCCGTGCTGGACGGAGCCGACTGCCTCATGCTGTGTGGTGAGACCGCCAAGGGAGAGTACCCCGTCGAGTCCGTCCGCATGCAGCACAAGGTGAGGAGGGCGCCCCCTACGGACCACTGTAGTTATGGCAGTTATCAGGCGCACACATTAATCTGGACCATTGTAGTTGGGGCGTGGGTGACTAATCCAGATATAAACATGCTCAATGATATATGCTTGTATATTTTCTGTAATGTAATTTTACTAATTGTTTATTTTCCTGTGTCTATTTCACTAGTAGTGTATTGTGCTACTTTGATATATTATTAACCTTTTATCAATGTGTCACTCTGTGTTTACTAATGCTTCTCTGCACCTGCTTTCTGCCTGCTTGCCTTGCCTTGTTTTCCCCCCTAAACCCCTTTGAATAGCTCCTGTTGCATGCTGGTTTGTGTCGTGGACTGAGAGTGCGCTCAGTGGTGTCCTTGGCCTATGATGGGTGACTGTGGATCTCAGACTCCCCCGACCTGCTGTGCAACCAGCTAATGGCAAACATCCAAAGGTCCACTTCCCCTACTCCACCAGCAGTCGTCACTCAGCTCAGTGCTATAGCCACTTGCACAGGTCTCCTGGCTTGGCCCTTCTGGATTGGTCCTTTCTGGGTTTAGCACTGTGGGCTATCTGAGTTTTCTGGTCGGGTTAAGTGAATGCATGAAGTTTGGTAGTAGTAGTTTGGTATGCATGGGTGTTTTTGTGTCATGTTCTAGGCTAACAAATCAACATGCTAAATCCTGAATACCTTTCATCAAGAAAGAAATATGAATCAGTTAAAGCAGGCCATGTTGTATATGTTCAGTATATAATATGTATATATTATAATATATGATATGCCAGACCTGAACCAATCAGTGCAACAGTTTTAGTAGTTCTGATTTAGTACTTTGAAACATCACCTATAACAAAACACTGTGTTTATATGTTAAAAAATAAGTTTTTTATGTTTGTAATGTAAACATTCAGTCTTTTGGAATCACATGTTAAGTACGGTATGATCTGAGTTTTGTCCTGATGTCTTTATGTGTGTCTCTGTTCAGATTTGCCGTGAGGCCGAGGCAGCCATGTTCCACAGACAGCTGTTCGAGGAGCTGCGTCGTACCTCCCACCTGACCCGTGACCCCAGCGAGTGTGTTGCCATGGGCGCTGTCGAGGCCTCCTTCAAGTGCTGTGCTAGCGCAATCATCGTCCTCACCAAATCTGGGAGGTCAGAGAGCACACACACACACACAAAAACAGACATAGACAAACACATCATCACCTGCTCCAAATACTGTAGGTCTAAAAAAAACATGCATGTATGTCAAACACACACACACACACACACACACACTGTATACCCATACCCGCCTGTTATCCATCACTGTCTTGCAGAGCACAGTGCTGTGACAGAGAGAGAAACTCACACTGTGACCTTGCGTGAGCTATGACCTCTGACAAGGCAGAGATAATTTTAACACCAATTTGTCATTTGTGACTCTGTCAGGTACCATGGAGACAGGCACATTTAAACACACACACACACACACACACACACACACACACGTGCACAACACTCACTCACTGCTCGAACACTGACATTGCGGCTATTTTCTAACACGTAAATTGACACTGAAACTGATCTGAGCAAGAGTGGACTGAAGCCACGCTGCTCTCATCAGTGTTTCACAGGGGTTGTAGTCACGGCAACGCGCTATATTCTTCTACATACAGTATGTGCATATGATACCGGTATATGTAGTATTTAAGCTGCTGAGTGTTAGCTCTGCAGGCTGTAGGGGGGAGTGTTAGGTCTCCTCTCTGGTCTGTCCTTGCTGAGGAGCAGTGCAGCTGAATAAGAAGCCGACATAGTGCAGTATCACATGTAGTGTAATCTCAGGGCTGATATAATCCCAGGTGTTGTCTCAGGGCTCATATAGTCTCAGGGGTGATATAATCACAGGTGTTGTCTCAGGGCTCATAAAGTCACAGGTGTGATAAAGTCACAGGTGTTGTCTCAGGTGTGATATAGTCACAGGTGTTGTCTCAGGTGTGATATAGTCTCAGGTGTTGTCTCAGGGCTCATATAGTCTCAGCTGTTGTCTCAGGGCTCATATAGTCTCAGGTGTGATATAGTCACAGGTGTTGTCTCAGGTGTGATATAGTCTCAGGTGTTGTCTCAGGTGTGATATAGTCTCAGCTGTTGTCTCAGGGCTCATATAGTCTCAGGTGTGATATAGTCACAGGTGTTGTCTCAGGTGTGATATAGTCTCAGGTGTTGTCTCAGGTGTGTCTGACCCCTGACCCCTGTCCCTCCGCAGGTCTGCTCACATGCTGTCCAGGTACAGACCCCGCTCCCTCATCATGGCCGTGACCCGTAACGAGCAGACAGCTCGCCAGTGCCACATGTACCGCGGCGTCAAGCCCGTCTTCTACAACAAGCCTGCTCACGACGTCTGGGCCGAGGACGTCGATCAGCGCGTTATCTTCGCCATGGAGATGGGTAAGGGTCCAGAGCTCCTTTTGTTTTACCACCAGTGGTGTAGTGGACATAGCTATGGAGTATGGACACAAAGTATCATGCTGCTATTGGTTTTAGCTCTCTGGACAGGAAGTAGCATACTGCTATGGGGTTTAGCTCTCTGGACAGGAAGTAGCATACTGCTATGGGTTTTAGCTTTCTGTTGGAATTGGTCCTGTCCTGGCTTAGAGTCAAACCTTCTCCCTTCCTTTCTCTACTCAGGCAAGCACCGCAAATACTTCAAGTCTGGCGATGTGGTGATCGTGGTGACTGGCTGGCGTCCAGGTTCCGGTTACACCAACACCTTCCGCATTGTTCTGGTGCCTTGAGTGCCACCTTTGGACTGAACCACTTCCCCTAACCCCCAAAACTCCCCTTAAGAAGGAACCCATGAGACCCACTTTGTTAAACAGACATGTGGAATGTAAGGACCTCTAACTGGCATTCCTCCCAGAAGACTCGTGGAGGATGCCACTCACTCAGTAACTGTGTAACTCTCCTCCCCACACAAACAAACCCACGAACCGGTGTGTCATCTGCATCATCCAGACACGAGCAACAGCGTTGGGCATCATCAGCGTGTATGTGTGTATGTGCTGTGCGTGTGTGTGTGTGAGTGTGTGTGTCTACAGTGTGCTGGGAATCGTGAAGACCCTGCAGTTCTACAGAAGACCGGTGGGGGTCTTTCTTGACCCCCCCACTCCTCCGTTAACCAGCCTCTTGGCTGCGCACGTGGCATCACTGGGCCGACTCGTAGACACTGAACACACGCTGTGGCGCCCAATCATCACTGGATTTCCACCTATTAAAGAGATGACCACCTGCAGTGATGTGTTGCTCTCTGTCTCTCTCACTAGATTTCCTCATTTTGGTTCAGAATTAGGATAGTTGATTTCATGCCTCTCATTAGTGCCATCTGCAGGCAGCTCTGAGTAGTGAAATTCAGTTCCAATCAGTTTCTCTTACATTCACCATACTACAGTAACATTACAGCACATTTACACACATGAAGGTCCAAACCCCCAATCAGAAGAGCCTGTCATAGTAAATACATATAGAACACAACAGGGTATCACAGGTTATACCTCAGACAGGTTGAAAGGGGAAAACACATTTTAATCTGTCTTGAAAAAAACATTAAATACTAAGACAAAATAGGTATACACTTTACTTAACAGTGTCGACATAAGAGTGACATGACAAGTCATAAACGTTTATGACATAATGCTTCTGTTATTAAGTGACATACGTTTTTTGTCATCACAAGTTAGGGTTAGGTTATAGTTAGGGTTGGGGTTAGGATTAAGGTTAGAGGTTAGGATTAGGGTTAGGTTTCATGTGTCATGACAGTATCATGTGTTCATGACCGTGTCATGTCACTCTTCTGTCGATACTGTCAAGTAAAGTGTTACCGAATAAAAAAACTTTAGAAAATAAAATTAAAAAACAGAATTCAGGAAAAAGTATTTAAAACCATAGAACCTTTCTGTTTCTGCTGTCAGGGACACCAGCCACTAGATGGCAACATGCCAAAGGAAGGCTGCACCACACAGCCCTGGATGAGCAGACAAGAGACCAGAAATATTATGGATTCACATTTCCTTTCACCTCAGAGTGTGTGAGAGGCACCAGTCACTAGAAGGCAGTGTGTCTGTTCAGCTTGCTATGCCAGAGTTATGGCTGAATCACAGAAGTACTATATGAACAGACTAGAGATTGGATTATATATATAGAGAGAGGGGGGGGGAGAGCGAGAGAGAGTATAGATATAGATGGCCCATTCAACCCAGAGCTCGCACACAGCACAAGATGTAAAAAACATTGGAGAACCTTTTTGCAATTATGTAAGCACATAATGTAATCTGAAAACTGCTGCCCTGTTTACAAAAAACAATGCAACTGATCTCAGCTGGTATTCTGTCTAAAATGGAGTGGAATCGAAATTTCTAAGTGACCCCAAAGTTTTGAACGGCAGTGTAAGTTTTGAACGTACTTGCTTTACAGTGTATGACATCTGTAAAGTGAGTCATTGGGTGAGGAACATGACCTGTCTGTAGTTACTGGTGAGGAGTGGGTGTGAGGAAACTGTCCATGGTTACTGGTTAGTCAGTGGGTAAGGAACCTGTCCATGGTTACTGGTTAGTCAGTGGGTGAGGAACATGTCCTGTCTATGGTTACTGGTCATGTGAAGGCCTGCTTAGTACTGTATGTCTGCAAATAGAAAATGAGAAACCAAAGTAATCTTTATTTATTTTTAGTTTATTTATTTGAGGATAAATAATGAATGGCTGAATAAACATACAGTAAGAGTTATTTACTCTTATTTATATAAATAAACAACATACAGTAAGAGTTATTTACTCTTATTTATACAGTAAGAGTTAAGGCTATTTTGCATCTGTTGTCCATGGACTGATATTAGAAGGCCAGGTGTTGCAATTCAGAGGTCTATGTCCAGCCTAGACGACTAGTCATAGGCCTTCTCACTACACTGGCACCAACAGAGGGATCCTGAAGATGATGTGCCATCCGGTTGGACACACAGCTGTGCTGAAGCAAAGGCACAGGAGCAGATAGCACATGGTGGCTCTTCTGCCCAGGCCAGGGCAGATATGCATAGCAACAGCAGGCTGCTGATAAGAGCCGCTGGCCTGTGAGAGAGGAGGGTTGCAGCTACAGTTCAACCGACATCCTCACTGACTATCCCTTACAGAAATGTCAGGTTTCTGGCGAAGTTGCCGCAAATTTGCGGCAAGGTCATATTTTCACATGCAAATTAGGTTTCTGGCAAACACTTGCGGTTAACTTTTGGTAATGTTGCGCAATGTCATTATGCAAATTAGGTTTGTCACCAGAAGTTCACTGGAAGTTTGCCATTATTGGTGTTTGCCAAGTGTGATGGCAAATCACTGGCGAACACATTTGCCACTAGTGGCAAACTTCTCATTGTTGTCAGAAGTTTGCCTCTAGCGGCCAACACTGGCAAGAAACTTATGGCGATATTTTCTAGTGAACTCATTTGTTTCCCACAAATTACCCACAAGTTTGCTGCAAATCTGCCGAAAACATTACTTTTTTGTAAGGGATGCTCTGGGCGCCTATACCCCTAGTCTCCGCATGGGTGAGGGAGAGAGCCTGGGCGCCTATATACCCCTAGCCTGCACGGGATGAGGGTGACACACAACTCTATCTGTCATTTCCACATGATGACCCCTTGATCTATTTACAGATCTCTGATTGCCTCTCAGACATATCTGGTTTAGCTGGAGGTGGTGTGCCTTCATCCATGTAAACCTCTCAAAAACGGAACTGCTAGTCCTCCCAGCCATACCTAAAACTATACATCACGTCAACATAAAAATTGACTCCCTGTCTGTTGCACCTACTAGGTTAGCAAGAAATTTAGGATTTATGCTCGATAACCAATCTTCTCCGATCATGTTGCTTCGGTCGCGCGGTCTTGCTGTTTCACAACATACAAAAGCAGGCCTTACCTGACTCAATATGCTACCCAACTCCTGGTAGAGGCCATAGTCATCTCACGACTTGATTACTGTAACGCCCTCCTGACAGGTCTCCCAGCCTGCACAGTGAAACCCCTTCAGATTATCTAGAACTCAGCGGTCCAGAACCCAAAAGGGCATATGTTATCCCGCTGCTCACTGAGTTACAGGAACAGATCTCTCGGGGGCTGCTGCCTGTCCCACCATCCATCAGCAGGTCTGGTGGGCCAACATTTACAACCCCTGACATCACTGGGCTGGACCTGCTGACTAAATCAATATGGAACTTATTTAAAAAAAAAAAAAAAAAATTCACTTTGGAGCAAATACTTGATTTGTATGCGTGTATGTCCTTTATATATTGATTCATTGCCATGTGTGACTCGTTGTTGTGCTACTCCACGTCTCTTTCTAATTGCCCCTAGGGGATAACATGCCTAATTGCCCCTAGAGGATAACTAGTTTACTAATAAACTAGTTTACTAAAAAAAAAAAAAAAAGTGAAAAAATGTAAAAGTGGGCAGCTAGTCTCGTTTTTATTTTAACCTTTGAGTAGTGCACTGGACTGATCAGTATACGTTTTCTGATTGGTCAGTACTTAGGTCGCATCACTCACTATTTGAGGTAGTTGTTTAATTTCATTTGAAAATAATCCCCTGTATATTTAATATAAACTACGGTTTAACTGTATAGATATACATTTTACAAAGATGGTCGCATTCAAAACAGAAAACAACACTTTATAAGCCATTCAAAGACTCATATTAGGTCTATTTAAACACATTGTCCTCACGGAAGGTTATCACGCGCAGCCACCAGAAAGTAGTACCAGTTAGTTTGGGGAGTAACTTTATAGGGCGCACAGCTGTCAAACGCTCTAGTCCCCACCGGCGTTCATCTGAGGTAAGGTAAGACGCTACTAACCTCCTGCAAGTCAGAATGAAAGTCAATTACTTGTTTCTGCTGGTTGTGGGGCCATTTTGAGCCAGCTTTGATCTAACGAAATATCCCATAGGCTGATATCCAATTTGACTGCAACATTAACTGTAAATGGTATAGCCTGAAGTATATTTCGAATACATCTTAGCTAGCAAGTGATTGAATACGTGGTTGTTAATACGTTGTGTTCTGTATTCATGTTTCATACTTTCTTGCCATTATAGCCTAGTTTCTTTAATGTTTGGTCCTAGCCTATTTTAAAACATCTGTTAGGTCGCTTGGCAACAAAAAAAACACTTTAGAAATTACTTCTGTGAAGGTCCTTATGACAATAATGACAATGAACCAAGTCTCTCTTTCAGCATGTTACCACAGTCATTTAGTGGGCCTACACACAACACTTACTGCCTACTGTATATGTTTGTTCTTGAGCCTTTTAAAGATTAAACACAGTAGTAATGATTCCTCCACAGCCTACTAAAAGTATGGATTATAGATGGTTTGAAACTGATAAAGATGCTCATTTGATGCCATGCACTTCTTTCCTCATCTCCTGCACTTGACACTTGACCTTTTAGTCAATTATTGTCACATCTTTGCAATCAGACAGTTGATCCCTTAAGTTTGTAATAAGTGTCTAATAATGTTGCCTTCTCTCCACTTCTCTCCAGGACCTTCCCGGCAGACCCAGCTCCCACCATGGCAAAGGATACAGGCTCCGCGTTCATCCAGCACCAGCAGCTGCATGCTGCCATGGCAGACTCCTTCCTGGAGCACACGTGTCTGCTGGACATTGACTCCGAGCCCACCGTGTCCCGCAACACGGGCATCATCTGCACCATTGGTTAGTAGCTGCTAGCTAGTTACCGTGAATGGGACCATGAGTAGATACATATTTACTTGACACTTGACCTTTCAATAATTTATTTTTTGTCACATCTTTGCAATCAGACAGTTGATCCCTTAAGTTTGTAATAAATAAGTGTTTAATAATGTTGCATATTTGTGCAATATATTACAAATGTACTCAATGAACAGATGCTTTTGCCCAGTCAGACTGGCAGTACACACATATATTTTAGTTCATTAGTTCCCTGGGGATTAAAGACATGAATAATTGTCATTAGAACATTCCTGTACCAGCAAAACACACTGTCCTATCCACACTGTTCAAATCACACATGTATTACTCCACTTGTGTTTGTTTATTCTATCCTGTTCCACTTGAATCTGCTATTCTATGTTCCACTGTTAATGTTCCTTTAACATCAGTGGAACATAAATAAGTGTAAATAGTGTATATGATAAGCTTTATCTTAGTACTGTCTAGCAAAAAGTGCAAGGAGAAACATCCCATAGAACGTTACTTCTCTCTCCCATTTCCCCACAGGGCCAGCTTCCCGCTCTGTGGATATGCTGAAGCAGATGATCAAAGCCGGGATGAACATTGCTCGTATGAACTTCTCTCACGGAACTCATGAGGTGAGCATGTGCTGAGATTTTTACAGCGGCTTTAGAGCACCTAATGCAACTCACAACCAGAGCACAATGAGAGAACAGTGCAATACGCAACCCTGTGGCTAATGCCACCTCGCAACTCAGCTTAGAGACAACAGTGCAACAGTGCCCTGTGGCTTCATTTCATTGTGTTAAAATATAGAAATCAGGTCACTGTCCTAAAAGCACTAGACATGGCAGCTGTTCTGTAAGCTTTGTGAGCGTTTCCTGTGTCACTGTTGCTGTCCTCCGCAGCAGAGGCAGGCCCACTGAGTGATGTCTCTGAGTGCGGGCGGCCATGGCCACAGCTGAGCGGGGCTGTGGAAATGTCAGGGCCTGAAAGATGATCTAGTAGCCTTTCTTAACCCTCCTCTGCCCTCCATAGCAGCCTCGCCTCTGCCGCCTGAGCCTAATAACCTTTCACCTTTAAAAGTCAGGACTCCGCCTGGCCTTTGCATTGCTTCAGGCGTCATGCTAGAGATCAGGGCATCAAATCTATAGACAAGTGATACAGATGATGACCTTAGACGGTGCTTAAAATAAGATCAAGACAACAACGTATGCCAGGTTGAAGACATTTAGCAGTCACTCGAGGAAAGCGACATCTAAAGTTCAAAGGTCATGGCTGAATCCCCATGACCTGTTGTATTTAAGCGTCGACCCTCAGAAAAGGTTAAGGAGAATACCCAATGCTCCGTGTCTGCACCATGGAGCAGACCTCTGTAAAAGATCCTCTATATTTCAAACCCAGTCTGATATCTTTGGGCTTTTTAAGAACCAAGCCTACTGTCAGAAAATCTGCAGTCTATACAGGTCAGATCAACATTTTCAGACAAAATGCACACACACACACACATACACACACACACACACACACACACACACACACACACACACACACACACACACACTTCAGCTCAGTCACCTGTTCACCTGCTCCTCAAATAGTTAGTTTTGGAACAACATGCACCATTATGAAGTGCAACTTCAAGGTATGCACCAGTACAGTAGACTTAAGCAATAATAATAATAATGTTTGTGTTGAATTTTCTAACATGATTCAGCCAATCATAATCAAGGACTGGAACTATCCATTTTAGACGGTCAAGGTCAAGGATAGGACCTGCTGAGGTGGGCATGGCAAGTTTGAATAGATTAAAAAACTGCAATTCTTGAAGTCCAAATAGAAACTAAATCCAGACTCTGTTTAAACTTTACATAGTTATGACTAACATTTGAGTTAGTGTTAGTTGTAATAGTGGCCATTGTATTAAACTGTACATAGTTATAACTAGTGTTTGAGTTAGTATTGGTTGTAATAGTGCCCGTCTTGTTAAACTTTACATAGTCATAACTAACGTTTGAGTTAGTGTTAGTTGTAATAGTGGCCATTGTGTTAAACTTTTACATAGTTATAACTAATGTTCGATTTAGTGTTGGTTGTAATAGTGCCCATCGTATTAAACTGTACATAGTTATAACTAGTGTTTGAGTTAGTATTGGTCGTAATAGTGCCCATCGTATTAGACTGTACATAGTTATAACTAGTGTTTGGGTTAGTGTGTGGTTGCAATAGTGCCCATCGTGTTCCTGGTGTTTCTAAAAGCTCCCCTGGTGCGGTGCCAAGGGGGTGGGTGTATTTTTAGGTCATTCATTCTGGGATATGTGGGATTACAAGTCCTGCCCACGCGGAAAGGTCACCCCACTACCATACGCGTGTGTGTGTAACTACACACTGAAGCCACGCTTCACCAGGGTGCAGGGACAACAGAAGGCCACAGGCACAAGTGGCCCTGCCAAATTACAGCAAATTACATTATGCAACTGCTTTAGTCTAAGACAAACTTGTAACACGATGCCCCATCTCTCTGTGTAGCACTGAAAGATCATTTATAGGGGTTTTCATACATTTAAAAATATGATACCCCATGGCACAGTCAACCTTACCGTGATCATAGATTTCATACTTTACCCACCTCTTATTTTACCACTACACCCCTGTTTATAGGGGTTTTCATACATTCCTCAGTCCAACACAGCAGGTACATTAAATTAAATTCTGAAAGTATATGCCTGCATTTGTACACTACTCACAGACAGTTAGAGATACCTGGCTTTCGGGGCAAATTTAATGTTTCAGTACAGAGAGTATTGAAACACTGAATTGTTGGACATGCACATTAAAAGGTTTAGAGAAGGTCACATTAAGTTCACCTGTAAAGGTTATAGTGGATTTCAGATTCATCCTGAAATCTCACCCGAAAGCTGAATATCCCTGACTTTTTTTGAGTAGTGTATTTGTAGATGCAGCCACAGAGTATGTAGTTGGATCACACCCCTGTCCAGACACAGAGACTTGGAGATGGTAGAGGTCTGGAAAACCTGCTGATGAGGATGAATACGCCTGTCTTTTCAGTACCACGCTGAAACAATCAAGAATGTGCGTGAGGCTGCAGCAAGCTTCCAGCCGGGAAGCCTTGATTACAGACCCATCGCCGTCGCCTTGGATACCAAGGGCCCAGAGATCAGGACTGGACTCATCAAGGGCGTGAGTATGACATGCTCTTTGTTCCACCATAACATTAATCTAAGAACGTGACCTGCTAACAGGCTTTCTCTGCCAGCAGAACACCTATCTGAGTAACCTTAGCAGTAGAGTAAAGTTAGCAGTGGACATGCATGCCTTGCTAACTTGCTTTCTCCTCTAGCATAATGCTATTCTGATTGATGTTAGCAGTGGAGTGAAGTAAGCAGTGGAAATGCATGATTTGCTAACATGCTTTCTCTAACATAATGCTACTGTGCGTGATGTTAGTAGTTGAAATGCATGCCATGCTAACAAGATTTCTGCTTTAGCATAATGCTGTTGTGAGTGATGTTAGCAGAAGAAGCTGTTGTGTAGGTTTGTGTTGAGAGCGCTGGCCTGAAGGTCGTGACCTAACAGCAGTGACTGTTGCGTCTGCTCCTCAGAGTGGTGAGAAGGAGGTACAACTCGTCAAGGGTGAGCACATCAAGCTCACCCTGGATGAAAAATACATGGACAACTGTGATGAGAAGAACCTGTGGTTGGACTACAAGAACATCACCAAGGTGGTGCAGGTTGGAAGCCACATCTTCATTGATGACGGCCTCATCTCTGTCAAGGTTGTGAACATTGGTGAGTTTGAGCACTTTTCATGTGTAACAGTTCTGTAACTGTAGCTCATGCAGGTGTTAATGACAGGGACACTAGTACACACTTAACCTAGCAGGTCTGTTCAGCAATTTCTGCTTAGATCCAGATGATTGGTTCAAGTTGCTAAATCATGTCAGATACCAGACCACCTTCCTTTACACCTTGCTGTCATCATCAAGTTCTCCCTATCTGTCCCTGGCCTCACCTGTGCCTGTGTACCTGTCCACAGGCAGCGACCACCTTGAGTGTGAGATTGAGAATGGTGGTATGCTTGGCAGCAAGAAGGGTGTGAACCTGCCCGGTGCTGCCGTGGATCTGCCCGCCGTATCTGAGAAGGACAAGCAGGATCTGCTGTTCGGTGTGGAACAGGGCGTCGACATGGTGTTCGCCTCCTTCATCCGCAAGGCCGCCGACGTGCACGCCGTCAGGAAGGTGCTGGGAGACAAGGGCAAGGACATCAAGATCATCAGCAAGCTGGAGAACCATGAGGGCTGCCGCAGGTGGGTTACCCCTGGACAGCAGAGGAGCTCACAGCAGAGGAGCTCACAGAGACAGTCAGTGGAGGTTAACCAGCTAAGCACACAAAAACCCTTCAGCCTTCTTCCCTTTCCATAGCTTCTGATTTGGCTCGGATTCATGATTGAATAATTTTCCTGATTTCCTGACTTCTTTGGCAGAGCATTTTCCCAGACTATATACTATAGTATGCTGACTCATGCTGTAGATGGGTAGAGCATATCTAGATGACATAGTTCATAGTCATAGTCATGAAAAAAGATGCTTAAGTGGTTGATAAGGGGATTTATCATTCAGTTCAGTGAGACCACTAAACTCTGGAGAGAGATTCTGATTTGATTCTTGCCTGAGAATGAGCGTGTTGAATGATGAATCTGCTGTGGCTGCGGTTGTGCCACAGGTTTGACGAGATCCTGGAGGCCAGTGATGGCATCATGGTTGCCCGCGGCGACATGGGTATTGAGATCCCAACAGAGAAGGTGTTCCTGGCCCAGAAGATGATGATCAGCCGCTCCAACAGAATTGGCAAGCCCATCACCTGTGCCACACAGGTAAGTAGGTGTGGTTAACTTCTCATAAACATTATCAAGCTAGCACTGTGGTTTGGGTTGGATGTGATATGAAGATGTATCCTCTGTACTGTAGCTTAAATGTTATTCCTCATATTTCTGCTAAATGAATAAAGGTAAAGGCAGTGTGGTGGCTTCATGATTGAGATTAGTATAGTCTAGCAGCAGGTCAAGTCATGTCCATAGAGACCTATAGTCTAGAAGCAGGTTAAGTCATGCCCATAGAGAGACCTATAGTCTAGAAGCAGGTCAGGTCATGTCCATAGAGAGACTATGGCCTCCTCATGATTGAGGTCAGGATAGTCTAGCAGCAGGTCAGGTCATGCCCCTAGAGAGATTGAGATCATGAAAGGAGCTGGACCATGGTCAGGTTGGTGACCTGCGTCCTATTGTGTGTAAAAGTTCTACTAAGTTCTGCTGAGGTTTCTTGAGTACTACTGAGTTCTGCTGAGTTCCCCTGACTTCTACTGAGTTCCCCTGAGTGCTACTGAGTTCCCCTGAGTTCCCCGAGTTCTACCCAGTTCCCCTGAGGTGTCCTGATTTTACTGAGTTCTGAGATCTCCGCTCCTATTGGCAGATGCTGGAGAGCATGATCAAGAAGCCCCGCCCCACTCGTGCAGAGAGTGCCGACGTGGCCAACGCCGTGCTGGACGGAGCCGACTGCATCATGCTGAGTGGTGAGACCGCCAAGGGAGACTACCCTCTGGAGTGCGTCCGCATGCAGCACAATGTAAGAGCACACGCACACATACACACACACACAAACACTCACACACAAACACTCACACTTACACACACACACACACACAAACACACACACACACACACACACACACACACACACACACACACACACACACACACACACACACACACACACACACACAAACGCACACATACATACACGCACATACATATACGGTGCCTCCACATTTGCCCAACCCCCATCACACTACCCCAACCTGCTTTACTGCACACTATGCTCAAAGTGAAAGGTCCATCCCTGCTTGGGCTTCAGCTGATGGGCATCAGGCAGTGGATTTGACTATGATCACAGTTATGATGTTTGTTTTGCAGTGTTTTTGTCTTTTGTATTTGATTCCATACAGTATATTTTTACATTTTTTAATACAGTATATTTTTCAAAAAATACCTTGTTAAAGGAACACGCCGACTTTTTGGGACTTATTCCGTGTTTCCTCAAGAGTTAGATAAGTCGATACATACCCGTCTCATCTCCGTGCGTGTAGTTAGTCGGTCTGATGCACCCACCGCTAGCCTAGCTTAGCAAAGTTGCCTCGAAGTGGCCGGCTCCAATAGCCTACACCTCATATATTTAGAAATGTATTTCACAAAATCCAAAACCAAAAACAGAAACTATGTAACTGGACTATTGAGGCCAAAAAGATTAATGTTAATGAAGACGATAGAGTGAAGGCAGCCAAGAGGAGGGCCGGAAGGTCTAATTGTAAAGCAAAAGATTCACTGAAAGAAAATGCCATGTGGTACACCAAAATGTAGCTAAAATGTGTAGAATACAATGCAATTAAGCATTTTGGGCAATGTGGAGTCACAAGCTGGCAGCAGATTAAATGTTCCTGAGAAAGAAAAAGATGGTTTTAAAAGGACGTGACCGAAAACTATGAGAGTTTTATGAAGTGCTGGCAAAAACATCTGAAATGACCACTTTCACTCACCTGATGAGAACTTTGTGAATTGTGAATTTGTATGAACATTTGAACGAGTGAATAAAAAATAGAAATAATTATCCCAGAAAGTCCCAGAAATATGACTTGAATAGAAGTTAGTTAGTTAAACAATTAATTGATAAACTTTTAGAATACTTTGAGCACTGATGCAGTCAGTACCTCTTACCTTGTTTGCAGGTAGGCCTACATTTCATTCCGTTTTCGATGGCAAATGCGAAACAGCGCCAAAACAACCACCAGTGGACAAAAAGAGTATTACATGTGTACTGTTAAGACTCGCCATAGAGAATGAATGGGGGAAATTACGGAGGTTATAGTTTGACGATGTCGTAGTCCCATGCGGGCAAGATGCTATATACCACGGACATGTTTTGGGGGGCCACCCAAAATGAGGTGGCGGGCCGTAGTTTGGGGACCACTGATGTAGTTCATGCATATTTAGCTAAAAATGTAGAGAATGCAATCCAATCAAGCATTTTGGGCGATGTGGAGTGAGAAGCTGGCAGCAGATTAAATGCCCACGAGAGAGAAAAAGATGCGGTTTTAAAAAGAAGTGCACAGACCGGTTTTAATAGGACGTGCAGACCAAAGCTGCAGCAAGCAGGTGATATTTTGAAATTTATTTCACAAAATCCAAGACCAAGAACAGACAGATGTAACTGGACACATAGAGGCCAAAAATATTGAGAATGTTAATGAAGACGAAGGAGTGAATAGCGGCAAGAGGCAAGCCGAAGGTTGCTGACGAGTGCCCGCGCTAATTGTAAAGCAATTTACAAAAGATTCACTGAACAAAAAATGCTGATGTGGTACATGAAAATTTAGCTAAAAATGTGGAGAATGCAATGCAAGCAAGCATTTTGGATGATATATTGGCACAAGCTGGCAGCAGAAGAAATACTCGGCTGGCCACCTCCGAGAGAGCGAGAGAAAAAAACATGCGCATTTAAAACCAGGGCCTAAATTTCAGCCTTTATTCACCTTTATTTGGGGCATGGCTTGTACTGTTTGATATTGCTAAATATCGGGACTGATGACCACTGAAACCTGTGGGGTATTTGATGGTTCATGAAAGGGTGTTGGCATTTCCATCCACTTATTGCGAGATAAGGCATCCGCTTTCATTTATTCATGGAACGTGTGTTGTGTTGAAATGGAAACCTTATTCCGTATAGCCAAAGAGGTCTTCTTTTATTTCTTTTATTCTGCAGCAACAATTGTGTTTAAATGTAGGTTACTGCTTCAGCCTCTGGCAAGCTCAGAAGGGGGCGGCATGCAACTTGTAGCTTGAGAGCAACATGTTGGAGACTCGTGGTGTAAGACAATGACTTTTCATTGGCAACAATATTAAACCAACCAACAAAATAAAATATTAAGAAGAGCTCTTTTATGAGTTAAATTGAAACAAAATTATTACTGGCCTTTATTTGTCCGAATCTGAGGCCCGGCTATAAATAGAATCCCGGCCATAATTTGAGGCTTTAGGTATGCACGTGTGCTTCTGGCATAGGGCTACCTAATCTCTGACTGAAAGTGCACAGAACTTGTGCATTTGAGAGCGCTCTCTCGCAGCTAGACAGTTTTTTTTCATGTAGGGTTCATGTCAGTTAATATGAATTAACATTTAAAAACATGTTCAATTATATATTTTTTCATATATAAGTCGCACCTGACTATAAGTCGCAGGGCCAGCCAAACTATGAAAAAAAGTGCGACTTATAGTCCGGAAAATACGGTATACATTATGTGTACTATAGAACTGAAGAACTGAGTAATGCTGTACGTGATCGATGTTTTGGTTTGTGTGGCCTAATGTCAGATATCTCATCACTGCCTCTCTGTCTTTCTCTCTCTCCTCGTGTCCCCGTGGTGCAGATCGCCCGTGAGGCCGAGGCGGCCATGTTCCACAGGCAGCTGTTCGAGGAGCTGCGCCGCGTTACCCACCTGACACGTGACCCCACCGAGACCGTTGCCATCGGCGCCGTCGAGGCCTCCTTCAAGTGCTGCGCCAACGCCATTATCGTCCTCACCAAATCCGGCAGGTCAGAGAGCGCACAAACACACACACACACACACACACACACACACACACACACACACACACATACACATACACATACACATACACACATACATACACACACACACACACACACACACACATACATACGCACACACACACACACACACACACACACACACACATACACACCAGGCTTGTGCAAAATTCCAGAATTGAATCGAAACTGGCTCTTAAATTCCAATTCAATTCACTTGCATTTCAATTGAGGTAGCAAACAGGAAGCAGAATTGCAATTAGAATTGTGCACAACCCTGATACACACACATACACACACACACACACACACACACACACAGCTCTACAGCGCTAATGGAGTACAGTGGCGACCTAAATGCCAGAGCTTCGCATGGCGACCTTTCCAGTCCTGAACCTTGACATTCACCAAGTTAATTTTAACTCAGTCGTCCACCTCAGGGCTACACACACATGGACGGTATACAGACATGCACACATACACACACATGAACACGTACACACAACACAGATGTGTACCTGTGTGTCTTCTTAGAAAGGGCCCTTAGAGAGTTTTAATCAGGCTGTAGTGTGATTAACTGGCAATGCAACACTTTAGTCTCTTTGAGTGTGTGTGTGTGTGTGTGTGTGTGTGTGTGTGTGTGTGTGTGTGTGTGTGTGTGTGTGTGCGTGCTGAAACTGGACTCGGGCCCACATGGGCTCATATGATGGACAGCTGTGAATGTATGCGTGGGGCCGTCTGGCGCTATCGTACACTCCCACACATGCATGTTGAGAGAAAATGGAATTGAACATTATGTCCAATACTATGTTCTGCATTTCTCACTAGTGGGTCATACTAAAAGTATGATTCTACGTCTGCATCATGACCCTGTGTGATATCTGTAATGTTCTTTTAAACATGATAATGTAAGGCGCCAGAGTGGATATCACTTGCTGTTGTCTATTCTGCGTCAACAGTCATTTTAGTCATTGATTAAGGTAGACTGAATGTCTCCTGGCGTTGCCACAGTCACTGTATGATTATCTATTTCTTACTGTTGGGTACTTAAACCCTGGATGATTCTGTGTCAAGTCGGAGACGCATATTCTGGAGTACGCTGTGCTACGGGTGTGCCTCTCTCCTGTATACAGCCTAATAAACCTTGCATCTTGATTTGTACTTTTACGTGACTGGATCTAATATTTCACTTTGGTGCATAATATTTTTTACCAACAATGTCAATCTCAACAAGGCACAAGAGAGACTACAGTTCCCACAATGCAATGAGATATGTTCACAGTATTTGAGGGCAGAAGTGGCCTTTGACTTTTGGCCTTTACTTTGTTTTTTTAATTTATCTCATTAAATGTGCACAGATAGAGAATAAGATATTTATTTTTGGGGCTTGCTACCATACAAACATGATACTATATTGTTTTTTTATCCTATCCCTCTGTAAGGTTTCCTTTAGTTCAAGTGTATCTGACTCCTCCTCCTTTAGTTCAGGTGTGTCTGGCCCCTCCTCCTTTAGTTCAGGTGTATCTGACTCCTCCTCCTTTCGTTCAGGTGTGTCTGGCTCCTCCTCCTTTAGTTCAGGTGTATCTGACTCCTCCTCCTTTAGTTCAGGTGTGTCTGGCCCCTCCTCCTTTAGTTCAGGTGTATCTGACTCCTCCTCCTTTCGTTCAGGTGTGTCTGGCTCCTCCTCCTTTAGTTCAGGTGTATCTGACTCCTCCTCCTTTAGTTCAGGTGTGTCTGACCCCTGTCCCTCCACAGGTCTGCTCACATGCTGTCCAGGTACCGCCCCCGCGCTCCAATCATAGCCGTGACCCGTAACGAGCAGGCCGCCCGCCAGGCTCACCTGTACCGCGGCATCTACCCAGTCCTCTACACCAAGAATGCCCACGACGTCTGGGCCGAGGATGTCGACCTGCGCGTCAACTTCGCCCTGGAGATAGGTAAGGGCCAGTCTCTCCATCTGACCAATCACACAAGCTCACAGGGTTAGGATCCGACCGTCTGACCAATCACACACGCTCACAGGGTTAGGATCAGACCGTCTGACCAATCACACATGCACATAGTGTTAGGGTCAGACTATCTGACCAATTACACGTGCACACAGGGTTAGGGTCAGACCATCTGACCAATCACACACGCTCACAGGGTTAGGGTCAGGCCATCTGACCAATCACACTTGCACACAGGGTTAGGGTCAGACCATCTGACCAATCACACACGCTCACAGGGTTAGGGTCAGGCCATCTGACCACTCACAGGGTTACAGGCAGAGTGAGGACAGCATGAAGCCATCTTCCCTAAGATGACACGTTTCATCAGTGATGTTCTCTCAACAAGCTTCATTTCATGTTTGAAGATATTCCTTTCATTGCATGTCTACTGATAGTTCTAGACACAGGTGAATAACTACGTATGCTGGTAATGATTACTTTGAGAACACAGTATCTCCCAGTATCTGAGTTAACATTAAATTAACACTCTACACTGAAACCAGTGATGCTTAATTAACACTCTACACTGAAACCAGTGATGCTTAATTAACAATCTACACTGAAACCAGTGATGCTTAATTAACACTCTACACTGACACCAGTGATGCTTAAAGGAATTCAAAATCTCCCTCCTTTTTCTCTACTCAGGCAAGCACCACAAGTTCTTCAAGGCTGGCGATGTGGTTATCGTGGTGACTGGCTGGCGTCCAGGCTCCGGTTACACCAACACCATGCGTGTTGTTCTGGTGCCTTGAACACTCGCCACCCCCCCCCCCACACACACACACACACAAATAAACCATGTGCCCTTCAGACTCCCCCACCATGGAACAGAAACACAATAAAAATGAAAAAACTTGTCTTGACTCCCACAGTGCTGTCTACACACCATGTGTGTGTGAGTGTGTGTGTGTGTGTGTGTGTGTGTTGTGTGTGTGATATGTGTGTATGTCATCATTAGTTAACGGATTAAACATGATGAAACGGTTTGTGAGAGGGGGGCAGTAATCCCTGTGTTGAGAAAGCCTTTAAGGTTCTGCTGTGTTTCTACTCACACACACACACTCACACACACACAAACACAAACAGACAGACAGACACACACAAACAGACTCACACACTCACCTGTTACCTCTTCACACTCATATCCCCATTCTGGCCTCCACTGACTGACACATTGAGTCTGAGAGTGTGCCCTGATTGGATGTCCACCTGACACATTGAGTTTGAGAGTGTTTGCTGATTGGATATCTACCTGCAGTGATGCGTGTCTTCCTCCTCCAAGTGACAACCTCATGCAGTGGTGACTGATGTGGGCTCTCTCAACAGTGCCACCTGCTGGTGCTATGAGGAAGTGCAGGGATTATAAAGTCTGGGTCAGCTGAATGTCACCTGGTGTCTCTGCCATTCTCAATGCTTGAGGTCGGCCCTCACAGCAGAGTTGTAAAAGTCCTCAGCCAGGTAGATGAGCTAATTAGTGAAATCACCTGTGTTAAATGCACAGGTAGAAACAATACATGGTAGCACTTTTACTTTCTGAAGCTGGACTTTTACACCTCTGCCTCACAGTCAGTGTTATTACAGGATCAGCGGGGTGTCTGTCTACACAGCCCAGATGAGAATATTAAAGGCGCACCCTGCGTCTGCGCAGCTCCCCTTTAACACTTTAGGCAGTCTGCCACAGCATGCACTTGCTGGATTGCCAAATTGGTCAATCTAAACAATAAACAATACATCATTCATCAGCTAAATATTTTTTTAACAGCATCATGTAAAAAAAAAAAAAAGGAAATCCATACTGAACCAATACACTGTGAAATGTGCAAAAATACTCAAAGATATTGAGGCAGAGTAGGGGAGGGGAAGCGTGCTGGTGTCACAGCTGAAGAAGAGCCTTAAAGTGTAACTCCAGTGAAAATTGACACAAGGGTGTTTTTCTGCATTAAAACACAAAAAATAAGCCGTGGAGACAGTCATTTTCGTTGATCAACCACTATAGAGCTTGGCCTGTATGCTTTAGCCCCAAATCGCAAGCAGTGGATTAGCTAGGGGCAGTAAGCTAAACGATTCCCAAATAGCATTTTTTAACCAGTAATATTGTTCAAAGCAGCACCAAGCCTTGTCAGGGTCTCTACACATAAAATGAAGCACCAACAATCTAGTTAGCGAACGCAGTGTTTACAGAAGACTGTTAATTACGCTGGAATTACACTTTAATGTGTGCTGCGCTATGCTGCTTTTCTATCGGCCTCCTAGGAGCTTTGTATGCAACGTCAGAATAGTGCAAATCTGCCTCTGAATATGTCTCTTAGGCTACACATCAGATTCTCCTCAGCGTGTAGCCATGTCTGGTTTGGGCCACGCCAGTCACAGACACCCACAGCCACTAGGTGGCGATGTGTAAACATGAGAGCAGTTGGCAGAGCGACGGCTGGCCTCCCTGACAGAGGACGGATGGCTCGGAGCGAGTAGTCGCTCATCAGGTGAAATATGAGAGCCATAAAGCAGCTCTCCCCATGAACTCACTTAATTAGCCGCTCAAAGAGCACTTCAGCAGATTGACACATCAGCCGTCACAACTAAAAGCACCACAAGCCATGGATGGCGCTCCGCTCCCATTGGTTGGGTTTCACTAGACCAGCAAAAATAAGCTCTCAAC
>NW_027468565.1:25173134-25188134 GCF_046254945.1 Alosa pseudoharengus | reverse complement strand
AGGTGGTGGTGGTAGTGGTGGCGGCGGCAGGGAAGTGGGGGATGGAGGTGAGCGATGCTGAAGAGGCACGCTTGGCCCTGAGCGAGTCCAGGATGGGCGTCTCAACCCCCGATGAGAACTGAGATGGGGCGGCGGAGGTGGAGGCGGTTGCCGTGGGGACGGATGCGGGTCCAGCCAGCGAGGAGGACGCCCCGAGCGGAAACCTACGCATTGCGTTGGGGCGGCCCTTCAGCGAGCCGTGCGGGGCAGCGGGCGGGCGGTAGAGGGTTTGGTGCAGGTGCGGGTGCCGCGAGAGCGCGATGGCCACGGAGGTGGTCGCCGCGGCGGCCTGCAGCGGAGCCTGGATGAGGGGCGCCCAGATGACGGGGGTTTGTCCGGGGTCGGGGCCAGCGGGGCCCCCCATGGGCGTGTTGGTGGGGATGAGGTGGGCACAATGTGCCATGTCACGGTCGTGCTGCACAATCTGCTGGATGATCTCGTTCTCCTGGTAGTTTAGAGCCCCAGAGTTCAGGTCGTGCTGCACCTTGTGCTGGAGGATGGAGTTCCTCTTTCCTGAGGGGCAGAGCAAACACACACCAGTCAGACGCAAATCAAACACACACCAGTCAGACGCAAAGCAAACATACGCCATTCAGACGCAAAGCAAACACACAACAGTCAGTAGCAACATCACCTCAATATGGGGCAAAGCAATCACACACCTGTCAGACGCAAAGCAAACACACGCCAGTCAGACGCAAAGCAAACACACGCCAGTCAGACTCAGCGCAAACACACACCAGTCAGACGCTAAGCAAACACACACCCGTCAGACGCTAAGCAAACACACACCCGTCAGACACAAAGTAAACACACACCAGTCAGGCGCAAAGCATACACACACCAGTCACACGCAAAGCAAACATACAACAGTCACACGCAAAGCAAACACACACCAGTCACACGCAAAGCAAACATACACCAGTCAGGCGCAAAGCATACACACACCAGTCACACGCAAAGCAAACATACACCAGTCAAACGCAAAGCAAAAACACACCAGTCAGATGCAACATCATCTCAATACGGGGCAAAGCAAACACACACCCGTCAGGCGCAAAATAAACATACACCAGTCAAACGCAAAGCAAAAACAGACCAGTCAGGCGCAAAGCAAACACACCAGTCAGATGCAACATCATCTCAATACGGGGCAAAGCAAACACACACCCGTCAGGCGCAAAGTAAACACACACCAGTCACACGCAAAGCAAACACACGCTAGTCAGACGCAACGCAAACATACCAGTCAGACGCAAAGCAAACACACACCCGTCAGGTGCAAAGCAAACACACACCCGTCAGGTGCAAAGTAAACACACACCAGTCAGGCGCAAGGCGAACACACACCAGTCAGACGCAACATCACTGTATATCACTTCACAGAGCAGTGCCCATGGGCTGGTCTGGACCACACCACACATCAAACTGTTTCACAGTTAGTCTTCCTGAACAGAGACTTATATAAACCGATCCTGGTCAACTACTCGTGAGGTTAACGGAAGACCAGATATACTTTAACAGATGAATCATCTGACACTATCATGATTCGGCCAAAGGGAGAGGCAGCTAATTCCCACTGTATGTGTGTGTGTGTGTGTGTGTGTGTGTGTGTGTGTGTGTGTGTGTGTGTGTGTGTGTGTGTGTGTGTGTGAAAATGAAAGCTGGTTCGGATCAGTAGAATGCAGCTTGTGCACTGAGGATAGGCGTAGTGGAAAAATCCAAAATGCAGTGATGAGACAGGAGAGGACAGGCCAGCAGGTGGCAGTATTTTGACCAAAATGTTGGTGAAGTCCACGCAACAGCAAGAAAGCGAATGCTGCAGGGACATAATCCTATTACAAAACAATCCATAAAGCAAGAGGGTACAGACTCACATGGGCCAGAGCCACTCCTCCCTCTGGAATAAACAGCTGTGCTTAAGTACACACACACACACACACACACACACACACACACACACACACACACACACACACGCTTAAATACTCATCATTTGTGACATGCTGCAGACGGGATGCTTAAATACTCAGCATTTGTGACATGCTGGAGACAAGATGCATGACTTCACCCTGGGGTGCCTGCTCATCACAGGGTCGTGGGAGAGATGGGATCTCAAGCATTGGGAGTTTGGGGTGTGTGACTCATACTAGTCTTTTGAGTTTTTGAGTCGTGACTTGTTACCTGTTCCATACCTCTCTCTACCTCAGAGCTCTCCCTTACACACACACACCACACACACACATACACACACACATACACACATGCACACACACAAACACACACACACCTATCCGATCGATTTGATCTGTGACTCACCTATCCGATCGATTTCATCTCAGACTCACCTATCCGATGGATTTCATCTCAGACTCACCTATGCGATCGATTTTATCTCAGACTCACCTATGCGGTCCAGGCGGTCCAGCGCGACGGTCTCGAAGGCGCGTCTCATCATGGGGTACTCCTCCAGCACCTCGTTGAAGTGGTCGACGGAGAGCGAGTAGAGCCGGCAGTACGTCTCCGCCCGCACGCTGGCCGTCCGCCGCCCGCGGGTTAGCAAGCAGATTTCTGCAGGGGAAAACACCCAGTGGGTCACACGCAGCGGGCGCACACACACACACACACACACACACACACACACACACACACACATACACAACTCCACTGCTCCAGACGGGAACAAGGACTGCTGTTGGGCTCCATCATGCACCCGGTCAGCACCAGAGGGACGAGTTGACCACACCCTGCTGCTGGGGCTCTGCGGTGATGGCGACGTGGCAGACGAGGCCGAATCTCCCCAGCTGGGGGGCTTCAACTACCTCCACATGGGCAGACATTGGACAAGGGTGCACAGTTGTACTTGGACGTGACTGAGATATTCTGGACCCAAAATAAATCCTGTCACCGTAACCTGCTACGCCTGGCTGCTGCCTCTCTGGACAGTCATGTGGTCAACAGGAGAATATTCCCTATTCTTATAACATCAGCGGTCCATCCCGCCACTGCGTGCACCTACCACACATAGACATGCTTTTCAGTGGCCTGGTCAGTGGTGGTGAAAATGTGCGGAGATATTCCTAATTTCTGTGGTGTGTGTTCTGTAATGTGGTGTGGTGTGTGTTCTGTAATGTGGTGTGGTGTGTGTTCTGTAGTGTGGTGTGTGTTCTGTAATGTGGTGTGTGTTCTGTAGTGTGGTGTGTGTTCTGTAATGTGGTGTGTGTTCTGTAGCGTGGTGTGTGTTCTGTAGCGTGGTGTGTGTTCTGTAGTGTGGTGTGTGTTCTGTAGTGTGGTGTGTGTTCTATAATGCGGTGTGTGTTCTGTAGTGTGGTGTGTGTTCTGTGGTGTGGTGTGTGTTCTGTAATGTGGTGTGTGTTCTGTAGTGTGGTGTGTTCTGTAGTGTGGTGTGTGTTCTGTAATGTGGTGTGGTGTGTGTTCTGTAATGTGATGTGTGTTCTGTAATGTGTTGTGGTGTGTGTTCTGTAATGTGGTGTGTGTTCTGTAGTGTGGTGTGTGTTCTGTAGTGTGGTGTGTGTTCTGTAATGTGGTGTGTGTTCTTTAGTGTGGTGTGTGTTCTGTAGTGTGGTGTGTGTTCTGTAATGTGGTGTGGTGTGTGTTCTGTAGTGTGTTCTGTAGTGTGGTGTGTGTTCTGTAATGTGGTGTGGTGTGTGTTCTGTAATGTGGTGTGTGTTCTGTGCCTCTTTAAAGAAACTCTCTCCACTCAGGGGCCTTGGTGGGTGTGTGTAGCATTACCATGGTGACCACGTCCAAGAGTTTGAAAGAGTTTTGAAGGGAGTGTGCGGTAGCCCAGCTGGTTGTGACTGATGAGCACGCTAATTAGGACCTAGCATCTCAAAGTAATTAATATAGCTCGGACTGTCTGTCCCAGGAGTGACACCCTTGGCAATTCTGCGAGTGGAGTTGAAATCTGTAACTATTTCTCACATTTCCACCCTCTGAGCAGAGCCAAAGGTTTGGTGAGGACGGTCTGATTGTTTTTTGTTGTTTTTAAACAGCATCGCTGGTGTTTGGACCATGATGCTTTGCTCCATAAAGGAGGTGTGGCATCCTTCCCCCTGGTGCGGTCCACTCTTGTCCAAAGTGCTTAATTCCAGCCCGTTCCACTTCTGTGCGAAACAAGAGTCATGCATCTGCGGCTCTGGGAGTAACCCCAGCAAACCCCCGCTGTAAAACGTACAACCTGAGGCCTGTAATCCTGCCGAGACCCATAAATGCTCCTTTCTCAGCTTAGCGCTTCACCCGCCTAATCTACCGAGAGAGGCAGCCGAAACAGGATCCATTAGGACACAGCCAGCAGAGCTCTTCACATCAGACATGCAACATACCGTGCTCAGAGCTCCCATTCATACTCAGACATAATAACCCACTCTCATATTCAAACATAATAACCCACTCTCATATTCAAACATAATAACCCACCCTCATACTCAGACATAATAACCCACCCTCATACTCAGACATAATAACCCCCCCTCATACTCAAACATAACTTACTCATACATAATAACCCACCCTCATACTCAAACATAATAACCCACCCTCATATTCAAACATAATAACCCCCCCTCATACTCAAACATAATAACCCCCCCTCATATTCAAACATAATAACCCACCCTCATATTCAAACATAACTCATACTCAAACATAATAACCCCCCCTCATACTCAAACATAATAACCCCCCCTCATATTCAAACATAATAACCCACCCTCATACTCAAACATAATAACCCACCCTCATACTCAAACATAATAACCCCCCCCCTCATACTCAAACATAATAACCCACCTTCATATTCAAACATAATGCCCCCCACCCCACCCCTCATACTCAACATAACACCCCCCCAACCCAATCCTCATACCCAAATATAATATTCCACCACCCCCCGCAACCTAACCAACCTCTCCCTCCTTATTGGGGGGCTGGCTGGCTATGGGGACAGTGGGATAGTGATGTGGTGGTGACTCCTGGAGGAGAGTCTGGTGGGGTGGCATGCAGAGGGGAGTCTGCACTCACAAGCACAAGCTACCAGGAGCGACAAGCTCCAGGGACACACAGGCAAGTGGCAATGCGTTACCCACACACAAACAGTCCAGAGTTAAAACATGCTCTTTACTGGCTCAGTCCCTCAAGGTCACTCTGTGTGTGAGCTGTTTCAGCACTTCGGTGTGGAGAGGGAGGGAGAAAATGACAGAGAGAGAGAGAAGGGGTGGGGGGGTGAAAAAGAAAAAGAGGATGGGTGGGGAGAGAGTTGCTGACTTGGTCATTTATTTCTCCACCATCAGGAGGTGTCAGGGCGGGAAGCAGGTAAGAGAAGGTCAACTGACGTGTTCCGAACCCAACACCAACCTCAGACACACTCTCTGCAGGACACAACAGCACTCCCAAAGCATTCGGATGAGAGTCACGTTCATGAGGAGGGGACCAAGGGAGTCTGGCTGCGATAGTCCTCTGAATAAGATCTAATATAAAGAGGACCCATCTCTCCGTGAGTGCACTAGTGGTTGGTCCTATGATGCAGTGACCTTATGAGCACAGCACCATCACATTCTCACAGCCTGCTGGGATATAGAGACCAAAGCAGCCTACTGCCACAATTACAAGGAAAGAAGCTTGTTGCTCTGTCTCCTACTACATCCCAGTCTCTCTCTCTCTCTCTCTCACTCTCTCTCTCACACACACACTCTATCTCACTCTCTCACTCTCCCTCTAACTCTTTCTCTAATTCTCTTACTCTCAATCTCTCTGTCTTTCTCGCTCTCTGACTCTCTATCTCTATTTCCCTCCCATATTATACACTGACTAGTCACAGACTGTAGTCCAGCTATTTGAAAGTTGAGCCAACAAATGTTATTGTAAATTCAACAAATGAACGAGTGTAAAAACTGAAAATAAACAAAGAATTTCATCATATAATTCTTTTCATAAGAGCCCGACAGAATATTGTTTAAAGGATCATGCCATTTTTGGGAGGTTTTGAGCTTATTTGTCGTCTACTCCAGAGTTAGATAAGGGAAGATACATACGCTTCTTGTCTCTGTGCGTGCAATAATCCAATGGTTAGCCTAGCTTAGCATAATTAACTGGAAGTGGGTTAGACCAGTTTACCTTAAAGTTCCGTTTTAGTTATAGGCTAGCAATAGGCCTTTCTTAGCTTTGCTACACACATACACACCCTCACACAAACACCCAAAGTCTCTCGCTCACACACACACACACACTGACAGCCTGCCCTTACCTCCAAAGTAGGATCCATCGGAGATCTTGGTCTCTTTGCTGCCCTTGGTGAGCACGCTGAGCACCCCATGCTGGATGAAGTACATCTTTTTGCCCACCATGCCCTCCCTGATGATGTAGTCTCCCGGCTGGAACACCTCGAAGCGTAGCTTCGTCAGCATGGACGTCACAAAGTTCGGGTCCGCGTTAGCAAACAGGGGCATGGTGGCGACCAGCTTCCGACAGTTAAAACTAATTATCTCCTGTGAGGTGAGAGAAAGAGAGAAGGAGGGATAGAGAGGGAGATAAAGGGGGAGAGGTGACAGGGTAGAGAGAAAGTGAGAGAGACATTTTGATCATATAAGTAAACCGTACTGAAACAATATGGAGCACAGAACATGAAAGCCACTCAGGTCTCTTACATGCAGGCTAAGCCTCCATACCCAGAGCTCCAACAAACATCCCATAGTGTTCTATAAAGTTATGATAAGATGTTCAGATAAAAGGCTCTTGACTACTGAGTGCTGAGGTCAATCGATCAATAATACGTTCCCAGATAGTACCCTGGCAGATACTGAATGCAGGGGGTCAGTCGATCAGAGCCAAGGCTTTTGGACTGGACTGTAAAGGCTCCTGAATGCTTTGGTCATTGGGATGCGCCCTTAAAGACTGTGAGGAAGAAGAAAGAGCTTGCCTCTCGCAGCGGCTCATTCAACTCGCCCAGGATGCTCTCCTCGTCAAACATCTTGCCCTGGTAGCGGTGCTCGTAGTAGTCATGGATACGCTGCCGCATGTCCGCCGGAAGCTTGTGGAAGGACATGTACTGCTCCACCTGCTTGTACTGCATGACGAAGAAAACAAAAACATGTTAGAGTCTGTGTTTCTCTGTTGCAACAGGACAGATGGAGTTGTCAATATGGATGGAGTTATACAATATCCATATAATTATAGGGTTAGGCTACAGGTGGATGCTTGTTCTCAAGGTTAGGGCTTATAAGGTCAAGGTTACGGAAAACATCTCACCCATTACAGCAGGTTACAGGCTAACCAGCCCAGGCACATGGGCCCTAACCAGACACATGGGCCCTAACCAGACACACACACACACACCCTATACAGACATCTACAAGCACACACACACACACACACACACAGAGCTGAGTTTCTGCAGGTTCAGTGCATCGGAACACCTACGATAAAAATACCCAAGACATAATAAGGTAAGACACATTAAACTAGGCCAAGACCAACTAATTTAAACTAAACTAAGATAAGACAACCTATAAGCTCAGATATGGTAAAGTAAGCTAAGATAAAATAAGATTAGCTAGTTAAGAAAACCTAAACTAAGATCAGATATGCTAAGATAAGGGCTAAGCTAGAATCCTGTCATGACTGCTGCCTCTCCACAACTCTCCTCTTCCTCCTCCACCTTCTGCTCTGTCCACAGCTCTCCTCCTCCTCTCTCTACATTATTACATGCTCACACACACACACAAATTCATTCATGCACACAGCACATTTTTTCTCTTTGTATTGTTTTTGTTTGTTTGTTATTGTACAATATTTTCCTTTCCACTATGCAAAGTGACCTTGGATTTGAGAAAGGCGCTAAACTTGTTAATATTATTATTATTATTATTATTATTATTATAAGAGACACCAAACAACAGGAGACACTTAGCATATCTCAGTCCACAGTCTCTACCCACACACACACACACCACGCCATGCAGAAGTGAACCTAAACATAGATACACTAACACACATGAACCTAAACATGCTGTCATTCAGAGATGCACACAAGCATACACATAGAACCCCCCCTCCCATACACACACATGCACATACCATCTACAACACACACCTCCCCATACACAACTGCAACACACACCTCCACACACACAACTGCAACACACACCTCCACACACACAACTAAAACACACACCTCCAAACACACAACTACACACACACACATATCTACAACACACACCTCCACACACACACATATCTACAACACACACCTCCACACACACACACAAACATACAACACACACCTCCACACACATACACACACACACACACACACACACACACACAAACATATCTACAACACACACCTCCACACACACACCTCCACACAACAACAATAACAACACATTACATTTCTATAGCGCTTTTCTAGACACTCAAAATGCATCACAGTGAAGGGGGGACCTCACTTACCACCACCAATGTGTAGCACCCACCTGGGTGATACAGGGCAGCCATTATGCGGCAGAGCGCTCACCACACACCAGCTTGAGGTGGAGAGTGAGGAAGTGAATAAGCCAATTACACCGGGTGATGATTAGGGGGCCAGATTGAATGAGCCAGGTTGGGAATTTAGCCAGGACACCAGGGAACTCACCACACATACACATCTACAACACACACCTCCCTATACACACATCTACAACATACTCTTTTGCACACACACTTCTAAAACATCCCCCTCCACACACACACACATACACACACACACACACAAATTCATTCATGCACACAGCACATGTTTTTCTCTTTGTTTGTATTGTTTTTGTTTGTTTGTTGTTGTACAGTATTTTCCTTTCCACTATGCAAATTGACCTTGGATTTTAGAAAGGCGCTATATAAATTAAACTTGTTAATATTATTATTATTATTATTATTATAAGAGACACCAAACAACAGGAGACACTTAGCATATCTCAGTCCACAGTCCCTACCCACACACACACACACCACGCCATGCAGAAGTGAACCTAAACATAGATACACACACATGAACCTAAACATGCTGTCATTCAGAGATGCACACACGCATACACATTAAAAAACCCTCCCATACAATTACACTGGGTGATGATTAGGGGGCCAGATTGAATGAGCCAGGTTGGGAATTTAGCCAGGACACCAGGGAACTCACCACACACACACCTCCCTATACACACATCTACAACACACACTTTTGCACACACACTTCTACAACACACATCTCCACAGACACACACACATATCTACAACACACACCTCCACACACACACATCTAAAACACACGCACCTCCCCATACACACATCTACAACACACACCTCCACACACACATATCTAAATATCTGCAGTAAGGCAGCTCACTGCTCTGGGTTAGTGTGTGCTTCACCTCACTGTGTGCTCATGTGCTTCACCTCACTGTGTGTTCACTGTGTGCTCTGTGTGTTTCACTAATTCACAGATGGGATAAATGCAAAGACCAAATTCCTTGTATATGCAAGTACACTTGGCCTACAAACCTGATTTACATTTACATACACACCACTCCATAATGAAAAGAAAACTGTGGCCAGAAACATGCACACACACACACACACAAACATACACCACATACAACACCTCCCATCACACACAGGGCACATTTAAATCACCTCCCCCATACACACACGCCACATACATCACCTCCCCCATACACCACATACAACACCTCCCATCACACACAGGGCACATTTGAATCACCTCCCCCATACACACACGCCACATACACCTCCCCCATACACACACACCACATACAACACCTCCCATCACACACAGTCCACATTTCAATCACATCTCCCCTACACACACACACACCACAAAGCAGATACACATCTCCCCCATCTCTCTTCCACCCATTCCCCTCCCTACCCCCCCCCCCCACACACACACATCATCTTAGCCCTAACTTCTACATGTTCTCTCTCACTCTATCTCTCTCTTTCTCTCTCTCTCTCTCTCACACACACACACACACACACCTAACATCGTACCCATCCCTCCTTACACTCTCAGGCCTCTGTCTTTCTCTCCCTCACACATCAAAGCAACATTATGTAAGATTTATTTTACCTTTTTATCTGTTTATTAGCTTGCTTTTCCATATGGCATCCCAAAATCCTATTCATGACATATGGTCATGAAAGGTAGAACCACACAAACACACACACACCACATTGCATTTATATAGTGCTTTTCAAGCCACTCAAAGAGCTTTACAGTGAAGGAGGAGCCTAACCACCACTAATATGTAGCACAAACTTGGGTGATGCAGGGCAGCCATTATGCGCCAGGACGCATTACACACAGCAGCTAGAGGTGGAGAATAAGGGAATGAATCAGTGCAGCCAGTTACACCGGGGGATGATTAGGGGGCCAGATTGAATAAGCCAGATTGGGAACACACACACACACACACACAGTAATCTATCTCTCATCCTACCCATCCCTCTCTGGCGTCCTGACGCTGCCCCCTCCAGGCTGTCCACTATCCACTACCTGTTCTGGCAGGTACCGTGGCAGCTAAACAAAATATGTGGTCGACTTTTTGCAGCAAGGTTTCTGCAAATATTTCACCAAAGACCAGACAGACCAACCTCTCAGCTGTTAGCTGTGCAGCTGCTGGTGGTTGTGTGTTGGTTGTGCTGCTGCTGGTCGTGGTTGTGTGTTTCTGTTAGCTGTTAGCTGTGCTGCTGCTGCTGGTGGTTGTGTGTTGGTGTTTGTCGGGGGAGTCGGTCATAAATACAGATACTTTGGACCTACGCTGAGCTGAGATCACCTTCTGAAGACGTAGATCGAGATTATAATCAATAACAATACGAGCTGGAAATCAATATTTCATTAGCTGATCGCAAACAGATGCCAGGACAACAAAAGGTCAATTTGTTTCAATTATAGAAAGTGAAACCTTGCAAATGTAAATCATTTGAACAAGTACCTGGAGAAAAGAAAAGACAGGTGGATATTTAACAGTTAACATGGTTTCTAAATCACTCTTCATATTACTGTTCCCAATCTGCAGTGCACCCCTGGGTCATGTCCTACGCTCACACACAACTAGTGTTAATTTTGTCACCTATTTTTAATTTAGTCTTAGTCTTAGTGTTGTGATGAAATGTCCTTTTTAGTCTTTGTCATATTTAGTCATTCAAATATAATTTTTGTTAGTCAAGTTTTAGTCGACTAAAGGTCTCGTCATTTTAGTCTAGTTTTAGTCAAAAGAAAACTAAAGATATCTTAGTCTTAGTCAGTTTTAGTCAACAAATTTTAGTCTTTTTTTTATAACAAATTATTTCTGATTACCATTTGAGTCAAATAGTGTTTCACACATCTCAATTTTCCAACAATATTGTGTGTCCACAGGGCTACTCGTCTGTTATAATTACTCATTCTGATTTTTTGTCAGTCAGTATGTTTACATGCACAGGTAAGTCGAGCTACAGTTATAGCTCGGCTGGGATTTGACCATAGACAGTAAAAGATTTGACTGGACCACTGTCATATTCGTAGACCAGTGTTTCTCAAAGTGTGGTCCGGGGATCACTGGTGGTCCGCAAGCTATCCCAAGTGGTCCGTGAGCAGACGTGGTAAAATATAATATAGATGAGTTGTTTGCAATATTGAACCAACTTGTATGTAAAAACAGTTCTGCAACACTGTCTATGTAAGATATGCCAGTTTAAATCATACAGTATGAATCCACACAATAAGCAAAGTGCAAAGACAATAAGCAAGGTGGTTCAGTGAGTAGGCCTATTGTGTCGACTAATTATAGGCTACTGTTGAAGTAGGTCTAATCTTTTTTTTTTTTCTTTAGCTAGGGTTAGTTAAGTGGTCCTGAAACTGAAAAAGTTTGAGAAACACTGTCGTAGGCCAAAGTATTAATGTTTTACTCCGCCTCGCTAGATGGCGATATGCGCCCAAACACAACACATTCCCCAAACAGACTCTCCATCTTAGCCATAGCTAACTTGCTAGCGAACTTTCCATATTAGCTTACTTGCTAGCAAACTTTGCATCATCAGTCTAACTAGTTAAATAGTTAACATTACATGATTAACATTTTCGTATGGACATTCTGGTGGATGTTAATTTGTATGAGAGAAGCTTTAACTTCTGGGTATGTAGCATTGTGGCATAAAGCTTAGGTAGTTAGCTTGCTAACTCTGGTAGAAATCTCCAGTGTTCTTGTTCCATGTAGTTTCGTGTTGCAGCCACAGGGTTGCAGCAACAGCACGTAGACTAGCCTACAGGAAAGCTGTTGCGTATAAACTCATTCGAAATATTTTGAAAATCTAACAGCTAGATATTCTGTCTTCTCATTTTGTAGACGAAAATGAAGAGAGATTTTATCTTAGTTTTTATTTCATGGAGGATACATGACAGCATACACACATAACTCTCAGGTTTCAGGCCTAGCGCAGTCCTCTGGATGATACAACAGCATTCTGACCATCCACTGGCACCTGGAGCGGAACTCAACACTGGCTCAGGTGAGGGAGGGAGTATTTACAGGTCTGTGTGTGTGTGTGTGTGTGTGTGTGTGTGTGTGTGTGTGTGTGAGGGAGGGAGTATTCACAGGTCTGAGTGTGTGTGTGTGTGTGGCAGTGTTGTAGTACTCGAGTCCAGGACTCGGACTCGAGTCCGAGTCATGAGCTAAATTTAGAGACTCGTGACTTGACTTGGACTTGAGCACTGAATGACTCGAACTTGGACTCGGATTTGTACATTCAGACCATTCAGACTCGGAAATTGAGACGAGGACTCAACTTTTTTTTTGTAATGTCATTAGGCTGTAATATGTCATTTGGTAAATTATTTTAACATCTAAATTATTCTCAGTAATTAATATTAGTGCAATGGAATGTTACTGCTTCATGTCATAGGCCTACATCACACATCACGCCATGTTCCTACAATAACGGACGTTAACTTTAACAGCGCCAAATGCCTGGAGACATGAAAGCCTCGAAGGTTGTTTGTTTTGCATGTAATAGTGACTCGACTCGGATGAGAAGTGGACTCAACTCAGACTTGAACCTGGACTTGGACTCGAGGCATAGTGACTTGACTACAACACTGGTGTGTGGTGAGCTCATGTGAGGGAGGGAGTATTCACAGGTCTGAGTGTGTGTGTGTGTGTGTGTGTTTGTGAGCTTACAGTAGGTGAGGGAGGGAGTATTCACAGGTCTGAGTGTGTGTGTGTGTATGTGTGTGTGTGTTTGTGAGCTTACAGTAGGTGAGGGAGGGAGTATTCACAGGTCTGAGTGTGTGTGTGTGGGCTCAGGTAAGGGAGGGAGTATTCACAGGTCTTCTGCATGCATAACATTAATATATATATATATATATATATATATATATGCATATTAATTTTTTGGAGGTGCACGTCAAGCTACAGCGGAGGGGTCGGAGAGGGGTTTGCGGCAACGCAGAGGGGTCTGCGGGGGTAAGCCGTTGATTCGAAGCAGAAGCATAAAACAGACAGTGTGTGTGTGTGTGTGTGTGTGTGTGTCAGCTCCAGCCTCCCTGACTGCGTGTGTGTGTGTGTGTGTGGTGTGTGAGCTCCAGCCTCCCTGAGTGTATGTGTGTGTGTGTTTGTGTGTGTGTGTGTGTGTGTGTGTGTGTGTGTGTGTGAGAGAGAGAGAGAGCTCCAGCCTCTGAGTGCAACAGAGCACCTCAGCAGTCCGCCACATCAATACAGCTCCGCTCCTGTCAATGCTGCTCGTCTCCATGGCGACCATAGGAAGCTGAAAAGGCTCCAACCTCCCTGACACAGTGGAGGTCAAACCTCTCCAGTCTGGTGTGTGTGTGTGTGTGTGTGTGTGTGTGTGTGTGTGTGTGTGTGTGTGTGTGTCTGTCTTATCTTTAATTCAAATGGAAAAGAGTCCAATCTGCACACGGAGCACATGCAGACGTCAGCTCTCCAGCAGCAGGGCTCAGCGCCCCCCGCCCAACCCCCATCCAACCCTCTGTGTGTGTGTGTGTGTGTGTGTGTGTGTGTGTGTGTGTGTGTGTGTGTGTGTGTGTGTGTGTGTGTGTGTTAGAGGGCATCAGTCAGCAGGTCAACAGCTCCACCCAACAGCTCCACCCAACAGCTCCACCCAGAATCTCCACCCTCACCTGGCCTCACTCATTTTCTCCATGTACCTTCACCTCTCTTGGGTTTTCACTAGCTCTCTTACATACACACAGACACACACACCTACACATGTTGAGTGTGTGTCCCCATACACGTTCATACAGGCCTTCTAGCGATGTGTCCTGTGACTGAATGAGGACGTTAGCATGGCCCACAAACATGGTGTAGCAGGTGGCACCCACAATCATGCCAGCACGCACACACACACACACACACACACACACACACAAAGACACACAGACTCACCTTCTCCTGGTACTGGCGGCGTGAGGAGTCGAGGGACTGGATGAGAGCAGTGGCGTGTCCCACAAACATGGCGTAGCAGGTGGCGCCCACGATCATGCTGAGGATGGTCAGCCACACGTCCGTCATACCCACGGGCGGGTACATACCGTAGCCGATGCACAGCATGTGGCTCATGGCTTTGAACAGGGCGTACGAGTACTGCTGCCCCCATGTGTCGTTCTGAAGGGGGGGGGGGGGTTCAGTGAGTTCATGTAAAGCATCAGGAGAGATTTGACAGTAAAAGCACAGCCCTCAAAGCTCTGTTTGACCTCACATCTGACCCAGGAAGCACACACACACACACTCGAGATGAGCTACTGGACAGCAGGTGGCACACTCATACTCACACTCACTCACACACACACACACACACACACACACACACACACACACACACACACACACACACACACACTGTCGTGATGACCTATAGGACAACAGGTGGCTTTGGCTTTGACAGACCAGGGAT
>NW_027468565.1:24955634-25168134 GCF_046254945.1 Alosa pseudoharengus | reverse complement strand
GTTTAGTCTACATCAGCAGACGCACACACAAACACACAAACCATTACAGACTGACATGGACAGGTACCTCATAGAGTGGGCTGGAAAGAAAACAGACTCATCATATTTCCAGGAATGCCTGACCTCAGAAATCATTTAACATGAGCGATTAGGAGAGACCACACACACACACACGTTGCATTTAGAGTGTCAGTAAGTGTGTGAGCTTATGCTCCACTGGTTTTCAAATGATGAGGGACTTTGGATTGACCTCTGACCTCGGACAGCTGCTGTGGTTGGATAAGTATTCGTTGGATTTATACCATGCATCAGCAGTGCAGCACACAAAAGGGCCATGCAACGCTAGCAGCACTCAGACGCTTTTCTGCATTCAAGGCTGCTGCAGTCTGCCGGGATGTGACTGGATTTCTTAGCCAAACCTCTGGACTCCAGAAAACACAATCTTCACATTAAACAGACAGAGCAGATAGGACACCAATTGGACGTTCCGCAGTTAAACAAGACACACACATGGCTACGTCGCATTAGCCTGGCCCTGCCCATCTAGATTTTCTCTCAGGGAAATCTAGTCTGGAACACCACAGTCCATATATCATGTGATATATAGTAATGTTAGGAATCTCTGATCAATGTGATTGGTAAGGCTGGACCAATGATTTCAAAGTTAGTGCCCGTTGCGATGCAAGTGTTGAAAACGTTTCCCAATCGAGAGTCACCAGACTCTATTCACTTTGTGAATGAGTTTGGATTTTTGCAAAGAAGGTGAAAGCAGCACACAGTCCCATAGGGAATAATAGGAAGTTGTATGACCCCCCCCCCCCCCGCCACACACACACACACACATTGACACGCTGACGTTGGCAGGACTGAGGGGAGGCAACCGGTCACCTCCACTAACCGTCCTCGAGGGGGTTTCGCTGTGGTCAGTAAGCAGTTGGGGTGAACCTGGGCCCCACAACCTGTCGTTACAGGAAGACGAATCCGATCTGTGATGGGAGGGAGATCTAACTCAGGGCCTCGGACAGATGTTCACGCTCTGCCATGATTGTTGCTCCAGTGCCACCACTGCGCTGACAGGAGAGGAGGAGGCCTGGTGAGTTTGGGCTGCGGCTTAATGAACAGGACGGCCTGTACCATTTACTGAGCAGGCCGGTGTGTATGTGTGTGTTTGTGTGCGTGTGTGTGTGCATCTGTGTGTGTGTGTGAGAGGGTATTTGCAACCATGAGGTTTCCTCCAGCAGCCAACTGCAAAGCGGCAAACCCACAAACATCTGCTCCATGATTCAACAAGTGCAGCTCAGTTTCGCAGTCCAGCTGTGAGCTCAGCTACCGTTATATCACCGCCAACAACTACATATGCACACACACACCAAACACACACATACACACACACAGACACACACACACATACATCCACACACAGACACACACACACGCATGCACGCACGCACGCGCACACACACACACATATATCCACACACAGACACACACACACATACGCACACACACATACACCCACACACAGACACACACACACATACACCCCCCCCCCACACACACACACATACCCGTCCACCCTCTAGGTCAACTCCCCTGTCCTGCCCACCCCCCATCCCTCCCTCTCCTTCTCTTTCCCTCTGTCCATCCCTCCCTCTCTCTCTCCCTCTGCCCATCCCTCTATCCCTCTCTCTCTCTCCCTGCCTCCCTCCCTCCCCCCTCACCTATCCCATTTCTAATGCTCTGCTGCAGCCGGGCCATCATGCTCAGCTTAGTGATTTCATAACTCATTAAACTCTGATCTGCAGCCCACCGCTAACGCTGAGGCTAGCGCTAACCATTGTCCCCTCACACTCCACTGAGGCTAGCGCTAACCACTCTCCCCTCACACTCCACTGAGGCTAGCGCTAACCACTCTCCCCTTCCACTGAGGCTAGCGCTAACCACTCTCCCCTTCCACTGAGGCTAGCGCTAACCACTCTCCCCTCGCACTCCACTGAGGCTAGAGCTAACCACTCTCCCCTTCCACTGAGGCTAGCGCTAACCACTTTCCCCTCGCACTCCACTGAGGCTAGCGCTAACCACTCTCCCCTTCCACTGAGGCTAGCGCTAACCACTCTCCCCTCACACTCCACTGAGGCTAGCGCTAACCACTCTCCCCTCACACTCCGCTAACCACTCTCCCCTCACACTCCACTGAGGCTAGCGCTAACCACTCTCCCCTCACACTCCACTGACAGTACAGAGCTGCAGGACAGGACTGCTGCCTGGACACGCCCTGTGGGACTGCATCTAACCCTGTCTGTCTGTCTACATGTGACCCTGTCTGTCTGTCTGTGTCCGACCCTATCTATGCGTCTTTCTCTGACTGTCTATGTATCTATGTGTCTGTGTCCAATCTCCTCTGTCTGTTCCTGTCTCTCTGTCTGTTTGTGTCTGACTCGGCAAGTGTGTCTGTGATGCTCCCCCATGTCTGACCCCAAATCGGCTGACTCCTCTCTCTGATAGGCTGGACTTCTACACTGTACCATTTGATTGGGTGCTTGACTCTCTTATGGTTTCACGTGTAGTTCTTTCCCTGACTCTCCCAACAACCTGCAAACTGACAAATTACTGTAACACTCAAACACAACCAAACCTTCTGTTGTTCCTGTGCCATACCACAAGGGTCAGAACGTTCTCTTGGCAGACTGGACAACAGGCTCTGGTGGAGTCAGGGAGACACTGTTCTTCACTGTGACAGCACCAAGAGACATGAGACAGAGAAAGAGCAGAGGAGAGGAGAGGAGAGGAGAAGAGCAGCAGTCAACAAGGGGGAGAGGAGAGGAGAAGGAGATGAGGAGCAGTCAACAAGGGGGAGGGGAGAAGAGAGAAGAGGGAGAGGAGGAGACAGGACAGGAGGAGCAGTTGACAAGAAGGAGAGAAAAGGAGAAGTCAACAAGAGGAAGTGGAGAGGAGAGGACAGCAATCAACAAGGAGGAAGGAGAGGAGGACCAGTCAACAAGGGGGAGAAGAGAGGAGTGGAGAGCAGTCAACACGTAGTGCACTCAGCGCACTACATGAAAGTGTACTGACGGAGAGACTTCCCAACATATTCAGACTTCCTGGCATATTCAGACTTCCCAGCATATTCAGACTTCCCAGTTTCCTGGCCTGCTTCGCTTCAGCACACAGGTGACTCATTTCTGATTGTAACAGGTAGCAGTTTACCTGACAGCACGGCAGGACATCACAGCTCACTACACACATTACAGTGTGCACTGTGACACCCCTCTGCTCTCCGTTCTCAGCCATGGTGTGTGTTCACTTACAGCACCAGTGTGTGTGTGTGTGTGTGTGTGTGTGTGTGTGTGTGTGTGTGTGTGAGAGAGAGAGAGAGACACTCAGGACTGATTTCCTCCCCAGCTGCAGGTGTGTTAACTGGTTTATTCAGAGCTGATTAGACATGGTGTTAACTGGTTTATGGAGAGCTGGTGTTAACTGGTTTATGTAGAGTGGGTGTTAAAGAAGCCCTATGCAACAATTTGAGCAAAAATGACCTTAATTATGCAGGTTGAGAGTTGTTCTGATGGTTCTACAACACTTTCTGGGTCGTTTGGTGGGTGCTTCGTCTCCCCCTATCGCTTCTCCGCGGAAAAACCGAATATGCAACTTTCTGTTCCCGGTCCGAGGAAATCCGGTAGTGACTCAGCGGAAGTATCCAATCGCGCCTCGAAAATGTAGTAAGATTGTAGTTTCTAAGAAGACTGCAAAACGGATGCCGACTTGGCTTTGTTGCTGTTGAAATTGTAAGTGGCCTACCCTTGGGTGAACTGTTTTTGTAATGTGGTTTGAACGTTGGTGAACAGTTTTCCATTTGCCTTGAGTTTTCTGCAAATGTTTGCGAACAATTGCAAACAGTCTGCGGAGGTAGTTATCCACGAACATAGAACATAGAGTGGAATTGGACGTGAGCTTGACGAAGGCAACAATGCCATTTCAGTTACAATGAAATGTTAACATCAAATCGTTCAAACTAACTGTTCAAAGAAAACATGTTCATCACGAACATTCGCTACTGTTTGCCAAATTTCAACACACCTCTGTTTTATGTAGAGCTGGTGTTAACTGGTTTATGTAGAGCTGGTTAGACTTGGTGTTAACTGGTTCATTTAGAGCGGGTTAGACTTGGTGTTAACTGGTTCATGTAGAGCTGGTTAGAGTTGGTGTTAACTGCTTTATGTATTTGGGAGCTATCAACTGATGTCCAAATATTGTAGATTAGGGTTTTCAAGTTTTCCACATTTTGTTATGTTTCAGACTCATCTTAAAATGGATTAAATTATTTTTTTCTCATCAATGCACACACAATACTCCAACACTCCACAAAAAATAGGTGTTTGGAGTGTTTTGTAAATGTATAAAAAATAAAATAAAAGACTGAAATATTCCATTTACATAAGTATTCAGACCCTTTGTTATGACACTTGCAATTGAGCTCTGGTGCATCCTACTTCTATCAATGGTCCTTGAGATGCTTCTACATTTGAATGAGTTGACAATCATATTCAAAATTAAGAGACTACAGCAAATTTCAATATGACAAGCATAGGATGACATCAGAAAAATGTGCAGTGGTCTCTTAATTTTTTCCAGAGCTGTATATAGACATAAGTATATAGTTTGGGACAAGATTACATTACATTACATTTGGCTGACGCAAGGTGAAGTCAGAGATCTAAAAATCCGACAAATTTACCTCTCACATTAACATGTGCAGAGAATAAGAGCACATCTAATGAAATACCATTTGGGCATTCAATCACATGTAACATCTACACAAGTAACATCTACATTCAATCAAAGTAACATCTACATTCTGGAAAAAGCCGCTGAAGAGGAACCTCTGATGTTGCAAAAACATTTGGTTTATGAGTCAATCTGGGGTAATATGGAGAAGTAGCAGATCTCCCCTCTCCTCCCCACCTCCTGCAGATCTCCTCTCCTCTTTCCTCCCCACCTCCTGCAGATCTCCTCTCCTCTCTCCTCCCCACCTCCTGCAGATCTCCTCTATTCTCTCCTCCCCACCTCCTGCAGATCTCCTATCCCCTCTCCTCCCCACCTGCTGCAGATCTCCTATCCCATCTCCTCCCCACCTCCTGCAGATCTCCTCTCCTCTCTCCTCCCCACCTCCTGCAGATCTCCTCTATTCTCTCCTCCCCACCTCATGCAGATCTCCTCTCCTCTCTCCTCCCCACCTCTTGCAGATCTCCCCTCTCCTCCCCACCTCCTGCAGATCTCCTCTCCTCTCTCCTCCCCACCTGCTGCAGATCTCCTATCCCCTCTCCTCCCCACCTCCTGCAGATCTCCTCTCCTCTCTCCTCCCCACCTGCTGCAGATCTCTCCCCTCTCCTCCCCACCTCCTGCAGATCACCTCTATTCTCTCCTCCCCACCTCATGCAGATCTCCTCTATTCTCTCCTCCCCACCTCCTGCAGATCTCCTCTATTCTCTCCTCCCCACCTCATGCAGATCTCCTCTTCTCTCTCCTCCCCACCTCCTGCAGATCTCCCCTCTCCTCCCCACCTCCTGCAGATCTCCTCTCCTCTCTCCTCCCCACCTCATACAGATCTCCTCTATTCTCCTCCCCACCTCCTGCAGATCTCCTCTATTCTCTCCTCCCCACCTCCTGCAGATCTCCTATCCCCTCTCCTCCCCACCTCCTGCAGATCTCCTCTCCTCTCTCCTCCCCACCTCCTGCAGATCTCCTCTCCTCTCTCCTCCCCACCTGCTGCAGATCTCCTATCCCCTCTCCTCCCCACCTCCTGCAGATCTCCTCTCCTCTCTCCTCCCCACCTGCTGCAGATCTCTCCCCTCTCCTCCCCACCTCCTGCAGATCACCTCTATTCTCTCCTCCCCACCTCATGCAGATCTCCTCTATTCTCTCCTCCCCACCTCCTGCAGATCTCCTCTATTCTCTCCTCCCCACCTCATGCAGATCTCCTCTTCTCTCTCCTCCCCACCTCCTGCAGATCTCCCCTCTCCTCCCCACCTCCTGCAGATCTCCTCTCCTCTCTCCTCCCCACCTCATATAGATCTCCTCTATTCTCTCCTCCCCACCTCCTGCAGATCTCCTCTATTCTCTCCTCCCCACCTCCTGCAGATCTCCTATCCCCTCTCCTCCCCACCTCCTGCAGATCTCCTCTCCTCTCTCCTCCCCACCTCCTGCAGATCTGCTCTATTCTCTCCTCCCCACCTCCTGCAGATCTCCTATCCCCTCTCCTCCCCACCTCCTGCAGATCTCCTATCCCCTCTCCTCCCCACCTGCTGCAGATCTCCTATCCCGTCTCCTCCCCACCTCCTGCAGATCTCCTCTCCTCTGTTCTCCCCACCTCCTGCAGATCTCCTCTATTCTCTCCTCCCCACCTCATGCAGATCTCCTCTCCTCTCTCCTCCCCACCTCCTGCAGATCTCCCCTCTCCTCCCCACCTCCTGCAGATCTCCTCTCCTCTCTCCTCCCCACCTGCTGCAGATCTCCTCTCCTCTCTCCTCCCCACCTGCTGCAGATCTCCTCTCCCCTCTCCTCCCCACCTCCTGCAGATCACCTCTATTCTCTCCTCCCCACCTCATGCAGATCTCCTCTATTCTCTCCTCCCCACCTCCTGCAGATCTCCTCTATTCTCTCCTCCCCACCTCATGCAGATCTCCTCTCCTCTCTCCTCCCCACCTCCTGCAGATCTCCCCTCTCCTCCCCACCTCCTGCAGATCTCCTCTCCTATCTCCTCCCCACCTCATGCAGATCTCCTCTATTCTCTCCTCCCCACCTCCTGCAGATCTCCTCTATTCTCTCCTCCCCACCTCCTGCAGATCTCCTATCCCCTCTCCTCCCCACCTCCTGCAGATCTCCTCTCCTCTCTCCTTCCCACCTCCTGCAGATCTCCTCTCCTATCTCCTCCCCACCTCATGCAGATCTCCTCTATTCTCTCCTCCCCACCTCCTGCAGATCTCCTCTATTCTCTCCTCCCCACCTCCTGCAGATCTCCTATCCCCTCTCCTCCCCACCTGCTGCAGATCTCCTATCCCGTCTCCTCCCCACCTCCTGCAGATCTCCTCTCCTCTCTTCTCCCCACCTCCTGCAGATCTCCTCTATTCTCTCCTCCCCACCTCATGCAGATCTCCTCTCCTCTCTCCTCCCCACCTCCTGCAGATCTCCCCTCTCCTCCCCACCTCCTGCAGATCTCCTCTCCTCTCTCCTCCCCACCTGCTGCAGATCTCCTCTCCTCTCTCCTCCCCACCTGCTGCAGATCTCCTCTCCCCTCTCCTCCCCACCTCCTGCAGATCACCTCTATTCTCTCCTCCCCACCTCATGCAGATCTCCTCTATTCTCTCCTCCCCACCTCCTGCAGATCTCCTCTATTCTCTCCTCCCCACCTCATGCAGATCTCCTCTCCTCTCTCCTCCCCACCTCCTGCAGATCTCCCCTCTCCTCCCCACCTCATGCAGATCTCCTCTCCTATCTCCTCCCCACCTCATGCAGATCTCCTCTCCTCTCTCCTCCCCACCTGCTGCAGATCTCCTCTCCCCTCTCCTCCCCACCTTCTTGCAGATCACCTCTATTCTCTCCTCCCCACCTCATGCAGATCTCCTCTATTCTCTCCTCCCCACCTCCTGCAGATCTCCTCTATTCTCTCCTCCCCACCTCATGCAGATCTCCTCTCCTATCTCCTCCCCACCTCATGCAGATCTCCTCTATTCTCTCCTCCCCACCTCCTGCAGATCTCCTCTATTCTCTCCTCCCCACCTCCTGCAGATCTCCTATCCCCTCTCCTCCCCACCTCCTGCAGATCTCCTCTCCTCTCTCCTTCCCACCTCCTGCAGATCTCCTCTCCTATCTCCTCCCCACCTCATGCAGATCTCCTCTATTCTCTCCTCCCCACCTCCTGCAGATCTCCTCTATTCTCTCCTCCCCACCTCCTGCAGATCTCCTATCCCCTCTCCTCCCCACCTCATACAGATCTCCTCTCCTCTCTCCTCCCCACCTCCTGCAGATCTCCTCTCCTCTCTCCTCCCCACCTCATGCAGATCTCCTCTCCCTGTCCTCCCCACCTGCCGCAGATCTCTGCAGCTTCTCATCTTCCAACTCTCCACATCACAGGAGACGCTACTCATAGATATCGGTAGATGTCGCCTTGCCCGCTAAAGCCTATGAGACAGGATACATCAACGCAGCCGCCATATTGGAACATGACACACTTACCGGCAAAAGAATGGAGTGTAATGACAAGCTGCAGGGGTTTTGGGCTATAAAGCCTTAAACGCACATTGCCCAATCGATGGTCATGGATGTTTTATATTTGTGGAGGAAAATAAATATAATACGTGGTCGGCCTGTCCTAAGAAAACAGCTTCTCACGTGTGAAATGTTAGATCCTTGCTCTTTACTTTTGAAATTCCTTTCATTGGAACAACTAAATGCAGCACACAAGTACAGCATTTTTTCTGCTGCATTTGTTCAATCTCAGATATGACGTACTTCCGTCAGATGAAAGATGGTGGCGGCAGCCGCATGTTGAAAAGCCAATAAGGCGACATTTGGTTATATATCTATGGAGGCTACTGAGGAACTCTGGGATGTGATCACCTCACTAAGAGGCTAGTGAGGAACCCTGGGATGTGATGACATCACTGAGAGGCTAGTGAGGAACCCTGGGATGTGATAACATCACTGAGAGGCTACTGAGGAACCCTGGGAAGTGATGACATCACTGAGAGGCTAGTGAGGAAGTCATTGCTCCATTCAGCAATGACCAAACCAGACTGCCTGTCAGTCACACTCACACACATACACACTCATCCAGGCTGACCCATCTCCTCCTGAGCGCTGACACTGCAATAGACAGTAGTGGGGTATGTGTATGTATATGTGTGTGTTACACACCCATATGTCAGCGTTATGTGGCCTACACCTCGAGACGTGTAGGCCACATAGATTTTGTGGGGTCTAGTCAGGTTAGGTTTAGGTCTATATCAGTGCAACACAGGTGGAGTGATTGCCCATTCAACTCTATTGGACCCTATTGTTGGGGGGGGCGGTTTAAAGTATTTTTGGACACATAGGCCACATGGACCACAAATCTTCTTGATCATTGAGCTCAGTACATCAGCAGTACCCTGTCCCGATAAAAACAACAGAAGACAGCACTAGAACACCTCGCCCCCCCAGAAGCACAGGCCTCTGGCACCCCAAAGACCCAAACTAATGTCATACAGATGCCCTGGACACACAGAATGAGGCCAATCAGGCGATTAGGCTACCGATCACTGAGCAACTGTGACAGGGCTTTCATCAGATGCTCAACACCATCCCCAGAAATAGAGGGTATCTCCAGCAGTGAGATTCACACAAAACCTCATTGCATCCCTCTCTTCCCCTGTCTCTGCCTGTGTCTGTGTCTGCCATGGACATAAAGCCTCATGCGGTGTGCTCTCTGCTCTGCCATCTAAACAACAGGTACCATGACATCTGTGCAGCTGCAATGTCATCAAAGCCCAAACAAACGGGAAAAATGACGTCCAAACAAACAATTCCGTAATTACTGTTCACCTGCTGCACGTGCGAGTCGCAGCAGCGTGGCCTGCTTTCGCTCGTGCTGTCCGACCTGTCGATGCGGCCACTGCATGCTCCAGTAATGCTACTGCTTGCTGCTGCAAAGCTCTCTCCACCACCGCGCCATTAAATCTCCATTAAATAAATTGTGTTGTCATAATCCTCTCTGATGTTTGGCCCTAATCACGCCTCTGCTCACGTTAGCCCGTTCTGATTACCCTATTCCTGTCATCTCTGACAGGGCACACTGCATAGTCTAGGCCTACACTCGGCTGAGAAATTAGAAGAAAGATACAAGCAATGTCAGATGTGAAATGCAGAGGCAGATTGCAGCACTGGGGATGCGTGAGACCCAAAGAGACGTTGAAAAGACCCCTGAGTAAACAAGACATTATAGGTTCCGGTGTGTGTGTGTGTGTGTGGAAATGCTATACGAGGTTGTCTGGACACATGGTGCTTTTGTCAGGTTTGGATGAACGTGATTGTAATGCCTCATTTGAAGCACTGAGCTATTTGTGTCTCAGAAAGATACTGCATTGATTTTTATTGGTGGTCTGTTAGTTCACATACAGACCAAAATGGCTCTGTGTGGACCGTCTAAATATCTAGGCCTTTTATTAGATGAATAAGAGAACCAGCTTATTAAGTGCATTGCATTGGTGTAAAATACCTAAGATACATCTGCTGGTCTAGATTCAATGTCAATCTCTAGGGCAGGAGAAAGCTATCAGCGACCACAAAGGGGGTTGCTGTAGTGCGATATGGTTTCAGTGATCGGCTACCGTCTGCTCACTCAAGGGCATGGACAGACTAATGCCTGTTGTAACATTACCTTTCTCAACCCCCTCTTCAGCTGATAACCTCAACCAAACACTCACAGAATAGCCTACCGTTTCGCCCACCACATTCACACGCGCGCGGTGCCAGCGCTGCGCTATAAGGATGTAAATGAGAATCACCTGAAGTCACTGTACGGGTGGATGATCCAAAAGCCCGCCGATTTGACCCTCTCTTGCTCGCGTTCCACTGCCTTCTCACTTCCGAACATTCGGAGGGAGAACTTGTTGACCCCGGGTTGCAGCATCGCCCCCAGCTGTCTTTGCATGAAGCCAGACTGATACATTCTGTCATCGTCCGACATAATCTGATCGATTCCTTCTAACTTTATGAAACTGGGTTGTTCGCCGGGAGACGCTTCCTGGGCTCCTGCTCCACCGGTAGCACCTGCCCCGCCGTCCTGTGCCCCCTGCTCCGCTCCGGAACCCGGCTCATCGCTGGGGTTGTCATCGGCAGGGCTGCCGTCTGTCTCGGTGATGAGGCGCCTCTGTTCAGCTAAATTTGAATCATAGGTATGTCGACTGCTGATGGAAGACAGGCTACCCCGAAATCTCCGACAGTCCCCATTCACGTTCGTCTTAAATAATCTCCCTACGTCTGTCTCTGTCTCTCCGCTTTTGGTGTCACAGATGCCCTTTTTACTGCCCGTGGAAGACGGTGAAGGCAGATGTTGCATCTTGACACTTTTCCTCCGAGTGTCCTTGTCGCTGTCTTCTCCATCGCCAGTCATTGCTGCTTTTTGTCCAATATGCTGTGGCAAACTGTAGAGCCGATTGCGCATGGAAGAATGTAACCTATCCATTGTAATGTCACATATGCTTAGATGAGCCTCAAGGAAAAACAAACGACGAAATCAGAAATTGTTTACTCTAGGCTATTATTCACAAATATATACAATTTGGTGTAGTATGAAAATCCCCCAAAATGTTTGGTCCAGGGTGAGATTATAAATCACGTCGTAAACAGGTCGTCTCCAAAATGAAGCTGACACTTAAAACGTGCCCTGTCTTCCGGCTGTGATCCATCGCGCTCCAGCTGCACGCTGTTGCAAAGCCTGGAAATAATGATGTCCACCTTGAGCGCAGAATCCACGCACTCCTCAAGCCGCGACGGGATGCTGGAAGGAAGACGGACGTGTCACTCCGAGGACACAATTGGACCAACGTCTCAATGACAAAGCATCACTTGTGCCGAGAACGCGCTGGCTCCGTCAACACCAAACAATGCATCGAAACCACGCCATCCTCCTCACCAGCATCCGTGGCCCCCTGACATCACTGATTTGCGGTTACCAAAGCTCCGTAGTTTTGTGAAGCTGATCCATCAGGTTGCCATGGCAGAGACAACACACAAGCTCAACCCACCTAGACCTTTGTCTAATCGTTTAAAGGGATGAGGTACAGCCCCGGTCCCTGGCAGCTCACAGGTATTTGGCTGGCAGGCTGCTCCCTTAACTTGCGCAAGGATACAATTTTGAACTTTAAGATTGATTATAATTGGTCCTGCTCTTGGACACGCTCTTATTATTCATTTTGCGTTGTTTTATGATGTTTGACAACACATTAGGCTCTAGCCAGACAGGAGCTAGCCTACAGGATGTATTTACACATGATAATGTGGACTTGCGTTTATCCGGTCGCCAGCAGATTACCGGAAGCCAAAACAGCTGTTGGCGAATACATGCGTAATTACCATTTCATGTTGCAAGCCATGCGTTAGCACCTTTATAAAGTTGCAAATCGCCCAGTGCAACCTGCTGGTGAAGAACTTCTTAATCCTCCTGTTGTGTTCGCGGTCAAATGTGACCGATTGACAGTTCTTTTCTCTCAAAAATATTGTTAACTTATTCTGACTACCATGAGGCTCCTTGACTTTGTTAACACAGGGCATCTGAACACACAAATTGATAATTTTTATAAAAATGTTGAGTGTTTTATTTAACTTTAGAACACCCAGGTGTATTTCCGTTCAAAAATGACCGGCCATTAGAAATTAATGGGTGAGAAAATGGTCAGTGTATAAAATTGAGTCCAGGCACATACTTATTGATCAGATGGACTGTATATGTGCTTCTGTAAGACAAACACAAACACACCCTCACTCCCCCTCTTTGCTTCTATGCCAGCCCCCACTGGAACCTTTCCCCAATGGAATCTTCCCCTTTCTGACAAGTTGATACAAAGGTCTATCACAACATTAGATGATAATACGTGTGTTACTATGGATTTATAACAAGTTATAATCCAGCGGTCATTTTTGACTGGGAACACAAAACTAGTAAACATAAAACTAACACAACAGGAGGGTTAAATGAGTGAAGTGACAACAGTGGGGGATTATGTGTGTTAAAAGCTGAGATGCAGGGGAACAGCTTCTCTCGGTTTAAAGGCATACTGTAGACCTGTTGGAGGCCATGGAACAGTGTGCATGTTCAACAAGAACACTCATTGACTAGGCTCATATACTGGTTTACACAAGTGTGTGTTATCTCTGAAGACAATACTGTGCAAACATCCCTCACCAGAGATGAATAGGACTTATGTGAAGTGTTCCTATTGCCTCTTGCTCAGAACAGAAGGACAGCCTATAGCTGTTGTATTAACTGTCAATATAGTGTTAGACCTGCACCTGAAGCGTTACATTTTATTTCAAAGGGAAATGCTTTTTCATTTGAAATGTTGAGCAAGTGGTTCTGCCTCACTATTCCAGCGGCCAAATCATCAGAGCCACACACTTTTGACTAAAACTATATCTCAGTGACACTGAGCTGAGCTCTCATAACCAGTATTCATGTGTGTGTGTGTATGTGTGTGTGTGTGAGCGAGAGAGAGATGTGTGTTTGTCTGCAACACCAATTTGTGTGTGTCCTGCACTGGTACACACAGAGAGCAAAGAGATCTTTTCCATGTCTTGAATAGGTTTGGAAACATGTGGAGCCATAGAATGAACACATTTAGTTTTAACAAATAAATAGGATGAAGAGGGTATACTTACCCTGTGTTGTAATTGAAAATTAGTGTGTGAAGGTGACTGGAGTAAAATGCTAACGTGTAATCATACTGTAGTCAAAGCCATAGATCTCAATGTCTTGTACTGTAGGCTCGTTTCATTGTTTGCCAATATTGTGTCAGGATTTACTGATTTCTTTAACATAACAACGCTGAAAAGAATAAATAAACACATAACACAACACCTTATTTGCCACTCATACGTCATCAGTAGTACTTTAACAGCACATATAGACAATATTTAACAATTCATGTAGTATCTCACAATATTTTATTTTATCTTTTCATGGGACAACACTGAAGAAATGACACTTTGATACAATGTGAAGTAGTGAGTGTAGAGCTTGTATGACAGTGTAAATTTGCTGTCCCCTCAAAATAACTTCTAAACCGCTGGCAACAAAGTCAAAGTCTGTTTTATTGTCAATTTCTTCACATGTCAAGACATACAAAGGGATCGAAATTACGTTTCCCACTATCCCACGGTGGAGACAAGACATATTTTACCAATTAAGTCTACAGACAAACATAACATTCAAGTAAACAATATAAAAAGTAAATAAGAAGGCACATACAATGAAGAAATAAGAGCAGCAAAATTTGGGTTGAAATTTTGCAATTGTGCATACAGTAGACAGTCAATATAATAGTGCAAAAGTCAGGCCAATAAATGGCTGAGGTAGTTCTGTTTGACCTAAGTATGCAAGTGGCATAGTGGTGCAAGTTATATAATAGCAGCAGAAGTGTGTTCAGAAGTGTTTTCAGGACAACAACAACAAGTTGCAAAGTGTGCAAGTGTACAAGTGGAGTAGTGCAAGTGGAGTAGTGCAAGGCAGCCATTGTGGGTCCAAAGTCCAGGATGTTATGTAGCTGAGGGTGGAGGGGGGAGAGAGTTCAGCATCCTAACAGCCTGGTGTATGAAGCTGTTGGTGAGTCTGGTGGTGCGGGAGCGCAGGCTTCTGTACCTCTTCCCAAAGGGCAGTAGATCAAACAAATTATGAGCGGGGTGACTTGCATCACTCACAATTGTGGTCGCCTTGCGGGTGAGGTTGAGGGTGAGGTGGGTGGTGTAAATGTCCTTCAGGGAGGGGAGTGAAGCACCAATAATCCTTCCAGCTGTGTTCACTATGCGCTGCAGGGCTTTCTTGTTGTATTCAGTGCAGCTTCCGCCCCACACAGCGATACAGCTGGAGAGGATGCTCTCAATGGTGCCTCGGTAGAATGTGGTCATGATGGCTGGTGGAGCACTTGCTCGCCTGAGTTTCCGCAGGAAGTAGAGGCGGCGCTGAGCTTTCTTCGCCAGTGATGCAGTGTTGTTGGTCCAGGAGAGGTCTTCACTGATGTGCACCCCCAGGAATTTGGTGCTGCTCACTCTCTCCACCACAGCACCGTCGATGGTCAGTGGCAGGTGTTGGGTGTGACCTCTCCGGAAGTCAACAACAATCTCCTTGGTTTTGCTGACATTCAGCAGGAGGTTGTTGTCCCTGCACCACGTGGTCAGAAGGTCGACCTCCAACCTGTATTGAGTCTCGTCGCCCTTGGTGATGAGACCCACCAGAGTTGTGTCGTCAGCAAATTTCACTATGTGGTTGTTGCTGTAGGTTGCAGTGCAGTCATGCGTCAGCAGGGTGAAGAGCAGCGGACTGAGCACGCCGCCTTGGGGGGCCCCCGTGCTCAGTGTGATGCTGCTTGAGATATTGACAGAGGAAGTCCAGTAGCCAGTTGCAGAGGTAGGTACTGAGTCCCAGTTTGTCAAGTTTGCAGATGAGTTGTTGTGGTATTATGGTTTTGAATGCAGAACTGAAGTCTATAAACAGCAATCTCACATATGAGTCTCTTTTTTCCAGGTGGGTGAGGGCTGGGTGGAGGGCAGAGCAGATTGCATCCTCTGTGGACCGTTTGGCTCGGTATGCAAACTGGAAGGGGTCCAGGGTGGGGGGGAGAATGGATTTGATGTGTGACATGACAAGCCGCTCAAAGCACTTCATGATGATGGGTGTCAGTGCGTTCCTGCTGTCTTTGAAGTGGGTGGTTATGTTGTGAGTGTATTCCTTTTTTGCTTCCTTGATGCCACGGGACAGGTTGCGGGACAAAAAAGGTTGCGGGACAAAAGCGACCCCTAAGTGAAACTGTCCAAATTGTGGCCAAAGTGTCAATATTTTGTGTGGCTACCATTATTTTCCAGCACTGCCTTAACCCTCTTGGGCATGGAGTTCCTGAGAACTTCACAGGTTGCCACTGGAATCCTCTTCCACTCCTCCATGACGACAACACGGAGCTGATAGATGTAGAGAGCTTGCGCTCCTCCACCTTCTGTTTAAATACATTGAGCCAATCATGTGGTGTGTTGTGAAGACATTGTGCCAATCATATGTTGTGATCTCGCCACTGGAGCAAGGTTGTTGTCGTGAAGCCTTGCGCATGCGCATTTCTGCCTAAATAGATGCCGGATAAGTGCCAAAAAGCGTTGCAATATGGCCGCCGAGTGGAGGGACTTGCCTAAAAGGACTTTGGTTGAACTTCCAGTGACCAGTATGAGAGAATGTGAAAGGATAACACCAAATTTAACAGACCTGCTCCCCATTCACACCTAAGACCTTGAAACACTAACAAGTCATATGACACCGGGGAGGGAAAATGGCTAATTGGGCCCAATTTGGACATTTTCACTTAGGGGTGCTTACTTTTGTTGCCAGTGGTTTAGACATTAATGGCTGTGTGTTGTACATCGTAGCAAAGCGTAATTTCTTCAGTATTGTCCCATGAAAAGATATAATAAAATATTTACAAAAATGTGAGGGGTGTACTCACTTTTGTGAGATACTGTATATCTACAACTACATCACCTACTTGATTACTAGTCAGTCTGCACTCGTCCAATTTTCCTCTTAATGTAAACAAACCTTTCTGGCTAACCCTATATCACTGAAGTAGCCTAATCAAGATGAAATGGCACACAGACTATGTCTTGTGTGTACTGTGTAGCCAGACTGTTTTCCATAACGTTGACATGATAGACAGGCACGACAGAAAGCACACAACACATGACATGTTAACCTTTCACCAACATGGAATGATATTTGTTGACGTCTGCCCACAGGAGGTTATGGTCTAATGTCCAGTGTTTCTGTGTGTGTGTGTTTGCCCATGTGTGTGGCTGCACATGGGAGACATAGTTTTTTCGGGTTCAGTTCATAGGGTGTCTGCAGAAGTTGAAAAAAAAGGCTTCAGAAAGTAGGTCCTCCATGTAAGGGTTCTATCTGTGCACATAAAACCGGTGATTTCATTAATTAACTCACTTGTGCTAATTAGAATCAACTGCTGTAGTGAGTAAATGGAAAAATACCTAGTAGCACTTTTAATACTACAACTATTGTTAAATAGCCTGACGAGCCAGACCCACATTTAAATGTAGGGTCTGGGCACTCACCGTTCGCAGTGCTCAGTCCGAGGGGCGGGATAATCGGTTGTCTTTCAAATTCCCTCTGCATGCAATAGGACAGCACTGAGTCCCATGCGTTTTCCCACCAGCGGAAGGCTAGTTGGCTAGTTCAAACTTTTGCCATCTTAAAACAAGCTTAACTCGTGTCACACTGTTGGCCAACAGCAACATCCATCTTCTTTGTTTTCAAGTAGCAGGGAATTCAAGCCAAACCGTTGCAACTCTGCCATCAATCATTATGTTAAGCCCGCCTAACGACTCTATACACGATTTGATTGGCCTGATAGAAGTTTAATTTTTCAAGCTCACAAGCCAACGGAGAGTTGCTAGACTAGCCCTGGCAGCAAATTTAATTTGCTGCCGCTAGGGTGCGTCTAGATTTCTAGGCTAATTGTTAAAGACACTGCCATAGGAAATTTACATACATAGTTGTATATATATGAGAAACTTGCCCCTCCACGCCTAGGAAAAAAGTTAAAATGTTCAAACTTATGAGATTTTCCCTTTTCTAACCACATCGGTATCAACTTTAAAGGTGTTAAATGCGGTTTTATTTGTTATTTTTTGGGGGGGTGGGGGTGGTACTGGGCTCCCCGTAGTTGCAGAGTATTTGTATTTTAAACAATTGTCGTAAATACCACTCACGGCCTGCACTCTCCCCCCTGGACCCTGAAAAGGTAATATTACAGGATTTTATACTAATAGTAGGCTATAAATTACCGTAAAACCATATGGATTCTCCAGGTCGGGGAAGATCGAAGTTGCAAAGCTGGCTTCCATAGACGGGTGGTGTATGGTTGCGGAAGGGTATGGAAGGTGCGCCATCCTCCCTAGTTAGTTTACCATCAAAATTACTTTGGAGCTGTTATATTTAGGCATAGGATGCCTTTAAAACAGTGTTGAGGCTGTGAGTTCCTCAGAGGAACCTGGTGTATGGAGAGCAGCCACACTTTGCCACATCAAAGTCGTTTTAGGCAAGTCCTTCCACTCGGCAGCCGTATTGCAACGCTTTTTGGGCACTCATCGGGCATCGTTTCGGCAGAAATGCACATGCGCAAGGCTTCACGACACCAATCTTGCTCTAGCGGCAAGATCACAACACATGATTGGCACGTCTTCACAACACCACATAATTGGCTCAATGTATTTACAACACACCACATGATTGGCTCAATGTATGCACATGTCAACGTTTTGCCGCAGAATGCGTAGACAACTGCCATATTGGCGTTACAAACTAACCCCATGCATTTGTATGGAGGATTTTTTGAGCGCTGTGTCTCCTCATTAGAAAGTCTCTGGCCACATGTCCTCCAACTTCCACCCGCGCTGGCAGGAGCTGCTGGAGAGCTGGAAGTCCCAGGCCCATGCCTGGACTCTGAGCCCAAACAAGCCAAAGATTAGATTTGTAGCTGCACTGCACCATTAGCAGCCGGAGCCTTTAATCCTTCCGGCAGATATTTGTTTGTCAATAGCGCCCCCTCTGGTCACCACACATCCATTTCAGTTCAAGGTTGTCGAGCACGTCCTTTCGCTGTAATCTCAGTCATACACTATGTGGAGAATTTATTGCCGTCATAACGGACTGGGGGTGGGTGCAGGGGCGCTGTGAACAAACAGTCTGACGGTCTGCTTGCCCGTGTGTTTGTGTCCTGCTGAGACTCGTGGGCATACAACTGCAGGAAATTAAACCGCCGCGCCGTCATCAACACCAGGGCCCGATGAGTAACATCAGCCGGGCCCGGAGACCAACCAAACCTTACATGGAAGAAACAAATAGCTGAGGGAGTCGTCGTCGATGTTTGGCTGAAAATGAACGATGGCAAAAGTACATTTTATCTGTTTATGATAATTACTGATTTGTTTACATAACTTATAGCTTTAGTGACGTTGTGTGTGTGTGTGTGTACATGACACATGTAGGCCTATGGCAAAATATATTCTCTCTGATGCAATATGAAAGTACTCCACTAGAGGGTGATCTTCTACCATGTCATGCAGAGCCAGCGCTGTACTCATTTGTGACCGTGTGTTGTGTATGAATACCTGCATGTGTTTGTGTGCATCTATTTTCACCTCAGCCTACTGTAAATATCAACACTAAATTCATTTCCTCTACCGCTCTGAAGCAGAAGGCAGTAATAAAGGGCAGGCGAGTCATACGAGGAGTCTTTATTAGTAAAAATGACTTGGAGTCGTCTCACAACACGCAAGAGCCCGAGCTTCATTACTGCACTCCAGGTGCTCGTACACTAGCAGTACTTCACATGGATGTCATGCATTGGTGAAAGGTGATCAGTAATCTATGAGTCTGGGGCGCCAAGAAACGCGTCTACATGGTCTTAAAGCTTCACTGCGGCCAAAAATAAATCACGCCTTAATGTCTGATAAACATATCTATCTATCTATCTGGATATATCAATATATATATGTATATATTATATGAATAAATATTGCATAGAATAAAAGCCATGCTGTACAATACACATTGATAAAAAGCAATCAGTCACATTTAGGACAGAAGTCATGGAATTATAAAATTAAGTTCTGCAGGTGCTCCACCATTTTTCTTAACACTTAAGTGCACCAAATCAGGAACATTCAAATACTATTGTTTACCTTCAGTGATCGAGTACATAAATACATACATACGATACAGTCATAAGTATAAAACAACTAGTGAGGGACATTGCAAAGCCCTTTTTAAATTAAGCCCCTAACTTAAATTAACTGAGAAAAAGTTGAATGTCTCCTTATAGAAATGGTATGCAGTGCAATGGTAAACTGTACAAAAACTGTTATACCCAAACATGGTCATGTCATATTATCCCTTACAATGCATTAAAGTTGAAGGGTCACATACAAAGTAAATATCATCATCTACATGAAACCAGCCTGACAGACACTACCCTACCCAAAGAAAACCTTGTCTGTAACAAACAGTAAGTCACTATCTCGCATGCATTACTCTTATTTAGAGAAATGGAAAACAATTGTATATAAGAAAACATATCAAATAAAAAGCAACACAATCATGCAGCAAAGGAAAAAGGGAAATCAGTGGTGTCCACCCCTCGCCTCCCTGTCCACCTCCTCTCTCCCGGGGTCATAAGGCATGCCTGTCGTCTTCCTTTTAGTGGTTGCCATCCTAACCTCCACCTCAGATATGCTTTACAATGAATAAGAACGCAGTCATGGGTTACGTTCAAAGGTCATGAAATGAATGTGTTCGTCTGCAAATAAAAAAACAGCAATATGTCAGTTGTCTTTTACTTTCAGTAAATCAGTTACTCTTTGAACTAGTATCAGTCACATGTCAGTTATCTGCCCATTCCTATAAACACTCCTTTCAACTTCTGCCACCTCTTGCGCAGTATTACATGTACTGTATAAGTTTAGCCACTGAATGGCCCTCATTTACAAAACGAACGTAATACACATAAAACAGGTGTAGGACAGGTGTACACTAATTTCTACGCAAAGCATGGCATTTATCAATTTAAACGTGAGCGGTGGCAACGCTCGAATTTCACATCAAGTCTCAACTTGTGTACATGTTTTTGAGACGGCAAAGTACGGTGCAGCAGTAAATCGGCGGAGAATTGGAAAGTTGCAACGTTGAATTCATGGAATTTCTTGGACCTAAGACTTTTCCTGCATATTTGTAGCCTACTTTCCGTAATGTAGCCTGCTATGTTGACAGATTTGATGTCTTAGGATATGTGGAGAAAATTATTTTCGCTTTGGAAACAATGTCATAAATTATTTATTTGAAGGGACAAATGGCAAGTGTCGTATGGCGAAAATATAGTCGGTTACACTTAAATCACGTTTCCCGGCTTACTTCATGACACTTTTCTGGCTGTCAAAATGAACAAGGTTCCGCTGGACTTGCAATGTCACTGTGATTAACTCAAGATCAGAAATGTTTCTCTTTGGGTGTATCATGCACCTCCATGTCGTAAATTCTAGGGGTGAGGTTGCTCTAGGGCAGTGTTTCCCAAACTTTTTTTCTGGGGACCCACTTTTTAAAAATGACAGACCATCGCGACCCATTTCACTTCAAATCTACCCTACCACCAATATTGTTTTAGGTCACAGGTTCTCCAACTTTTCTATGCCTTCCCCAACTATACATTGCTATAGGATCTAGATAGATAGATCCTGCTTTGAACACGGTTGTGTTGCATTTTGAGCACCATCAGCGTGAAAAATTGGAAATGACTACTGAAAAGATACGCGGTCGTCATTCGTCAGCATAGTAAGCTGTTCCTGTATTTCTAAAAAAAAATGTTGTAGGCTACGTTGCGTTGCAGACAAATGGGTCCAATAACACTGTGGACGTCAATTCCGATGTAAACAGCAAATAACTCAAGTCGTTATATTGCATTGTTGTATTATATTATATTGTATAGTCGTTATATCAGAACAAGAGGCTTTTGCGCAATAGCCGGAAGAATGCGCCTTTACTTTGGAGTTAGCGAGGTAGAAAACAAGAGGAATAGTGTTTAAAATGTCTATTTAAATTGTAGCCTAATGCACTGTTGTGCATTTTAAATCAGAAATAAAAATATGAGGAGGTCGATATGAGGAGGTTGCTATTAACTTTAAAGATTGCATCTACAATCGAAACTATCTACATGCAAATTGAATGGCCTTATGTCCGGTCTATGGATGTCTGCTTTAGTTGACAGCACGGTCACTAGATTTTAATCGGTAAAGTTGAGGAGCTGGTATCTGTTAATGTTCGTGCAAATAGGCGGATTCATGTCCCTTGTAGTTTGTAACTGCGAGGTACATGGCAGGCGCCCCACAGAACGGTTTCAATTTGAGAGGTAGATATCCATGCTCTAGCACCCCCTCTGCGATGCGTTCGTCCCCTAGTTTCATGCGCCAGTTTCATGAGCTTTTATGACAAAACTGTGACTGTGGTAGTTAACAAACTACATCCTAATAGAAAACTGTTAGCTTTCCTGGTATCAAATGACAAATGGTCAGTTAGGCCTATAACACAACATAAATTGTGCTGGCGACCCAAATAAAATCTCCTGCGACCCGACCCAGACTTTGGGAAACACTGCTCTAGGGTGCTTGTTTTCAGCTGCCACATTTACCAACAAACGTTCATTCTTACGCTGAAATTGGAGTAATAAATATGTTTCAGGAATCACGTGTGTCCCCCATGCGTAAGATAATTTCTGCGCTCAGATCTGCGCAGGGTTCTACGCTCAGTTGATAAATGAGGGCCAGTATGTTGCAGTTTCCAGTGTATGACAATTTGAACAATAAACATTTCTTTTTAGGCTCAGAGGAGGCTTTCAATAAGTGTCAAGTTTGTGTTTGTTTTGGTTCTGTGTATATTTGTTTGTGTTTTGGTGAGGGGAAGTGAGGAGGGGAACCTGCGTTTGTGTGTGTGTGCCGTGTGTTTGTGCTGTGTGTGTCTGTGTCTGTTCTGTTAGTTTGTGCACTGTGTGTGTGTGTGTGTGTGTGTGTGTGTGTGAGAGTGTGTGAGAGAAAGAGGAGAAGAGTCGGTGGGGGACCTGGGTGGTGGCTGCGGTCGTCTTAGTTGGTGTTTCTCTGGCGCAGGTTCTTGTCTTTGTGATTATTAGTGGAGTTGGTTTTCCTGCAAAAGACAAAGGGACAACGCAAGAACCAATCAGAGAGGAGGAAGGAGGAGCCCACTACCATAGAACAGACTGGACTAGAATAGAATACAATACAACAGAGTAGAATATAGTAGACTAGACTAGATTAGAACAAAACAGACAGGAATAGACTACACTACAATAGAGTAGACTAGAAAACAATACAATACAACAGAGAAGAAAAGACTACAATAGAGTAGACAAGACTAGACTAGACTCGATAGATCCTTTATTGATCCCCAAGGGGAAATTCAAGAGATTATAATTCAACTAGATTTGAATAGACAGGAATAGACTATACTATAATAGAGTAGAATAGACCAGACTAGATTAAAATAGAATAGACAGGAATAGACAGGAATAGACTAGACTAGAAGAGAGTGGAGTAAACTAGATTAAAATAGTATAGACAAGAATAGACTACACTACAATAGAACAGATTAGAGTAGACTAGACTAGAATAGATTAGACTAGAATATCTTAGACTAGAACAGAGTGGAGTAGACTAGACTAAAATAGAATAGGGAATAGACAGGAATAGACTACACTACAATACAGTAGACTAGAACAGTGTAGAGTTGAGTAGACTAGACTATAAGTATAAGTATATTCTTTTTTGATCCCGTGAGGGAAATTTGGTATCTGCATTTATCCCAATCCGTGAATTAGTGAAACACACTCCGCACACAGTGAACACAGTGAGGTGAAGCACACACTAATCCCGGCGCAGTGAGCTGCCTGCTACAACAGCGGCGCTCGGGGAGCAGTGAGGGGTTAGGTGCCTGGCTCAAGGGCACTTCAGCCGTTCCTACTGGTCGGGGTTCGAACTGGCAACCCTCCGGTTACAAGTCCGAAGGGCCAACCAGTAGGCCAAGGCTGCTAGAATAGACTACAATCAAATAGACTAAACTAGAAAAGACTAGAACAGAGTAGAGTCGAATAAGTGAAAAAAAATTATTATTATTGTTCCGATAACGGAATTTCGGCCAATTATTAGTCTTACTTTCCCAACTATAAGGCCCGTCTGTCTACACTGAGCTACTTGAGCTTGGTTGGCTACTGCTTCCTCAAAATAATGTCAGCAGTGTGGATGTATTTGATTATTCTAACAAGATCTGTGGATCTGCGTTTAATCTGTGTAGCCCAAAATCCTTTCGTGAATGGTCCTCATTGAATATAAGCAGTGCTTATGGAGTGCAGCCTACCTAGAGCGAATTGCCTTCTTGTGCTGATGTGTCTGCACTTTACCGTGATAGTTGGTGAGAAATAAAAACAAACTCTTTGAAGGGACAGTAGATAAATCTAACTTGTATTTTACTATTATGTTTGAATTTTATGTTTGTATTTTAGTATTATGTTTGCATTTCGTTCACTTGGGTTTGGTAATGTTACCGAGAAATACAGTATGTTAACCATTCCTGCTTTAGTTTGTAGTCATAGTGGCGGTCTTAACTTGTATGATGCCCTGGGCAACCACCCCCTTCAACTATTTCACAATCCAGAAAAATAACATAGCCTATGTGAATGAAACGTCTTTTTTGGAGGCAATTTGTAGTGTGACTGACTAAGGCACTAAATCTAGCAGTGCCTACTAATTGTGTTAGTTGTGCGTTATTCCCCACTTCACCGCTCCAGAGAGACGTGGTCCAAAGCTGAATCCCCGGACGCCCCTCCTCCTTACCCTTCTCAACTTCTGTCTGTGAGACCTTCTCAGCAGCAAGCACAAGCAACTGTAAAGTATATAGGGTGCCCACCCCCCACAGTGACATGTGATTGACTTGAGGTGCAAATGAGCGACAGAAAGCTGATTAGCGCAAATGAAAGCTAAAAAATACTCCGATTTTTTATTTATTTGTTTAATTATTTATTTGTTTAATTATTTTTTTGCGAGTGCTCATGCTGCCCTCGGCAAGATGCCGCCCTGGGCAGCTGCCCATACTGGCCATATGAAAAATTGCCCCGTGCAGTTTATATAGGTGATAAGACCTTGTGCGCGCAACAGACACATGATAGTCAGAGGAGTTGCAGCTTTATTCAATGATCAGCAAGTTTCCCTCATCACAAACTCTGATTTGATCGCCAGCTTTTCCGCTTATCTCGCTGGCCGCTGGCGCAGACACTCACTCACTGACTGACGTCATGTTCACCTTGGTTGCCACCCATAGGCTACTGCTACTTTGATGACTATTTTTGCTGCTGTTCCATTGAGAACAGGCTTGTGTGTCATTGGTGGTATGTAATGACTGCAATTAAATGCTGCTTGTTAAATTCTGTCCCTTTCACTTTTCAATTTATTTTCTTTCCAAGAGTAATATTATCGGTTATCGTATTGGTATCGGCCACAACAAACCGATAAATATTGTTAATCGTTATCGGCCCCAAAATTCCATATCGGTGCATGCCATAGGTTTTAATGTTTCATTTTCTTTTTTTTTTTAGTATATTTTTTGGGCTTTTTTATGCCTTTAATTAGATAGGATAGTGGAGATTGACAGGAAGTGAGTGGGAGAGAGAGTCGGGGTGGGATCCGGAAAGGACCACGGGGTGGTAATCGAACTCGGGTCGCCGGCGTACGGTGCAGGTGCCCCAGCCAGTCACGCCACTGCTGGGGCCATTAATGTTTAATTTTCAACATAAATTCTCATTTAGGGAGACAATAAAGAAACGATGGAGAAACAGCTGTATGGTGCATATATTAAAATAGGCATACATTTACAAAACAGAATATAAAATATATCTACAAAACAATATATATATATACTGTATATGGAGAGTTCAGATGCAAATCCCTCTAAATAACACCTCAGTCAAAAATGAGATAACGATGGTGAGTGAATGCTCTACACCAGGGATTCCCAAACTGTGGAACACGCGAGCTGCCACTAGGGGGTACGCGAGATGAAAAGGGCAATGTCGGAAAGGTGTTAAAAATGATTAATTAATTAATAATGTAATTCATTCATTTGTAAACTCTATAGTAGGCTATGTTTTCATTAATAAAATAAGCTACCCACAATGCACGTGATTTCCTGCAGGCAGCCAGAATATCTGGCGCGTTAGTTTTGTGGTAGAAGGCTACGCAAACATGGATAACTGGCTAAAAACATGTCCAAAAGACCTAATTAAAGCGATCGAAGAGGAGAAGCGAGAGAAACAGAGCAGGAGACAGTAGCGTCAACGATGGGATGGGGGGCAGAATGATGAAAGTGGAGGTGGAGCACAGGGGGATAAAAGAAAGGACGAGACAGAAAAGACTGCGGGAAGAAAACGAAAGTATGATGAGGCATATAGGCCTAGGCTTCACGTGGATTGGGAGACTGCCACAGTGGTTTGCAGTGAGGTGCTATCTAACCAGTCTAATGTTGTTCTCCACACTGTTTTTTTAGCGTGAAAGCTCATAGACCAGTTGCACATTTTGATTTTGTTATCATGTAGGGCTAGCCTGACGAGCCAGACCCACATTAAAATGTAGGGTCTGGGAACTCACCTTTCGCAGTGCTCAGTCTGAGGGGCGGGATAATCAGTTGTCTTTCAAATTCCCTCTGCACGCAATAGGACAGCGGCAGCGCTATGAGTCCCATGCGTTTCCCACCAGCAGAGCTAGTTGGCTAGTTCAAACGTTTGCCAACTTAATAAAAGCTTAACTCGTGTCACACTGTTCACCAACAGCAACATCCATCTTATTTGTTTTCAAGTAGCAGGGAATTCAAGCCAAACCGTTGCAACTCTGCCATCAATCATTATGTTAAGCCCACCTAACGACTCTATACACGATTTCATTGGCCTGATTGAGTTTCGATTTCTGGAGCTCACAAGCCAACGGAGAGTTGCTAGACTAGCCCTGGCAGCAAATGTAATTTTATCGGAGGCTGATAAAAAATGCTAATTTAAAAGAAAAGTGGTTCGAGGGTTTTGCATCTGAACTCTTCTATATTTAAGAGCCGTATCAGCTGCTGTGCTCTTCAGACAGACTACAGCTAGGAGCTAATGGATGCAACAGTTTGGTCACAGGACACAGTAGCACAAGCACAGCATGGCACCCAGAACAGTACTGGCAAGCAACACCAGGCAGCCTGACAGACAGACAGGCAGGCAGACAGACAGGCATACAGAGAGACAGACATGCAGGCAGACAGACAGAGACAGACAGACAGACAGAGAGACAGACAAACAGACAGACAGGCAGTGGCTGAACATCAGAAACAGACTTACATTGGCCCCGCTGGTTCATCATCTTCAGCGACAACGGGAGGAAAAACATGGACAAAATGTCAGTTAGTGTTTTAGAATAGATTACCACACACACACACACACACACACACACACACACACACACACACACATGGATAGGGCCATTCCTCTGTTAACGGAACATTATGAACATGGAGACTTAATGAGGCCATGCAGAGTCTGAGTCTGGAGGCAGTGTCAGAATACACGCACGCACACACACACGCACGCACACATGGACGCACGCACGCACACGTCAGAACAAACGGTCAGCCTGCAACAGACGCTGGTCACTGCAGCACGCAAGGGGGGAGGGGGTTGGTGGGGGCCAGAGACGGCCATGACATCACGCAGTCGCCTCCATCATGGCAGAGAATCAATCGCCATGACAACCAGCCAAACACACAATCAACACACAGATCCGGACAAAAACAAAACACACACATGTCGGGGGCGTGGCGTTGCACAGGGACTCTTAATGCTGGATCCTGAGGCGCTGCATAGCATAGCAAGTCTCATGCTGGATCCAGGGTTTACACACTTCCTGTCTGAACACACTAGGGGAATGTTGACGGATGCCAGGCGATTTACTGGGAGGATGACTCATACTGGCAAGCAAATGAACAAATAAACAAACAAACAAACAAATAAAGGCCGTAATGGCAGGACATCCGCTTTGGCTCATTTTGAATGACACCCATATCCAGAAGTAAACACAAGTCAAAGGTTCTGAAAGAGCATGGGTGTCATTTTGAAGCACAGGTGGACACAGGTGGACACACACACCTGTAGGGAGAAGGACACACACACCTGGAGTCTGGCAGCACAGTACATTACAGGCCATTTTCCCATTCTGTTGCAAACACTGAACAACCAGTGAGTGACGGGGGGAGGTTTGTGGACTGAATAGGGTTACGCATATAAAGCAGTACACCAGCCAGTGTTGCAGCATGGACCTGGACCATAGAGCCTGTCTGTCTGACCATCGAATTCAGTCTCAGTGTGAGGCACTAGGTGTGTGTGTGTGTGTGTGTGTGTGTGTGTGTGTGTGTGTGTGTGAGTGTTTGTGAGTGTTTGTGTGTGTGAGGTGAGACTGACGGATGCGTGTGAGGGGAGTGTGATCCTAACGTCCAGACTGACAGGCAGTGTGAGGCGCTAGACGTGTGTGTGTGTGTGTGTTTATGTTTGTTTATGTTTGTTTGTGTGTGTTTGTTTGTGTGTGTGTGTGTGTGTGAGGTGAGACTAATGTATGTGTGTGAGGAGAGAATGACCCTAATGTCCAGGGTGAGAGGCAGTTTGAGGCGCTAGACGTGTGAGTGTGTGTGTGTGTGTATGTGTGTGGTGAAACTGACGGATGCGTGTGAGGGGAGTTTGACCCTAACGTCCAGGGTGAGAGGCAGTTTGAGGCGCTAGACGTCAGCTCCTTGTCCAGCCAACAGAAAATGCCCGTGTAATGCCAGGTGATGGGACATGTTGAGGAGGGACACCTTGCTGGGGGCAAACGTGGGGGGGGGGGGGGGGGGGGGCATGCATTGCTCACGGGACATGTTCAGGAGGGAAACCTTGCTGGGGGCAAACGCGGGGGCATGCAGTGCTCACTTACCACAAGCGCAGGATGTTTGGGAGAGAGGGGGAGAAACAGTTGAATAGAGTTCATTAAAGCTTCCCTTCCCATTGGCCTAGCACTCCACAGGAGTACTCAAACAACTCCACTCAGATAACTCTACTCAAACAACTCTACTCAGATAAGTTGCATGTGTACTGAACATTACTGAACATAATTCTCCAAAGCAGATACCTTACTTATCAGATTACAGTTACACAAGCACTCAGTGGCTCTCAGTTGTTCTGTTCAATTTTACCAAGCGTACAAGTCAATAAATCTTCACGTGTTTCTAAACATATGAATGTGAACCAATGTTTCCTGATGTTCAGTGTGTTACTACTGTATCACTGAGGTGTAGAAGAGACTGAGAGAAGGGGATGGGGTTGCATGATGCACCCGTACTAGCAAGGTATCGCCTTACCCTGAAATTAAAAAAGTTATGATATCCCATTTTATTTAATAAAAGACATATTTCCTTTCATTTAAAAGTTTCATGTTCTGTCGTCTAGGCCTATTTTATGACTTCTATTACTGATGTTTAAGGTTTTTGCATGTTTAAGGTTATTAATTTCAGTATTGATACTTAGGGCATGATCTCTTATTATTAGAGTCATCAATCTGATAATGTGACAACACTAGAGGGAAAGAGAGAGAGTGAGAGAAAGAGAGAGAGAGAGAAAGAGAGAGTGATAGTGATAAAAAGAGAGAAAGAGAGGACAGAGAGAGAGAAAAAGAAAGCGACAGAGAGAGTGATGAGAGATAAAGAAAGAGAAAGAGAAAAAAAAGCGACAGAGAAAAGAGAGAGAGAGAGGAAGGGAGGGAGAGATAGAAGAGAGAAAGAGAGAGATTGAGAGAGAAAGAGAAAAAGAGAGAGAGAGGGAGAGAGAAAGAGAAAAAGAGAGAATGGTTTCTCATGGGGTCCATTCCCGCTGCCCTGGGATCATATAAGCCCTCTGAACATAAATAATGGAAGCAGCTCTTCCTTCCTGTGTGCAGAACAAAACAGGCACACCCCCCATAAATATCACCTCAGGACTGTTAATCCTGACAACATGTGTATGTGTGTGAGAGAGAGAAAGAGAGAGAGACTGTTTAGGCCTACATTATATTCATTTTGGATTCGCTTGTACTGGCATATCAACTTCCTGTTTACATTAAAACATTGGCTAATATGGCTTTTTTCTATAGTCATTGTCTTCAGGACCTCGTCTCACAGTAATGTAGACCGACTTTGTGAAAATGTTGTGTGCCACTCCCTCCAGCAAACGGGAAAAAGGGATTAAAATGTTCTTAACCTTAATCAAGCAACTGATGTTACTGAACTAGTTTTAACTTTAGCTATGTTGTTCAACTAGCAAACGCCTACTATATCAAAACTGACAGGCCAGTAATCTGTCATTTTCCGTCATAGCCTACTGTGTACAGCGTAAACAGGAAGTTGATTGCCCAGTAGGAAGCGAATCCAAAATGGAGTCAGTCGTGCATAGAGCCTATTTAGTCTGATTACTGACTAGAGTCAGGTGACAAGAGGCCTTAGCCTCTAAAATGTAAATCAAATGTAAATCAGGTTTCTCGGCCAAGTTTTCTTGCAAGGAATTTGGTCTCTGCATTTATCCCATCCGTGAATTAGTGAACACACAGAGCACACAGTGAACACACAGTGAGATGAAGCACACACTAACCCGGAGCAGTGAGCTGCCTTGCTACAGCGGCACTCAGGGAGCAGTGAGGGGTTAGGTGCCTTGCTCAAGGCGCTTCAGCCGTTCCTACTGGTCGGGGATCAAACCGGCAACCCTCCGGTCACAAGCCCGAAGCCCTAACCAGTAGGCCACGGCTGCCCCATCCGCCCTGAGGGCATCTATGAGACTGTGGGCAGGTGAGTATGAATGTGTTGTGTATGTGTGTGTGTGTGAGTATGTAAAGGTAAACACTCCGTTCTCATTCTGAGAGGAACACTGTCATTTCTGCTGAAACATACTTGTTTGTTATTTAGACACACTCGTTGTGACACATTTTAAACATACTCGTGAATCGTTTGAGATTAAAACATACATGTCTGACTTTAAAGTAAATGTTCTTTATGCAAATGTTCCTTGTTCCTCCCACACACTGGTGTTCTGCTGTGTGATTCTGTTATTAATACACTGTTGTGTGATTTTTTTTAACACACAAGTGTGTGATTTTAAGCCTCTCTACTCTCTAGACCTTCTCACCACTAAGGTCCAAGCACACAAATGCTACATGCTACCGTTCTGACCAGCAGGGCGTCACTCGGAACATTAGCAACATGTTAAAACTACTCTCAACCCCTGAGATCATTAGCAACATGTTAAAACTACTCTCAACATCATTGGATCCTTAGCAACATGTTAAAACTACTCTCAACTCCATTGGATCATTAGCAACATGTTAAAACTACTCTCAACCCCCCTGCTCTGCTGCTAGCCCTAGAGAGAGGACACCATTGGAACAACCTCCTCCAGCTGGAGACAGTCTTCCCTTGGTTAAGCGTTAAGTCTTCAAACCTGATGTTCCCATAACACTACCGAGGCCCTAGAACATCATGGCAGCTAGGAAATATTCTGCTCCATACACCAACAACACTCCTCCTCCTCCTCCTCCTCCTCCTCCTGCTTGTGAGCCTGGGGATGGAGGCTTACCGTCTTGCACGTCGTCGGGCTTCTTGCGCTTCTCGTAGATGACAATGATGAGCACGAGCACGATGATCTCGGCCAGCACTCCCAGCAGTGGCCACAGGGGGGCTAGGTAGCTGCGCACGCGTAGCACTGACGTCATGGTGGTGGTGCCGATGGAGTTGGTGGCGTTACACTGGTACTCGCCAGGGTCCAAGCTGATGTCCAGATTCAGGATGCTCAACTCTGTGTAGTTGTCCTTATTGCTGATGAAGAATCGGCCAGAGGAGTTATCAATGTCCTGCAGCGGGGGAGGAAGAGGAGGAAGAGGAGGGGGAGGAGTAAGAGGAAGAAGAATAAGACAGAGAAAGAGGAGAAAGAGGAGGGAGAGAGAGAGAGAGAGAGAGAGCAAAGAGAGTGAGAGAGCAGAGAGAGAGAGCAGAGATAGGAAAGAGAGAGAGAGAGATGAGGAGAGAAAGAGAGAGAGAGAGAGAGAGCAAAGAGAGTGAGAGAGCAGAGAGAGAGAGCAGAGAGAGAGAGCAGAGATAGGAGAGAGAGAGAGAGAGAGCAAAGAGAGTGAGAGAGCAGAGAGAGAGAGCAGAGATAGGAAAGAGAGAGAGAGGGATGAGGAGAGAAAGAGAACGAGAGAGAGAGAGGAAAGAGAGTGAGCAGAGAGAGAGAGCAGAGATAGGAGAGAGAGAGAGAGAGGAAAGAGGTACAATGGGAGATTAGAATAATCAAAGAAGTGTGTGTCAGAGTGGGAGGAGCTGAAGATGTGTGTGAATCACATATTATGTACCACAACAGAGCAGCTATTTCCATACACTGTGTATTATTCAGGAGAGGACACACACACACACACACATGCAATAGCTATTTCTGTGCAGTGTGTATTATTCAGAAAGAATGAAAGGTTAGTATGTATTAGCAAACAATTCCCTTATTTAACCTGACAGAAACATACACATACACATACACATACACAGACACATACACAGACACACACACACACCCGTACCATTGGCAGGTCGTTGTCCAGCTTGCGCCAGGTCCATATGGGGTGAGGGTAGCCCACCGACTTGCAGTACAGTACAGCCTTCTGGCCCTCGTTCTTATTCTCACTGCGCTTGTGGCCGGTGATGTCCGGAGCAGCTGAGGGACACACACACACACACACATCAGTACACATATCAGTGCACACCTCTAACACAAACACACACACATCAACACACACATCAACACAAAACACACCAGCACACACCTCTAACACAAACACACACACACACATCAGCACATACCTCTAACACACACACATCAAACACACATCTAACACACCTCTAACACACACACACACACACACATCTAACACACACACACCAACACACACACATCAGCACACACCTCTAACACACACACACATCTAACACACACTTACATCAGGGGTGCGTTCAAATTCGCAAACATAGTTGAAAGTTTGCAAACACTCGCAAACAGTCTGAGAAGGTAGCTCTCCGCGAACATAGTGGGGCTTGACGTGAGCTGGACTAAGTGTTACCGTGACAATGGCATGTTTACACCAAATCGTTTACTGTTACAATGGCATGATTACATCGAGTCTTTTTTAAACTCGGTCAACACACACACACATCAACACACACCTCTAACATACACATCAACACACACCTCTAACACATCTAACACACACACATACACACATCAACACATCTAACACAAACACACATCAACACACACCTCTAACACATCTAACACACACACACACATCAACACACACCTCTAACACATCTAACACACACACACACACACACATCAACACACACCTCTAACACATCTAACACACACACACATCAATACACACCTCTAACACATTTAACACACACACACACACATCAACACACACCTCTAACACACATACACACACACATCATCAACACACACCTCTAACACATCCAACACACACACATAATCAACACACACCTTTAACACACACACACACATTAATACACACCACTAACACATCTAACACACACACATCTAACACACACACACACATCAACACACACCTTTAACACATCTAACACATACATACACATCAACACACACCTCTAACACACACACACACACACACATCAACACACACCTCTAACACATCTAACACACACACATCAATACACACCTCTAACACATCTAACACACACACACACACACATCAACACACACCTCTAACACATCTAACACACACACACACACAATACACACCTCTAACACATCTAACACACACACACACACATCAACACACACCTCTAACACACACACACCTCTAACACACATACACACATACATCATCAAAACATACCTCTAACACATCCAACACACACACATTATCAACACACACCTTTAACACACACACACACACATTAATACACACCACTAACACATCTAACACACACACATCAACTACTACATCAACTACATCAACACACCCCATAACCACACGCTGAACACACACTCATACATACGGTACAATAATATACATTTTACTCACAAAACGAGAGATAAATAGCTAATCGCAATACAAATAAATAATACAGATAAATGGCTAATCATAATACAAATAAATAATACAGATAAATAGCTACAGTAATCACAATACAAATATAAGCGTAAAAAAGGAATAAAATCAAAATCAGGTTTTGAATTCAGATATCCTTAGTGATCAATCAACAACACCAAGATACTTCAAATTATTTTTCTTAATTACAGTGTAAATTCAGCAGGCACACACTCTCCCATGCCAGGAGAGGCATGTTACACATGTGTGGCGTGTGTTTCCACTTGCTACTTTTGATTACATCAAAATAAAAAATTCATGGCTATTTTCATGGCTATTTTCAGATGGCATAGCCTAAGGGAGCAGAGAATCTGGAGCTTGTGAGCAACGAGGAATAATTTAGACCACCTCTGAGACCAATACTCTGAAACTGAGACATGAGCACGAGATTGCTTAGAGACCAGCTCCAAGATGGCCTCTAAAACTGAGATGACTGCCTGCTTTATGGTCCTCTCTTATACAGCTGAGATTTGTGAGTAACTACCATACTTTAGAAAAGTGTTGAGTTGGTGAATAACTTTACAGTACTGGTGTTTTAGTGCTGAGATTTAGTAACTTGTAGAGTAACTTTAAGGTGTTACTGTTAATGTGTTGAGTTGGTGAGTAGCTCTATGGTGTTTTTTTTTTATTGTGTTGAGTTGGTGAGTAACTATGGTGTTTCTGTTAATGTGTTGAGTCGTTAAGTAACTCTATGGTGTCTCTGTTAATATATTGAGGTGGTATCAGTAGCTATGAGGCTAATGAGACAGATGGAGCTCCACATGGCGACGAGACCATGAGAGCCACCAGTTCCCCCCATTATCCTATAATCATTCACAAAAGCAAACGATATCAACAGCCTGTCAGGCTGCCATATCTACACACATTAGAGTGATGGTTTAAAAACACAGGGAATCCCAACCCTGGCCACTGCACCTGCCTCAGCTCCATACAGGCACTGTGTTTCTGAGAACACAATGCATACAAGGATCAAGGGATAGAGGGGGACGTAGAAAAAGAGAAGGAGGGAGAGCAAAACAGAGGGAGGAGAGGAAATATAAACAGAGACAGAGAGAGAGAAGGGGGGCGGAGAGGGAGAAAAAAGAGAGGGAAGGAGAGAGATACAGAGAGAGAGGGAGAGAGAGAGAGAGAGACCTGCAGCTCTAGAGGAGCAGATGGAGCTCAGTCTGAAGAGGAGGGATTATGACTTCTGCACTGAATCTGCCCCCAGCTCTCTCTCTCTCTCTCTATCTCTCTCTCTCTCTCTCTCTCTCTCTCAGACACACACACACACACGCGTTCGCACATGTACACACAAACTCACACATGCACTCACACCATGCAGGCACACCACATGCATGCAAGCACACATAGACACAATAAAACACACACACACACACACACACACCTACACAGTGAAAGGGAAAGGATGAGAACACACACACACTAGTGCAGATGGAGTGAGAAGGGCTCTGGCTAGTTCATCCCCTTTGGAGCTGCAGGTTTGCTAAAGGAAATTCCAGCAGGCTAACTGGGGCCAAAGCTAACAAGCAAATGGGACCACAGCTGACTGCCTAATGGGGCCCACAGCTAACAAGCAAATGGGGCCACAGCTAACCAGCTAAAGGGGGCCACAGCTAATGGACTAAACAGGGGCCACAGCTAACAAGGTGAACGGGTGGCACAGGCTTAACAGGGCCACAGCTAACAAGCTGAACACAGCAACAGCTAACAGGCTAAATGGGGGCCACATAGCTAACAAGTTAAACGGGGGCTACAGCTAACAGACTAAAATGGGGGCCACATAGCTAACAAGTTAAACGGGGGCTACAGCTAACAGACTAAATGGGGGCCACATAGCTAACAAGTTAAACGAGGGCTACAGTTAACAGACTAAATGGGGGCCACATAGCTAACAAGTTAAACAGGGGCTACAGCTAACAGACTAAATGGGGGCCACATAGCTAACAAGTTAAACGGGGGCTACAGCTAACAGACTAAATGGGGGCCATATAGCTAACAAGTTAAACAGGGGGTTACAACTAACAGGCTGAATGGAGCAGCACAAGGGGACACCCCAACACTGGATTAATATGAATGTGGAGGAATTGCAAGCACTAAAACATGCCAAAACACCAACTACACAAATACAGAAACCAAAATATTTTTTACTAATGAAAACCACTGGCCAGAGAGATGTAGGAAATAAGACATGGCTGTGGAGTGCGCTACTACACAAAACAGAAGCTGACTGTGTACACTCAGGTGCTCTGTGTGAACGCAAACTGAACTGAAACTGAAATGCCAGAACTGAAATCAGTGGCCAGCAGGTAAACCGCATGACAGCAGTAAATGCATTTAACAATGCTGTCTCTGTAGTTTCCCTCTCAGCTAATGCAGCAGAGTGGACTTATCATGCATCTTATCTAAGCATGAGATGCGAGGACATTATTTCAGCTTGTAGGATTTAATCAAGACCAGAAAGGTAGCACAACATCTAAAAAATGCAAATGTGTGTAATTGCAGTGGTGGCAATGTCCTTAGGAGGGGGCATCCGTGGCCTACTGGTTAGGGATTTGGACTTGTGACCGAAGGGTGGCAGTAAAGTGATGCAGTGAACACATTTAAAACAAAATACATACATTTCACTGCAACTAAGAGGTCAAATGACAAGACAAAAACAAAAAATACCAACACCAACAAGCAATACCAATAAAATGTCCTTTCCTAGTCAGACTCTAAGTGAGTCACATTAAAAGTCAATCAGACTGCTCACCAGAGATTTCACAGGAACAGTCAGAGTGGTGGATGTTTTCTCCCTTGCTCAAACGTTCTAACGCATAATATGAATAATCTGAATAAAATTAACAATGAAGTGTGAAGTGAAGTGTGAATTTAACACACCTTGTGTAACTTTGGAACACTCAAGTGATTGAACTTGTCAATCACTACCCAGTGGGAGGGGTGTGTTTAGACAGAGACTTTCTAATGAGGAGACTCAAAAGAATCCTCCATAGAAATGTATATAGGGTTAGTTCGTAACACCAATATTGCAGTTGTCTAAACATATCCCGCCCCCTCCTGTAATGTAAGTAAGTAACCAACCACATTTTTGTTTTTTTAGACTTATTTTAGCGATTTGGGGTGAGATATTCAGTATTCAATTCAGATCTAAAATAGAGCTTTGCCTGATGTACTTTTTGGGCCCTATTTTAATGGTCTGAAACGGAAGTGTCTTCGCGCAAAACGCAAGTGACTTTGTGGGCGGATCTTGGGCGATGATGCTATTTTACCGGCGGGATATTGACTGTTGCGCCCGACGCAAATCTAAAATGGGGTGGTCTGAAGTAGCTACATTAATCATGGGTGTGGTTTGGGCGTAACGTGCAATAAACCAATCAGAGCGTCATCTCACATTCCCTTTAACAACAGGCACGCTTGTTCCATAGCTGATTGCTATTATGGTGGCGTATTTGCCAGGCGCAGCCAGGAGCGTTCACAGCGCCATAATCACTGTTCAGTTGGGAACAGTTAGCTATTGATTTTTCATCTTGACAAAATGTAATACAGAATTGTCACAAAGACATACTTTCCGATGTTTTGGGATCATTCTCACTGAATCACGAGGTTATGAATGCATGGTGATATATTTGCAATGTACAATGTAATCTAACATTACCTCTCTATAGACAATGCATATCTGTCAGTTAATCTCTTCTCTCCCGTGCCGCCGCTGGGGCATTTGGGTTAAATGGCATCGGCATGCAGTTCAACATCACGTCTCCTTAAGTCCTCTAACATTTCCTAATTTATGTCATCAACATATCAGTGATTCGTGAAAATGTGTACGCTAGATTTATGCCTATTTTTTCACATGGACACCACACTGATTTCCCTCGAGTGGTAATATTTTTCTTTGAAATTATGTATGGTTTACAGAAATGGGAACTACATTGTATAGATGAGAGGAGCTAAGTGTGCGTTGCGCAGCACAGGCGGCCAAGCAAGGGCTTCGTTTAAGTTGACCTAACTTTCAACTCTGCACAGTATCCCATTAACTGCGTGACAGTAGACTATTTACAATATTTTCTGTAAAGCAGAGTTTGTAAACACATTATCATCAACTTAATTCACGCACAACATTTATTTGAGCAGGAGAGAGAATAACAATGAATGGATGCAGCAACTACAGAAATTGTACAGAAATTGTAACCATACTTGCTGCTTTCTTGTACTATCTGTTGCTGGTTAACAGCACATGAAAAGCTGATTTAAGCTAATTCACTAACTCAAGACTTCAAGGCCATCATGGATATAAAACGTTTTTTGAAAATAACGAAAGGATGGAGGGAACATAGCAAAGCTTGGAGTTATTTCAGATGGGCTACAACAAGGTAGGCAAAATTATGGTGCTTAAAACCTTACACAACAGTAAACTGGAACAAAACTAAAAGTAACTTTAGCCTTTATAGGGCTGTAGCCTATAAAGTTGTCCAGATTAATAGGTCGTAATTAGGCGTTGTTGTAAAGATATTGCATGTAGATGTTGTACTTTATAGGCTACTAAATATTTAGGTCACCAATGCACGAACAAAACCGGGAAATGGACAAATATTATCAAGGCTTTGAATGTTTCCGTCTGTGCACGGGGGTGTCTGTAGATTGGTGTGCAACGCATTCATTCATGCAGGCATGTGGTCATGCATGCGCCCTTAAAATAGCATCTGCATTTTCGCCACAGACTTTAGACCAGGGAGTTCCTGGTCTGTGGCGGAATTGTTTTCTGAAACTGCAAAATATCAACAGTGAACGTTTGCGCCGGAACACGCCCCGTCTTTTCGCTGAACCGCCCCCGTGGGCGCAATCGAATCCCCTAATTTACAGGCATGTACCTGTGGAGGGAAAATTCCAATATGCGCTGACTGCAAAATAGGAAAGACAAACGCGCGAGTATACAAAGTCAATTGCGCCGGGACGGAAAATAGAGCCCTTTATGTCAATATGAACCTCCCTTATGTTTGCCTTCCCATTCATTTGAATAAAAAATAGCTGCCTGAAATAACTGCTCGAAGCGTGTGAGCCACCGAGTAGGGGGACTTCCCTATAAGGACTTTGGTCTAGCTTACAATCTTCAAATTAAATCACATTAAAATACCTGCAAAACAAAAACACAGGGTCCTGAGTTCAGACTGTGCTGCTGGAGCGTCCTGCACAGAGTCCTGAGTTCAGACTGTGCTGCTGGAGCGTCCTGCACAGAGCCCTGAGTTCAGACTGTGCTGCTGCAGCGTCCTGCTGCTGCAGGATTATAGCCTTCCAGTGGCTGTGCACACAGAGACATCCTTCCAGAACCCCCATGCAGTGTGGATCAGGACGGGGGTGATGGGGACTGGACAGGACAGGCAGACGGCTGTAAGAGGAAGCCTGAGTATAAATAACTAATGACGGATTTATGCAGAAAGTGAAGAGGGATTGTGATTTTTCGTAAGCCTCCCATACGGCTGATGTTCCGTAACCTTGGCTAAAACAGCTGTTACCTTTCCTGGACAAAGGGCTCGGAGTGCAGAGACACCACTTCCTATAGTGTCCCCACCACTGATGAGTCAAAAAATGCAGGGGAGATTTGACACTTCCACAGTGGTTCAAGTCCATAAGGCCTCCCTGTGCACAAGCCTTTAGTGATACAGGTGCAGGTGAGGCAGGTAAGTATAATCCAAAAAAACCAAAATCACTGCACACTGATCACTATTAAGGTCGTTTTTATTTATTCATTCATTCATTATTTTTCTTCCATTTATTGGTTATTGATTACAGCCATCTTGAATATCAGGAAGATGGCAGGAAGACGGCTGACTCTGCTCCCACTTACCGAAAATGCGCTCATAAAGGGTTATGTTACTAGCCTGGCCACACCCACCTAGATCTCTTTACAGGGAGATACTAGTCTGGAACAGTTCACTAGCGTTTCCATTGGTCAGATTACCTGTCCAATCAGCAACGAGAGGGGATGATGCTATAGTTTCGAAATTGAAAGTGGCTGTGGTAAATGGTAGTACCAACGCCTGCAAACATAAAAAATTGCAGTCGGAAGAATGTGTACATTTATTTACAGCAAAGGTAGGCTCACATACATTGTTTCCTGACTGCCGATTCTGTTTGTGGACAGTTTTAAAAAAAATAATTTTAGGCAAAGTAGGAAGTAACGTCAAAAATCCCTGATCAATGTGATTGGTTAGGATGGACCAATGATTTCAAAGTTAACGATATGTCTATGCCCGTCACTGTGTCAGTGTTGGACACGTTTTGCAATTGTGAGTGACTAGACTCTATTCACTTTGTGAATGAGTTTGGTTTACCAGGCTATTACGTTACCCCGTGGCCACTAAGTTCCTCCAAAGAACGCCGTATGACACTGCCGCCCTTACACACACTGCAGACTATTTTGATTTGTAGTCCCCCAATGGTGGAAAGACCTACCAAGTGCTACCAGAGAAGGGGCGTCCTCTTGAAGACCCAACTCTTCCGAGAGTACCTCCTCTGTCAACACTTCTTACAACCCAAAACAAACCTAACATGCACTTCCCATGCGGATTTCTTCTCTTCTCTTCTCTACCTCCTTCTTCTACCACTTTCTCCTTTGACAACTTCTGGCTTCTCATCTTCTGGTAATAGTATTGACCTTTTCTAGAGGGGCACTCAGGGAGAGCAGACCTCTATCAGGGACAGATGCTGTATCTCGCAGTAGTAGTGAAGAAAACTCCGTCCATTACGATGCTAGGGTTGGAGACACTTCATGTCCATACAATATAATGAAAACACTAAGCAACCTACTATCTTCAGCTTCCATGAGTCGTTTGAAAAGCAGAAGATGCTACACTTCCGCAAATACACACATACACACACACACAACCACACACACACACACACACACACACAATAAGACACTTCCCCCAGCTCAGCCTACCAGTGTGAACGGTCTATTTTTCTGCCTTGGGGATTTCACATACTCATTCCACACGAATAGTTTCTTTTTGTATTATTTCTTAATTATTTGTTTATCACCGGCCAAGGGGAAATTCTGTATCTTGCAGTGAATCTAAATTCTTCATGGTAGCCTATGAAATGTAATGGGTTCATCCAGTTGTGTAACCTGGTTTGCTGTAGTGGTTATATAGTGATATTGCTTAGATAGCCTGTAGTGCTCAGGGTGATGGGTGGAAGCGCATTGGACAAGAGTGTTTTCCATATCCAGCATTCAAATGACATCTTGTTTGTGAAAAATATCTCACATCAAAATTCTATCACAAATGTATGTTGATACATATCTTTGGCTATTTTAAGTGGTTATACGGAAATGTTTTTTTGTTTTTTTTTAAGTGGGTATACTGCACAGACCTGCTTATCACATAGATGATCCAAAATATATTTGTTCACTTTTGTTGCTCATTACTCATTTCTAATCTTGACCTTCAGTATTGATCTCTGCAGTACAAAAACCAGTCCAAATAAAGAGAAAAACATGAATAAATTGGTGTGTCCACATTTTTGACTGGTCATAATTGACCACAGAGTGCAGTACTGACCACAAAGTGCAGTACCGACTACAGAGAGCAAAACCGACTACAGAGTGCAGTACTGACTACAGAGAGAAGAGCTGACTACAGAGTGCAGTACCGACTACAGAGTGCAGTACTGACTACAGAGAGCAGAGCTGACTACAGAGTGCAGTACCGACTATAGACTGCAGTACTGACTACAGAGAGCAGAACTGACTACAAAGTGCAGTACCGACTATAGAGTGCAGAGCTGACTACAGAGTGCAGTACCGACTACAGAGTGCAGTACCGACTACAGAGAGCAGAACAGACTACAGAGTGCAGTACCGAATACAGAGTGCAGTACTGACTCAGAGCGCTCTTACCTTTGATCTCGATGGTGGCGTTTGCCGGGGGCGCCGAAGTGAAGGTGAACACACACATGTACTCCCCTGCGTCTTCAGCTCTGGGCTTTTTCAGGCTGCACACAAACACACACTCAGCATCCTACAAAACCGCACATCAGTATCATACACACACACACACACTCACACACACACACACACACACCACACACACACACACACACACATACACAAACACACACACACACAAAGTACACAAACAAACACACACACACATGCATACACACACTCTTCTCCATACACTCTTCTCCACACTCTTCAGTCTCTCCTTCACAACATCCTCTTTAACATTACAAATAACCACCCCCTCCAACTTAAATTTTCACTATATTTTCACATCGTCACAGTCATGTATAATAAAGACATCATTCATTGCTGTAAGACATAGTTTGTGACGGGTAGTTCTTTCGTTCTTTTTAGGTGTGTGTCGCTGCTGCTCCTGGTTAAGGCCACCTTCCTGACCAATCTCAATTAATCCATATGGGCCCGGGGTTTCAGGGAGTCTAGCTACTTCATCCTTGCCCAGGTTTAAGGGTTTAGGCTTGTCTGCCTGTCTGAGTAGCCTGTAGGATTCAGGGGGCCTATCCAGTCTACTTCAGTTAGACCTTGCATCACCTGGTTTAAGTGTCTAACTAGGCTGTTTGAGTTAGTGTGTAAGGTTTTATTTAAGTGTGTCTAGGCAGTCTACTTCAGTTAGCTTTTAACAGTCCCTAGTTCACGCATCTGTGGTTTATGGCCTTGTGGAGACTGATCAGATTAGCGTCAAACTGCAGGATTAGCAACACACTGGAGCCATGTGACTAGCAGATCCAGGTCCCGCCAACTGGAACTGAAACCCTACTGCATTATGGGAATGGATGCCCCAGTGCACCATGGGAAATGAAGGCCCCTAATTTTAATAACTAGTGAGATACAAAAAGACAGACATTTAGACCGTTAGTCATCTAGAATTAGCTAATAACAAATCTAATTTGAACACACACTAATAATACAGGCATAACAGAAAAGTTATATACTGGTAACCACCGAAGATAAAATTTGTGTTCTGCTTTTGAGGGCCCTTGTGATGGATGACATGCGATGAACTGTTGCACTGAGATGGGCATATTTAAAGGACTACTGTAGTTCCTGCACCCCGTGTGTGTGTGTGTGTCATACGTGAACTTTGGTGAGAAATTTGAGTGTATATGATATTCTTGAACTCAGTGTTTTTGATAAGAGATGTGGGTGTATGTCGTAGCTCAACTCAGCATTTTGATGAGATGCGTGTATGTGTCTGTGTGTGTGTACGTGTCATACTTGAACTCAGCGTTTTTGTAAGAGATGTGTGTGTGTGTGTGTGTGTCTGTGTGTCGTACTTGAACTCGGTGAGTTTGGTTTCCTGATGTGTGTCCTCTAGTTCCTCGCCATTCTTCATCCAGTAGCTGTCGCGGTGTGTGCTGTGTGTGGACGTCAGGTTGCACTGCAGGGTGATGGGCGGGCTGTGCGCCTCCTTCTGCAGGGTCAGGTGATCAGACGCCTCGATGGTGGGCTCTGGAAACAGAGAGGCTCGTATCAGACAGACAGATCTCCTCGTCCTCAGGCAGGGCCGCAGCCAGGAGCGAGGACTTCTTGGACAACTTCCTGTTTGTGTTTATGTTTATTTATGTTTACTCAGCAGGCATTTCCTCTCAGCTTCTTGGAGGTGATGTGGTCCTCCAAATGGTGACACAGCATTTATTTTATATTTTTAGCACCAACCAGTAGCCACGTAAAAAGGTCTCCTAAAATCAGACACACAAAAACGTACATTTCTACTGACCTGGGTCATCCCCACTATTCCATATGGCCCACAGGTTTTTAGCCTGGACAGCAAAATAATCTACAGGGCTGATCCTACTGTAGTGTAGTGTAGTGTTGTAGTGTAGTGTAGTGCTGTAGTGTAGTGTAGTGTAGTGCTGTAGTGTAGTGTAGTAATGTAGTGTAGTGTTGTAGTGTAGTGCTGTAGTGTAGTGTAGTGTAGTGTAGTGCTGTAGTGTAGTGTAGTGTAGTGTAGTGTAATGTAGTGTAGTGCTGTAGTGTAGTGTAGTGTTGTAGTGTAGTGCTGTAGTGTAATGTAGTGCTGTAGTGTAGTGTAATGCTGTAGTGTAGTGTTGTAGTGTAGTGTAGTGCTGTATTGTAGTGTAGTGCTGTAGTGTAGTGTAGTGTTGTAGTGTAGTGTTGTACTGTAGTGTAGTGCTGTAGTGTAGTGTAGTGCTGTAGTGTAGTGTAGTGCTGTAGTGTAGTGTAGTGCTGTAGTGTAGTGTAGTGCTGTAGTGTAGTGTAGTGTTGTAGTGTACTGTAGTGCTGTAGTGTAGTGTAGTGCTGTAGTGTAGTGTAGTGTAGTGTAGTGCTGTAATGTAGTGTAGTGTAGTGTAGTGTAGTGTAGTGTAGTGTAGTGTAGTGCGTAGCACTACAGGGCTGATCCGGCTGAGAGCACTGTGAGCTGGAGTTTTATTACACGCTGGTGGTGTCCTTAGCTGCCTGCACCAGAGAGCCGACGCAGGACGTCGCTAGCTCTCAAGGCTACCAATTAAGCATACAGCCATACAAGGTCACTGGAGCTGGTACCATTCAATCTAATCTAGGACTGTCAGTCAGTCTCACAGGAGCTAACATAGATAGGGTTGGGTATGACACAGGAGCTAACATAGATAGGGTTGGGTATGACACAGGAGCTAACATACAGAGGGTTGGGTACGACACGGCTGACGTCTGGTGTAGGAAAAAGAAGGAAATAGCACTGTAGGGAACATGGAGACTAATGTGTGTATTGTGGAGAGGCAGGGAAAGACATGCAGTTTGAAGAGTTCCCAGTAAATCAGCATAGTCTTATCTATCTTAATATGGAATTGTGAAAGGGAAGTGTGCAGTGTAGTGTGCGTCTGTGTTTACAGATACGTGTTTATGCTTGTGGATGTTTCTAGAACTCTGTGAGTCTAAGTCTTGTGTGGGTATTTTTGGTTTTGCGTGGTGTCTGTGAGTGTGTGCGAGTGCTGCTGGTTGTATGTGTTTGTGTGTTTTAGATTGGGGAGTTCATCAGTGTCCATTGCTGTAGGCCAAGCAACACTACAGCTCAGAGAGGCTGACATTTCCTCACTCCTCCTCCTCACTCACTGACAGCAGCAGCCACGCATTCAGCCAGCTGGGTGGGGAGGGGTCATTAATTTGGTCTCTACCTCTGGGTAGAGCAGGAGACACATTCATGATGGAGGAGTGGGGGATGGGGAGCAGGTTCATTAAGGGGTACACAAGAAGGCATGCAGCTCGCAGACTTACACCATACAACCTTCCATTACAACTATGAACAAAAGTAGCCATTGGTGTGTGAGTGAGAGTGAGAGTGAGTGTGTGTGTGTGTGTGTGTGTGTGTGTGAATGCGTGTGTGTGTATGGGTGGTGTCATTGAACAGAATATTGGGGGTTCTACACCTACTACAAGTACTAAGTACAGCTGTAAACAGGATGCTGCGGACGATCGCCACTAGGGGGAGCTTCACCACGGAGACTCACTCTGCAGTACTGTAAAGAAAGGCTAACAGGGTGGAGGTTTAGGTAGTCTAGCTGCTGTTGTATCTGCAGGATACTAGGCGGATACTATAGGCGGATACTATACTCCACCTCTAGGCGATATGAGAGGGGGTGGGGTTTATCTGCAGGAAGGGGTGGAGCCTAATGGCTGCTCTCTCAGCTGGGTAGTATGGGGAGCGTCACCCCCAGACTCACTCTGCAGAACCGTGACGGTGGCCTGGGCTCGGATCCAGGTGGTGGACGGGTTCTGTCGCAGGTCGTTGCGGCGCGGGTCGTTACTGGCGCGACACTCGTACGTCCCCGAGTCGTCAAGGCTGACGTACGTGACGGCGAGTACGCTAACGGCGTTGGTGGCGTACGCCGTGTTGATGGATACACGGCGCTTGCGTGCACCATCCCAGAGCTGGCGGAATGAGTCTGCCCGGTTCACCTCGGCGTACCACCACTGGATCTCCGGGGTGGGGCTGCCCACTACGTCACAGTACAGCTCAAACGTGTCCCCCGTCAGCTTAGTCTCCGACAGGGGCGACTTCACAAACCCCGCTGCACCCATCGGGGGTGGAGGGGGAGGCAGGAGGTCAGCATGCAGGGGCAAGAGAGCGGGGCAAGAAGGGCCGAAAAAAGGGTTGAAGGAAAAGAAAACAATGAAGGAACAAAAGATTAACATAAAATAGACAAAATGAATAAGGACAAAACAAGGACGAAAGAACACAAGCAACAAAATAAATAAACAGAAGACACACATTGAAAGTAAACAGGCTCATGCAAGGCATTCATAAAAAAATAAATGTGACATAATGGTCCAGCTGAACAAAAATATAGATCAGTGTTTCCCATACATTGACTTATTTGTGGCGGCCCACCACAATATCAACACTGACCACCACACAATGATTTTCCAGGTTGTACTACATTGTGCTTAAATCTGGTTAGCATCATAACTACGTTGCGCTAATTTGTTAAAAAACTGTTGCATTCAAGTTAATTCTGCAAACCTACCACCACAAATAGAATTAAATTCTGTGGGAAACACTGTAGATAATTGATGAATAAAGAAAAGCTTGAAAGTCCTCAAACTGACCCATACAATAACCTTGACCAGTAAAACGGACCTGTAATTCACATTAACAGCATATTTATTCAGTTCCCATGCATACAGTACATGCATACAAGTCCATACCCTCAAAGATACAGCATGTTTTAAAACCTCCCTAAAAGGGTTTATTAATTTATTTCATGGATAAGACTCAGTATGAACAAGAGCAGGCAAGCGACTGAAAACCCTCACCGTGTTCAAGAAAGCGAAACATCCTGATACCGACCCAGGTCACCCTGTAGGAAGACCCAGATATGGTGACCCTTTACATTGTTTGAACAATTCAAGTAAATTGGACCAGTATTTGTTTGTTATGTGAGCAGACACACTCAGATGGACAGACAGACGGACCCTCAGCACCCTACTGGGATCAGGACACCATCCATAAAGACTGGACTGTAGCACATCCGAGTCACTGCACAAGAATCCCCAGGTTGCATTCATCCCCTCCTGCATGGCTTGAGTGTGATGTGTGATCTGTTGAGCTGTAATCTGTGTGAGAGTGAGAAGGTGGAACCTTATGACACGGTTCAAGTGTGGTGGAGTAGTGGGTAAAGCATTGAGTGGCATCTGCAGCTGACAGGAAGTGAGATGAGAAGGGGCGACCACCTGTCACTTCCTCTCTGAGCAACTCATCAATCAACACCATCTGAATATGTACTGGGATGTCTATGTGAGTTGGCCAAGCCACATTTCTCTCACACTCTCTCTCTCACACACACACACACACAGTCTCACTCACACACCAACACACACACACACACAGTCTCACTCACACACCAACACACATACACACTCAGAATCTCAAACACTCTCTCACACACTCAAACATGCACTATCTCTCTCTCACACACTCAGACTCTCACAGCATTTCTTATGAACAGCAGTCTGCATGTTCCCAAGGTCACTGGATGGAGAGGAAATTTCTCCATAGCAACCATTTCAGCTGTGAACTATCATCTGCTGAGAGAGGGGATGATTCCACCAGTGTGTCTGGTCATCAGCAAGTGCTTAGGTGGACAGAAAATTAGACGATCTGTCACAGAGGAGGAACGCTGCTAGCACTAGATCTCTGTCCTAGACCCACAGACATAGGAGGAACAGTGCTAATGCTAGATCTCTGGACCCTGGACCCACAGACAGAGGAGGAACAATGCTAATGCTAAATCTCTGTCCTGGACCCACAGAAGAGGAACAATGCTAATGCTAAATCTCTGTCCTGGACCCACAGAGGAGGAACAGTGCTAATGCTAGATCTCTGTCCTGGACCCACAGAGGAGGAACAGTGCTAATGCTAGATCTCTGTCCTGGACCCACAGAGGAGGAACAGTGCTAATGCTAGGTGGAACCTCACCCCCACCCCGTCACATAGGAGGAAGAGTGCTGGAGCAGTAGCTCTGTCCCCTGGCATGTGTGGGCACATAGTGAGAGACGCATTCCGTTTCCATAGCAGCACACTGAGGCAACCAAGCAGGTGCTTAAACACAGTGCTGTAAGTGAAAAAAAAATCAACTGAGCATTCTCACCCCACACAGATCTGCCTCCCACATACACACACACACACACACACACACTATCTCCATGATTCAGACACAAGCCTAGCAGTTCAGCACAGTGTATAATGTGCTTAATAATGTTTTGGGAGAGATACAAACTATCAGTGTAAGAACTCTCTAACCCTAAAGGCAATCAGCATGCTTCTCTTTAAAAAAAACACATTGGTAGTTGTCCATAAGAGAGTTGGGTGACACACTGCCATGCAAATGAGTCCTCAAGTGCGCTGCAGATGATTGATCTCGACTAGAAGCCGCAGATCGATGAAATACAACCCAAACAAAGGAACACAATGCTGTCCAATCACTATTAACAACACTCTCTCAAAATGCTAGTATTCTAATAAGCACGCTAACTGGGTAAGCAATTTATTAACAGTCACAATTAACTCTGATTTTAACATAGGCCTAACAAATACAGTAGATCAACAGCAACTAACAGATAACAGCTTTGATATTCTCACACCTTTCCTCTTTACTCGACAATACTGTTCCTCAAAGACCATCTCCTGGTTAGTATGGTGGAGCAAAAGTGGACCACGGCACGTTTAACATTTCATGAGAAACTAGAGCTTTGCCGATTGAGTGTCACTGGAAACAATACACTCTTCGGCGTGTGTGTGTGTGTATATTTTTCCTTTCTCCCTGCCATCCTGTGTCTCACTACCTCTCCCTTCATCTCTCTGAAACTCTTGAGAATGTAGAAACAGTGAGGGGGTGCAAAGCCAAGCCAGCGGGATTCAGATCGGGCACCCCCATCAGACCGATGTCCCTGCGGACCGGCAGCTGCTATGAGTGCTGATAAATGAGGCCAAATGGCACCACATCTTACAACCAGCCTGTAGACTAGACTGGCACCACATCTTACAACCAGCCTGTAGACTAGACTGGCACATCTTACATACAGCATGTAGATTAGACGGGCACCACATCTTACATACAGCATGTAGACTAGACTGGCACATCACACACACACACACACACACACACACACACACACACACACACACACACACACACACACACACACACACACACACACACACACACACACACACACACACACACACACACACACACACACACACACACACACACACACACACACACACACGTCCTCAGTTAGCCCCACCCAGACAAAGCTCCTTCAATCAGCCCCAGCATCTGCACATCAAACAGGCTGCTTTTAAAAAGCCTCACTCTGGCTGTGCTGTGTGTGGCCACAGGGCCAGTTATGGAGAAATAGCCCTGTCTAGTTGCCAAATAAACCATCTAAGCAGCAGTAGGAATGGTTCTTCCTTAACTGATTCAAGATCAATGTTAATGTGGGTGGGAGCAAATAGACACAATTTACTTGTTTTATTGGTGAAAAGACTCATCTTCTGTAGACATACATTTTTAAAATGACAAGCCACAACTTTATCATTTAAAGCAAATTAATTTGCAAACACCTTGGCTATGGGACGGCACTTTGAGAACCACAGCTGAATTACACATATATCACCATCAACACCTTTCTGAGTAATGTATCCTATAGGCAAAGCAGACCCAATATTCTGTGAGAGAGAGGGGAGAGCAGACATCCTCGCCTACTGTCCTCAGCAGTTTTTCCTCTCTACAGTAAGAGCAAAATGGAGCTGCCGGGAAGAGGTCGGGGAGGCAGATGCATGGTTGTCACACTGCCCACAGCTGACCCTGAGGACAGACGTGCAGACACCGTCGCTGTCCAGTGAACAGCGCCGTCCCACCTCCAATCGCACTCTCCTCGGGTTTAAGGCATTCCGCAACACATAACACAGCCGCGACAACGTTCTGTAATTTAGACTGAGTGAATTCATTACAAGTCTTCTGAGCGCTCAATGTCATAAAGCACTGCGGCGCTCCCCCAGTTAAGACTTTAACGGGTTCACTCACACAGAAGGACATTAACGGCAAGCAGCCCGCTGCTGCATCGGCGCTATTAATAGAAACATGCAGCAGAGAGCACTGGTGCTATTTACGGCTCTGCAGAGACTGGTATTCAGTCCAGCATCTCGATCTAGACACTATCATAATGTTTCTTAAAAGAGCTGAGAACAGATAGGATACCCCACTGTTCAGTCAGGAAATATAAATAAATAAATGGCACCACACGTAAAACAAAAAGGTGGGAAACAAGTGCATTACTGAGTCATCGGCTTTCGAGAGATAATTGTGATCTGGCAATTCAGGATATAGTCGTATAGGTTATGCAAGAACTAGTAGCTCATGTCTCAGACTAGCCTACTATAGTAACCTTCACCTGCAGAACCTAGTCAAGTCTGCCCTTGTCAACCGATGAGCGAGTCCCACATCCAACAGCACTCGGCTGTCTCATCAATCACTCTGTAACAGACCTTCCCTCGAGTGATAAACGCTTGCCTATCCATTCTGCGTGCTTCGACGACAGCAAATAATACAGTATTAGGCAATTGTACACTACACAAATTCACTGTAATATTAGGCTAGCTACGTAACGTTGCACATGGGACTGATATTTAAAGTCGACATGATTCCGCCGTCCATATGAACCTATTCGACCACGTTACCCTGTTACCCTGTTATATTAGGCATATCAGATTCCTATTATTATTATGAAATCGGCAGTTTGCTGAACTAGGCTAACGTTACGCCGACGTACTGAACGAGGGCGTCCCGTCAGTCATTTCCACCCGTCATACCAACCTGAAGGAATCCGTTTAGCTATGCCTATAGAACCTCAAACACGAAGGGAAAACGAGATTTGAATGAATGAGTATTTCATGTAGCAAAAAATAGCATAATTTTCTTACCGTTCTGAGCTGACACCAAATGAAGCATCAGGGCTCCGAAAATAATCGCCACCGGCTTTCCTTGACAGGACACCATTCTAGCGATCGGTGGCGAGCAGGTACCTGGTGATATGGGATGTTGTTTGAGAGATCAGTGGTTTATATGACAGCACAATGTAGCCACCGATACACGAAAAAATATTACAGCGCAGCTCGAAACTACGAATAGAATTAAGCACAAATTCCCTGTTAAGTGAAAGCGAAGCAGCAGATGCCACCTGGACAAATTATGAACTGTTGCCCGGTGTATCGCAGCGAAGGACTTACTTGAAGGAGCTACCTCTTTGCATTGCTCAGAAATTCCCGCGAGATTACATCCTTAACCAAGTGAAGGTCTGCGAGACTTGAGCTGCCCTCTCCTTCGTGATGGACGCACCAATCAATTAGCCTAAGGTAAAGTAAATTCGATCAGAAGGCACACACTTTTTAATTCTTATATGTAAAAGCATCCTAATTTGCGTATATAATCTCCAAGTAGGCCCAAGTAAGCGTGCATTTGAGTATCCAATATGCAAAGTGAAGTCTACGCTTTGTAAACCACAGGGGCTAGGCCTAGCCTATATCACACCGGCCTATCCTTAATTTTTGGCCGATCACAATTTAACAGGGTAATGCTTGAAACAAGAAAGGATGACAGCAAACTGGTAGTGTCATTCTTGGAAAATATGTCCTCCTGACACCGACGCATGTGTTAGAGGGACTTAGAGATCAAGCAGCTGCTGCAAGGCACCTGGCTAAGCCCTCACCATCTATGGCTCAGAGTTCCTTCCCATAATCCAATTTGACCCACTGCTCTGATCACCAGTCAGCATGACCAAACGTCAGTCTACGCAAAACTTTTACAGACAAAACAAACAGTGTTCTTGTTCTACATGTATGTTGCTCTTACAAAGACACTGAGCAGGCCAAAAAGAACAATCTTGACCAGACTATGATGAATCTTAATGGCTAAACATGAGAAAACTATGAAGGACTCATTCTAAAAATGTTTTCATTAGAACACATTTAAATGTGTAAATGCTATTAAACTGGATAAATATAACTGGACCACCAAAATTCTTTTTTGTTGGAGCACAGCACCTTGTTCACAGGGAGGGCATACAAGGCCAGGATGCTGGAGACATACCTGCGGCACAATTCTGCCACCTGCTGTCCAGACTGGTAAACTGCAGAATTGCCTAATGAGCACCCATGAACACAATTTTGCCGTGGCTTAGTTTTTCTCAATTGCTATAACACAATGTCTGAAACCTTGCTCCATTGTCTTAAAACATTAAACACAAAACCTCATCTTCAAGCACTATTTACAAAACCTCTGACTCCTCTTGCAAAATCAAAGTTTCGCCTCAAAACAGTTTTACCTGTGCTCAAAATCAAACACTGCTCTCAAATCATAAACAAAGCGATCAAAATGATATACAATATCATGCAGTCAGTAAACAATACACCAAAAATAGAAAACACATTGTTTAAAACATAGTTCTCAGGGAGAAGTATACATTTTTAATCTCAAAACATTTTTTTTGTTTTTTCCCTCATTCCGAAAACATCATAGTCATAGTAGTTCAAAACTGATCAGAAATTACTACTTTGCTGCTCTGCAATTCTTTTGTTCTTCCTCCTCCTTGTTCCCCACCTCATACGCACTCGTCCTCGTCCTCATTCTCACCTTCAACAACCTGTTTGCTCTCTGAACTGGCCTATATTGGGTCACATCATTTGAAACAAGTGAAATCAATTTTGAGTGGTTGTGTTTAATCAATGACATGTCTGTGCTCTATGTGTATTTTGTTGCCACTTGTGTTTACCAGTATGGATGACATGTGCATTAGAGTGCAGAATGTGTTTTGAGAATGAGAAATGTTTTTAGAGTTTTGCTGAAAAGTGTAAGTGAGATCTGCAAATTGTGTTGTTTTACCATGTGAAATGGTTTAAGGTATTGACAACACACTGAACAATTAGCTAAATGAGTCCAGACAACTGAGAACTTTGTTCAGCCAATGGGTTTTAGTGTTTTAGCAATTGAGAAAAACTGTAATCTCGAAACAAATTTCATATTTTTTTGTCATTGTCCTTTGATGAACGAAAACATGTTCTAGTAGCTCAAAATTGATCAGAAATTACTACTTCACTTCGCTTGCAATCTTTTTTGTTCTTTCTCCTGTACCTTCATTTTTATAGTAGGCCTAGGCCTACTGTACCCTGCATCTCACAGACTTGTCCTTGTTTCTGTGATACTGTAATTATTGTTCTTTGTTGGAACCTGCAACCAGTCAAAATCTATTGATCAATTTTGAGTGGTTGTGTTTAATCAATGACATGTAGGCTATGCTCTGTTTAAGCAATAAGCCCCGAGAGGCCGTAAGTTACACTGATTCTACAACAGCTAAGGGGCGTTGTTAGGCACGAAACCCCCCTTAGCTGTTGTAGAATCAGTGTAACCTACGGACTCGAGTGGCTTATTGCTTTTCTAAAACTGTTACTATAAATACCTGGCAACGTTTCATAAAGTAAAGGCACAGCAACTAGAAATATAACGAGTTATTCCTAAATAATCAAAACGAAGTTATCTCAGGTGTAGGATTTTGTCATATTAGATATCACATGTCAGATGGTGCCTATCTTACAGGTGGAGCTCCGCCTCTACAAGCATTTTGGATCTCAAATGTGCTTTAATAGTGTTGTGCGTGTATGCCTATATGGACGTGCATACCATAAAACATCTGATGACAATCGGTTTATTTGATGATGTTACAGGCTACCAAAAATGACCGCAGTGTAGATTACGATATCGCACATAAATGCGGAAGTAATTGTTTTTTAATATAGGCGGTCTTGCGTCTCCACGTTTGACGATTGCCCAACATCATCCCAACACCGAGAACGCGGAGATCTGAACTGAAAGCCTAGTTTGACAAATATATCACGTAACCTTGAGTATACCCCTGAGTCAAGGCTTTGTGTAGCCTGCATTATGTCTAAATAGCCTAGATATGTCTAACGTGCTTCGTAGTATTTACTCGAACGTTCCACCAGAGAATAGGCGTGTTCGTCTTGATGCAGATCTGACTTGATGTGATGCAAGCTGGGTTGAACACAATGGAGACGAAGGCGGGCTCTGGTTGGGTCTGGTTCCACCGAGACTGAGGGGTACACTTACCACTTCCGGGAGTTCTCACAACGCGATTTCTCAGTGCAATGGCGCCTCACTGCTGTGTTCCCCAATGCACTTCATCACACAGGAAAAAATCTTACAGAGGTCAAACGTTTCACCGTTTCCCCAAAGATCAGGGACTACGTCGACAATGGATAATAAACATCAGAAGGGACCCTGGTCGTAACTTTAACGTAAGTTTTATTATATGTCTGGTGCTGTGAGGCTGAGCCGTCTCCATAACTAGCTTGAGCAGAGAGCCAGGTTGTTGAAATATATACAGCTTAGTCCAAAGTTAGTAGTATGTTATCTACCACCACAGATTCACTAGTATCAGCATATTCTGAGTGACCTTGTTTGTATTTCTTGTTAGACCTTGTTTGTAGCTTCTAGTCACAAGTTAACCTAGGGAATACATCACATCCGTTTTCTAGGAGGAGGATGTATAGGAGTCACATTAAGTCTGTCTGATCAATAAAATTATACATGTAAAAATGTTTATATGATTACATTTTATTTGCTGATGCAGATAAACACATACACAAAAGTGTGCTCGGAGCATTTCCTCCCAGACTGCCTTGTGAAAAGCAGGACTGGCATCACCAAGTTGAAACCAGGAGCTGTGCCAACAGTGTTTGCATGGAGTTCTGTCAGACCAGAGGGGAGGAGTGTTGTTAGAACTGCAAGGTAGTATTTAGATGAATTAAGTTACTAGTTTGTAATGCATTTATTAACTGTGTAGTGACAGTATTTCTCTGTTGATAATTTCCAGTAATGTTTCCACGGATCTCGATGATCGACATGGTGTGAATGTGTTGAGGTACGTAAAAGGTGTAATTGGTTACATGAATTGAGCATGAGTATCCTTGTAAAAGGCCTAATGTGTACACCAATATGTTTCTCTTATACTTCCAGTGAAGAGACACCCCCTCCGCACCCAGACCATGAATATGCTGCACTGCCTCCCTCACTTCAAGATCAACTTGAGGAAGCCCGCAAGACCATCGGTGATCAAGAACTTTTAATTTTAGAGCTTCAACAAAAACAGTTTTTGATTTCAAATTTTCAAGGTGACGATAAACAGATTTCATTTTATACAGGGTTCCCAGATTATGAAACATTTAAAGCTGTGTTTATGGCCCTGCAACCTACTGCAGAAAATATGGTGGGTTGGAGTCAGGCTCAGCGACTTAAACATACAAGTGGGGAGGTACTTCGTCAAGGCTTTAGCGCCTCTAAATTGTCCACTATGGACCAGTTTTTTCTTTTTCTTTGTAGGTTGAGGCAGGGATTTCCTGAGCAGGATCTTGCAACCCGTTTCCATGTGTCACAGTCAACAGTAAGCAGGACCTGTGTGACCTGGGTCAATTTTTTGTATTTTATGTTGGGATCACTTCCAATGTGGCCTTCAAGGAAAACTGTGGATGAACTTATGCCAGATTGTTTTAAATGCACGTTCCCGGCTACTAGAGTTATATTAGATTGCACAGAAATTCATGTACAGAAACTTAGCTCCAAGGTCCTTAACTCAGCGATTCATTCACACTACAAAGGTAACACCACATTTAAGGGCCTAATAGGCATTGCCCCCTCAGGTGAAGTGACTTTTGTCAGTGAATTATATACAGGTTCAATATCTGACAAAGAAATTACCAAAAAATCAGGTATCCTTTCTGTTCTCGAAGAAGGAGATATGGTAATGGCCGATAAAGGCTTTCTCATCAAGGACCTTCTCTCTGAAAGACAGGTCTCCCTTGTAATCCCTCCTTTTTTAGGCCCAAGTGGACACTTCACTGCAGACGAAGTTCGAAAGACTCAAGCGATAGCAAGACTGCGAATTCATGTAGAGCGCGCTATTAGGCGGATTAAAGAGTACCATATTTTTGATAAAGTCTTACCCATGACACTGGTGGGCTCTGTTAACCAACTGTGGGCCGTCTGTGCCCTTTTAACTAATTTTCAAGGTCCTCTCTTTTAAAATTGTAACGTTAATGTAAATATCTACCAATGTTATGTAAATTGAAATCTTAATATCCACAAATGTATTCAAACCTTGAATAAAAAGGGTTAATCTTTACGAATCTGTACAAAACCTTAACCATCATTATTGTGGTAAAGTCATGGTAAAACTCTTGCCAGAACAAAAACCAGCCAGAAGATAACAGGAATGAGGGAGGGCAGTGGAGTTGGATGAGGTTTGTTAAATTTTAAACCGATTAAGGAAGTTTTGTTTTGTAATTGTTCAATAAAACCACTTGTTATGGATTTTTTTATGGACTTGGAGTAATTTTTACTCAAAACGAATGGCTGGGATAGATTCAGCACCCCTAAAAACCCCTAGTTAGACATCTCAAAATCTAATATTGGTAAAAAAATGTTTTTTATTATTTTCGCCCAGTTCCTCTGGGCACCCCAAACTTGATGGGCTCTCCAGGTGTTTCCCCGAGGACTTGGCCATGGATAAATTGGGAGGTGTTACTAGACACCTATAGGAACACATAGTAAAAATAGCTATTGGTAAGAATTTTTTTTGCAGATTGGGGGGGGGGGGGGCTAACTTTCCCTAACTAATTGAGAATGAGTTTTGCTGAAAAGTGTAAGTGAGATCTACACATTGTGTTTTACCATGTGAAATGGTTTAAGGCAGTGGTCCCCAAACTTTTCCTTCCGAGGGCCAGCTCACTATGCCTGGCTCTAAGAGAGGGCCAGAGACTCGGAGTATATCAGTAACCATAAATAGCTTAGTGCTGTGAACAACAACAGTCTACCTTAGTTGAATATTTCATTACATTTAATCATATGCTACTGCAATTTAATGCCATTGTTAGCTGTGTTTATATTGCCATCATGCCATGTAAAATGTAGCTCAAATGAAATGACACGAATAAAAAGACTTTAGCATTCCCAAAAGTATTAGTAGGGAGTCCCAAAAGTATATTTTATTTACAATGTGTGAACTCTGAACTCTGTGTCTTGGCATACACAGCTCAAGTTGTGAACAAGCAATATCCTTCAAATAATTTAAAGTTCTCAAACTATGACAGTCTTATGTTTTAAGTGCTGGCAAAAACATCTGAAATGACCACCATTCTAACTTTCACTACCCTGATGAGAACTTTGTGAATTGTGAATTTGGATGAACATTTTAACGAGTGAATAAAAAATAGAAATAATTATCCCAGGAAGTCCCAGAAATATGACTTTAATAGAAGTTAGTTAGTTATTATTAACAATTAAAATACTTTGAGCACTGATGCAGTCAGCATAGGCCTCTTACATTGTTTGCAGGTAGGCCTACATTTCATTCCGTTTTCGATGGTAAACGTGAAACAGTGCCAAAACAACCACCAGAAGAAGAATTGACGACTGAAGAATTAGCTAAATGAGTTCAGGCAATTGAGAACTTTGTTCAGCCAATGGATTTTATAGTCTGAGTGAATTATGGTTGAAGATGGCAGTAAATAGAGCGAAAGCATATTTGGTATCATTTGAACCGTCATTTTATGTAGATTAAGAATTTCAGGTGCCTCCAACACCAATCCTTACCGTGGGGGAAATAGAGGGCCTTCTTTTGGACCACAATACAATGGATATTGGGTCAAAATTAGAATATCACAATATTAGACAATATCTCCCAAGCCAATTAGAGCAGCGGTCCCCAACCACCATACCGGGCCGCGGGACATTCCTAACCATGCATGCAAACTAAATAAACTCAATTTAATTCGCAATAATGTCACATTCGCAATAATACCCACTGACGATGGTGAGCCAGATACCTCAAAGAAAAAGAAGGGGTCATTCAATACGAAATATGACGAGTCATATTTAAAATATGGTTTCGCAGAGACAGGTGACTCGCATGCACCAAGTCCTTTATGTGTGGTATTTGGCGATAAGTTGTCAAACGAAGCAATGAAACCATCAAAGCTAATAAGACATCTAGAGTCCAAGCATCCTACACTTAAAGACAAACCCCTTGAGTTCTTTGAGCGTAAGAACCGCGAGCAAGAAGGACAAAAAACTAGTGCGTAAAGCAACCACATCAGTGAACGTGGCTGCGCTAAAAGCCTCATAGTGGCTAGTCGGATTGCTAAATCTAAGAAGCCCATTACTATTGGGGAAGAGTTAATTCTGCCTGCTGGTAAAGGCATGTGCAATGAACTCCTTGGGGAGGCTGTCAGAGGATATTGAGGCACAGTTGTTAGAGAGAGTGAATGGGTCACCGTGGTACGCTATCCAAGTTGGTTGGTTGCAGGTCACTGGCCAGAGTGTTTGAGTTGCGAGAGCCGCTGCAGAGATTTCTTACAGAAAAAAAGTCACCGTTAGCTGCATATTTTAGTGATGAGGGCTGGGTGTCAAAACTCGCTTACCTGTGTGACATATTCGGGTTGCTTAAAGGAATTATCCGGAGCGGCGAAATGACATGCCCTGGTCACTTCCAGGCTAACGAGTTTTGACTAAAAACGGTAAAATCGAACTTTCTCAAAACACATCTGAATGACATGATTTTGATGTCAACTCAACGTATGTACTCCCAATCATCCGTAAATTGATCTAAAGTGCATTTTACTCCGGATAATTCCTTTAATGACCTCAACCTGTCACTGCAGGGGAGAATGACGACTGTCTTTAAACTGGCAGATAAAGTCGCTGCATTTAAAGCCAAGCTTGATTTGTGGGTACGACGAGTGGATCGGGGTGTATTTGATATGTTCCAAATAGTAGTGGGGGTTTTGGGAGAGACTGAGGCAGGGCCCTTTCTCTCGCAGCTGGTGCGCGATCACCTTGTTGCGCTTTCAAATGAGTTTGAGCGTTACTTCCCATCCTCCAAAGATCCACGGCAAACCAATGAGTGGGTCCGCAACCCATTTGTCAATATCCCGAATAGTCCTAACTTGTCAGCGCAGGAGGAAGAGCAGTTGATCGAAATTGCACATGACTGAGTGTGTAGGCTATGAGGAAACCTCTCTGGCGGGTTTTTGGATGAAAACCAAAGCAGAATATCCCGAGATAGCCGTAAAAGCGATGAAAACGTTGCTACCATTTCCCACCACGTATCTATGCGAGGCCAGGTTTTCGGCAATGACTGCAACTAAGACCAAATTGCGCAATCGACTGGACATTTCAAACACACTGAGGGTGTCACTCAGGGTTTCCGTTGTCCGGTAATTACCGGACATTGGCCGGAAAAAAAATGAAATGTCCGACAAAATTAAATCTCTCCGGTCAAATTGTTCGATTGAAATTGGCTAATTGCCTAATCCCGTCCCCTAACGCAATCTGAATTTGAGAATAAGCCTTAATATGTAGGCCTAAGCCTATATTATACGTCCTCTGGCAATGTTTTTTAAATGAACAGGCTCTACCGTTTGAAAGTTATTAAACAACACGCATAACCTATGCGGCATTTCAAATAGGAAGCGCACGCTTAAAACACCCATGTTAAACAACGAACAAATGAGAGGCGGTTCAAACATGGCCAGGCCCAGGCAGACTAGCCTTAAACGTTTTTTCAGAGGCCAGACGCGATGGATGATGATAAATTGGTAACGTCTGAAGCCTCAGATGTCCAGTCAACTCCACCACCACCAGATAAAAAGCAGAAGTGTCGGAATCAGTGACATTGGAAGTGGAGTTGCGGGGGGTGCGGCCGCTCCAAGACACTGTCATTCTCTGTGTACATTGGACATGCAAAGTGTTCTTTACCCAAAGCATACAGTAGGTTTATGCGTTTTCTGTCTATGATCTGCAGGGTTAGGGCCACCTCGACGAGGCGATTACTGGTCCGCGGATAATTTCTGGCACAATTAAACGGTATCATTGAACCGCGGCCGAAAGAAAAAGAAACTAAACATTTCCCAGAATAGGAAACATTTCTTAATTTATTGTTATCAAATAAAGAGGCATAGCATTAGGGGGTAGTGGTCGGAGCGCTCATTCTTGTGCACATCTGTGCAAGTTAAACAGTCACCACTGAGATAACGTGGGTAGCAGCAACAAACAACGTAGCCTTTTTAAAACAACGAACGAAGCAGACTCTTGCTGTCCATGAAAAGATACTGGCTAGATCTTGTTAGGCATGTTTAAGTTAGGCTAATTAACATGTTGCATTCTATACCGATTATGTAATTCTTTAAGCTACATAGCCTGTCTCCAGTTTTCCTCAGTTTGACTAATTAAGAAGGGATAATAGGATATTTGACCGGCATATCATCAAAATGTCCGGAAAACGAAACCTCTGCCGGTCACTTTTTTCTAGCAGGGAAACAAGCACAGGTCTCCCACTGATTATATTCGTAATGCACGTTTAGTTCCCATGTTTTGTTACCATATTTTGTTAAGCATGTTCTCACATGATAGATGTAGCTTCAAGTTGTTCAATTTTCATAGTTGATATTGTTCAATTTTCACTTCTTCAAGTTCACGTTTTTCACATTTTTAAGAGTTTGTTACCTTCACTGTTCATACATAACTGGAGCTAGTTCTTTTCAAGTAATGCATGCACAACACGGAACATGGAACCCCCGAACCCCCCCCCCCCCGCCCCCCCAACGGTCCGTGAAAAAAAAATGGAAATCAAACCGGTCCATGGTACATAAAAGGTTGGGGACCCCTGAATTAGAGGATCTTTATCAAACTTGGTATACTCATTATACATTAAGGGCTTGATGAACTGATGAAGTCAAAGGTCAAGGTCACATGAGGTCATACTTGAAATATAGTTTTGCTGTGATATCTCCCAACCATGCAGATTGAAGGATCTTCATGAAACCAATACAGTTAATACATCCTACATGCACTGACTAGGTACTAAAGGTCATGGGGTCAAAGGTAAAGTTAAAATTTTTCCAAAGTTATATCAGTCTATAGCAGGCAAAACAAATGACATACAGTATTACGTCATACCCCGCCCAGTAGGAACGGCTGAAGTGCCCTTGAGCAAGGCACCTAACCCCTCACTGCTCCCCGAGCGCCGCTGTAGCAGGCAGCTCACTGCGTCGGGATTGGTGTGTGCTTCACCTCACTGTGTGTTCACTGTGTGCTGAGTGTGTTTCACTAATTCACGGATTGGGATAAATGCAGAGACCAAATTTCCCTCACGGGATCAAAAGAGTATATATACTTATACTCAGGGTAGGAATTTCACGACGGCCATGGCCGTCGTAGCCCCTTGCATTGGCCGTGAGGCCCCTTTGAAAATCAGAGGTTTACAGGCCACGGTGGCCTTGGTGCCCCCTTCTTTCAATATTCTGCTTTGCGTCCTACTAATAGCGATTTTTATTTAGCCTGTGGCCTGTCAAAATAATCTTAGCATTCACAGCGCAAATTAATTTAGTCTTTTACGCAGTGGAGACAGTGACAGCGCAAGAAAGAAAGCGCGTCCAAATTCACCCATTCTCAGTTGAACTATTCGCGAAGTAGCCTATTCATCACACAGACATCACAAGTATCACATGAAAGAGCTTTTTATCAGCTTTTAAACAATGTTAGCCGACAATTGCTGTGTTGAACGGTTCGCGAGAAAAGTAAATAATATAATTCAATTTAATCATACATTCTACTGAAGGTTTTGCATCTCATGATCTCCCTACCCATTCATCTCGGTGGAATACTTTACGAACCCTTCTTTTAACACATGACAAACCATATATCAGAATAAACAGGAGACCTTACCGAACATAAAGGTGTAAAGCAGTCCCCTGTACAGTTAGCCGTTCCAGAGTAATCCAGTTTTGAATTTGCAGTAAAGTTCGACATACATGGATGTCTCCAAATTTGGGCTTTAAGTTTTACAATGTGTTTAGATTGTTCCACATCATTTCATAACGGGCCAAATACAAAATAAATGTTACAAACATCGCCTAGATATTGGTAAATCAGAGGACCGCTGACTAAGAGTTTGTGAAAGTAGCCTTAATGATCACAAAATGCTAAGCATGCATCTAGGCTATTTGAGTTTCTTAAAGCTGAGCTGTGCTTAAATTATTTCATAACAGGCCAAATATAAAATAAATGTTATATATAGCCTAGATATCTGTAAATATTAGATGATCAGATGATTTACAGTTCTATGTAATATGTCATGTTTCATGTTTTTGTAATGTTTCATACAGTGATGCAGGTCTACTGCAGTGAATAGGCTAAATACAACTTTGATCATTTTTATAGCCTACTACTGTATAGTTAACTTTGGCCTTGGTGCCCTGACTTGTGGCCTTTGTGCCCCTCACCAAATATGCCCAACTGAAGGCCAAGTGGCCTTGCCCCCAGAATGGTGAAATTCCAAGCCTGCTTATACTTACTTATACTTATTTGTGTCATTAGTGATTACACAACGTTTGCATTACAATAGGTTTAGTTTTTTACTCCAAGGCCCTCTTTTAAACCAGGGGAAATGAAAACAATTGTATTAGTTCATGAGCTTGAGTCCCATTTTGGGGCGATCGGTACCAACTAAAGGCACCAAACTTTATTGTTATTTTCTGATAGCTATATGTGTCTATAACACAAAAATGCATTATGAACATCTGGGACTCTAGCATAGCTGAAGCTTAGTAGAGCACTCAATATACAAGCCATACACCCGGTTTACCTATACCCAAAGATATATGGGCACCAAAGTCCTGAGGAAGGTGAGAAATGTCAAATCCCATGTTAGTTCGCATCTTGAGGATATATGCTTTCAGAAAATATATAGTTTAGGTGGTTGAATCAGTTTTCCCTAAATGGCACGGCCCAAAAGGTATTTGCCTTACACCCGATTTACCTACTGTATACCCAATGTATTATGCATGGGAAGCAAAGTCATGAGAAGGGTGGGAAATGTCAAAACCCACGTTAGTGCACATTCTGGGGGTATATGCTTTCAGACAATATGGCTTTTGTAACAAACGGAAGTTCGGGAGGAGCATGACGGAATTTGCCACGCCTCCTTCAATCAGACAGGTTACTTATTCGCAGTCTGCCTCTATCTGCCGAAGTTGCAGCATCGGCGTCACTCCGCTTGCAAGGAGAGCTACTCCGCGGACCATATCTTTGATTAGAGCAGGGTTGGATGTAGGATCGATTGCCCTCGTTTCGCAAGGAAAGCAGGCCTACGTCGCCTCCTCCAACAATCAGTTTATCTTTCCTCTCCTACTATAGCCGATCAACCGAGCACCAGCGCCGCAGCGCGGAGCTCCGTTCCTCCGGCGTCTCCCCCTCTGTTCATGCAACATGTTTTTCAACTCCGCAAGTTATGGCAGCCCGCGTGCAGCCCACTACCTTGTCTTCCGCTACTGCGGCCTCTTTCTCTATTCCTAAACAGCTTTCCCCTGCTCACTCAACTCGCAAGTTATGGCAGCCCGCGTGCAGCCCTCTACCTTGTCTTCCGCTACTGTGGCCTCTTTCTCTATTCCTGAACAGCTTTCCCCCTGCTCACCCAACTCGCAAGTTATGGCAGCCCGCGTGCAGCCCTCTACCTTGTCTTCCGCTACTGTGGCCTCTTTCTCTATTCCTAAACAGCTTTCCCCCTGCTCACCCAACTCGCAAGTTATGGCAGCCCGCGTGCAGCCCTCTACCTTGCCTTCCGCTACTACGGCCTCTTTCTCTTTCCAGCTAATCAACCCTCCCCACTTTTCTCTTTGCCTACCTAGGGTGCTGCGCAACCTCCTCCCCCTTCCCCCGTAGCGACCGCGTCGCTACTTTTTTCCCTTTCCCCATCATCTCCCGCCGGCGCGAACCGCGTTCGAGTCCGCGTTTTTCCCCAGCCAGGGACTGCGTCCCTGGTTCTCCCTTACCCCTCTTTCCCTGGATTGGTGCCACCACCCTATAGGCTACCGTATCGGCATCTCATCTGAGACCATGTCTACATTAAATAGTAATACAATTTAATCTACGTGGTCATCACAAAATGTATTTAAGGAAGCATCGCTTTAACTCAATGCCGGCGTTGGCCGTAGGCAGCTGATACACAGGAGCTGTTGCTCTGTCGCTTATTGCCAAGAGGGCAAGGAAGGAATTTTTCTCCTTTAAATGTCGGAGTTTTTTCGCCTTCCTCTGTGTTCATTGAGTCAGCATATTAAAGCCCTTCCCTATCTGACCAAGGGAGCACCTGCACCTGCGTGTAGCTCTGCCCTGTTCCTCGGAATCCTCTCTAATAACGTGTTGCTGCTCATTACTTCTCTTGCCGTTATAGCTACCGCAGTTAGCTACAGCAGCCTATTTTAATTGCTTAGGCCTTACTAGCCTACTAAACATCGGGGTGCATTAGATGTTGAACTTCACAACCGCGCGTGTTTGGGCTGTCATTTTCAACATCTACTCTCTCCTGCAGCCCATTTGGCTAATTAGTTTTCCATCGCATGGAAAGATCCCCCTCCAGACTACGGACGCTCCGTTAGTCGCTTTCAAACGCAGCTCAACGCTGTTCTAACGCAAATCGGAATCCCAGCAGGCCGTTACATATTTTATGGTGCAGCCACCAACGCGGCAAATAACGGCCTGTCCGATCAAGCGCTCAAAACTCTCGCCCGTGGTCCTCCGACGCCCATCACTCTTATATCAGATCAAGTCTCTCTGATCTGAGGGAATTAGCGCACCTCGCGCTCTCGTGTCGAATTTGTTCGCGTGGTCCTGGCTATAGGGTCCCTCATCTTTAACGCATTTTTTGGGGTGTATGGCGGAATCCTGCACGACTCCTGCCTGCGCAGTTGACTCCTGCACGATCCCGCAAATCACTTCAGGACCCTGGCCAGAGACTTCGCCAAACATGCTTTTCTATTATGCTATTATATCTGTTTGCAAATTACGGAATGTGAACTAGTGAAATGGCGTTTGTAACAAACGGAAGTTCGGGAGGAGCATGACGGAATTTGCCACGCCTCCTTTAATCAGACAGGTTACTTATTCGCAGTCTGCCTATATCTGCCGAAGTTGCAGCATCGGCGTCACTCCGCTTGCAACCCACCACCTCCCCTTACGCCTCCCGTCTTCCATAGTTCAAGAATAAGGGGGTGTATGGCGGAATCCTGCACGACTCCTGCTTGCGCAGTTGACTCCTGCACGATCCTGCAAATCACTTCAGGACCCTGGCCAGAGACTTCGCCAAACATGCTTTTCTATTATGCTATTATATCTGTTTGCAAATTACGGAATGTGAACTAGTGAAATATGGTTTAGGTGGTTTAATTAGTTTTCCCTTCATGGTACAGCCCAAAATATATCGTCATACACTTGATTTACTAATACCCAATGTGTTATGCATGGGCAGCAAATTAAAAAGGAGGGTGGGACAAGTCAAAACCCATGTTAGATCTAATCCTGAGGTTATATGCTTTCAGAATATATGGTTTGGGTGGTTGAACCAGTTTTCCCTTAATGGCACAGGGGAGGGTGAGATAGGTTTTTACATATGTTAGATCACCTCCTGAGGGTATATGTTTTCTGAAAATATATGATTTAGGTGGTTGAATTAGTTTTCCCTAAATCAGGGGTGGGCAACTAATTTCCCCAAGGGGCCACATGACAAACTGGGACTGTTGAGGAGGGCCGGACTCAAAATACCGAACTCAAGTCTGAACTCAATTCTGTTCAATTCTATTCTGTTCTTGTATAACATTAAGTAAATCATATGGTTTTGTTTACTAGTCGTAAGAACAGATGAAAATGTGAGGGAGACAAAGGAAAAACAGCAATATTTAATCTATGTCCAGTATTTAATCCTCATTCTCGAAAATGATTTTTTGACATTGACATTTTTTCAGTTTTCAAAGACTGATATAAAAAAGTACTACAATATCTATATAATTAGGCTAGGTCATGAAAATGTGAAGGAGTCAGTACCTACAACCGATAGGCCTGTGCCACCATTTCATCAACACTCAGCAATATTTCATCATTAAATCATTACCATCATTAAATTAACTCTATGCAAAATTAGACTACGAAAATGTGGAGCAGACAGTAGTAGGCTGTCATTAGTTAATCAACATGCACAAAGAAAACTATTTTAAAAATGTAGGCTATGTTTTTGCTTTAACTTTATGCACATAACTGTGATTGGTGAACTCGCTCTGTGTGTTGAGCCGGCTGCTTCAAGCAACCTGTGGTAGCAGCATCATACTAGTTCGCTAACATAAGCTTTGCAAATAATTACGGGGTTATCCGATTGTAAACTGTCTATCTGCCAGTAACGTTTTGAAATGAACACTTCGTATCGCCAACGAGCAGCAGTAGGAGTTCGTTCTAACAATCTTTGCGGTGGTGAGCGACGCAGACATAAGAGACACAAAACTTTGAAAGGTTTACGCCGACGTAAAGGCAACTGCATTGTGTCGACGCAGAAGCATAAATTCTATTCACCAGCACATAAGTGAGGGTGTTTACGTCGTATGCATCCACGCACAAATGGATGGGCGTACAAATAGCAGTCGCTTTCAAAATAAAAACAACGATATTGATTTGCATGCATTATCTCTATAGGCTCTTGACTATTGTTCTTTCAAAGACCTTACGCGGGCCGGTCAGGGAAAGCCCACGGGCCGGATGTGGCCCGCGGGCCGTATGTTGCCCATGTATGCCCTAAATGGTACAGCCCAAAAAGGTATCAGCCATATACTCTATTTACCAATACCAAATGTATTATGCATGGGCAGTAGGGTGCATCATCCGCCTCACTTTTTGAAAAAAATTTGAAAATCAATCAGTCCCTAAAATAATTTTGTTCCATTAGCCAAATCAAACATCCATGAGAAATTTTATTGAATTCTATTGATGTTTAAGTGGCCCACCGAGTCTCTGAAGTTTCCAACTAAAGACGTCCCTAGGCTGAAAATATCATTTTTTCTTAAATAACAGCAAAAAAATGGGTTTAGCCCTATAATGTCAATGGAAGTTGAATATAAATATGGACTCTCTATCTGTATTACTTCTTGAGATATGGCAGTAGTGTGTATGTTGGCGGAAGCAGCCAGACCAACGGATACCTTGTCCTAGCTGAATTACTGAAGCTAAGCAGGTGTGCGCCTGGTTTGTACTTGGATGGGAGACCTCCTTGGAAAAACTAGGTTGCTGCTGGAAGTGGTGTTGGTGGGTGGTCAGCAGGTGGTACACTCTTCCCTCTGGCCATAAAGATCAATCCCAATGCCCCAGTGCAGTGACGGGGACACTGTACTGTAGGAGATGCCGTCCTTCGGATGAGACGTTAAACCGAGGTCCTGACTCACTGTGGTCATTAAAGATCCCATGGCACTTATCGCAAAGAGTAGGGGATTCCCTGATGTCCTGTCTACATTTCCAACCTGATCTGCCCCCCTAATCATCCCCCACTGTAATTGGCTCATTCACTCCTGTTGCCAGTGTTCTGACGCTGTCGTACATCACCCAGGTGGGTGCTACACATTGGTGGTGGTTAGTGAGGTCCCCCTTTCCATGTGAAGCGCTTTGAGTGTTGAGAAAAGCGCTATATAAATGTAACGTGTTGTTGTTGTTGGAAGATGCTATAAAAATTGCCTTTGCCAGGCATTTTCAATAAACAGCATGGAAGTAAACTTATCAATAAAAGCTTGCTGTCATGGGTTTTCCCAGTACCAAGGTTGGAAGGTTGGAAAACAATATACATGATGTGGCCCACCAAGTCGATGTAAAATATGTATCATATTTGGAAGTTGCCATTTATACTATAATCCTATCAGTCATTAATCACTTCACATTCACACGATATTTGCTGATTCCCACTTTGTTCTGTTTTCTGATGAACCATCCGAAAGATACCACATGAAGCACCTGAGAACTTGACGACAGTTTGGAAGACGGGATCCAGTGATAATCGAGTCATCCTGAACAAGGCCACTGCCCAAACCAAATATCCAAGACGATTGTCTTGTAGACAGAGTACATTTTGAAGACTGTGGATTGGCATTAGGCTACTAATACACTCTTCACTAAAAGCCATGTTGCAAGAAAGTTCATGTACTGTAATCCTGTGTGATACAACTACTACTCTACACTAAACAAAATATTCCCACGCATGTAGCCTATATCTGATTTGCAATTATGGGATTTTTATAACACTATAGCAACAACAGTTAAAATAAAAGATTAATAACAAGTGCTACAATACACATTAAGGTGTTTTTCATCAAAAAACATATTATTCAAAATATAAAAAAAAAAACGCTTTTCTGAGAAAAATCATGTATGACAACATAAAGAAACCCAATGTTTATCCAGTGAGCTGTGTGCTTTATGCCCTTAATACAGTTATTATTCAAATAACTACTGGATAACAAATTGATAATAGTGAAATAATGTGAAATATTTCCCCCTAGTCCCCCATATTGCCAGGTGATTTCCTGAATTTGGCAACAATTTCGACCATTCATAAAGGTTAATGGTGGGCCACCTAAATATTATCCAATTTACTTCAAAATTTACCAGGAATGTTTTTTTGCTCATTGGAACATAATAAGCATAGGGACAGATTAATTTGCATTTGTCAAGGCGGATGATGCACCCTAATGGGCAGCATACTAATGAGGAGGGTGAGACATGTCTCATGTCATGGTAGATCATATCCTGAGGGCATACGCTTTCAGAAGTGTTCCCTTCATGGTACAGACCAAAATATATTAGGTGTACACTTTTTTCACCTAAATTCATAAAATCCCATTCTGGCTGTAGAAATGTATCTCTGTGAGTTTGGAAAGTCCATTACGCATTGTTGTCATGTGTCAGGTGTGTATTGACAAACAAATTAAAACAGGTTTGGCTTGGTGCCCTCTCGTGGTACCGACTTCTCCACTGGTTCATGGACTATTAGCCTGATGAGCCAGACCCATATCAAGATGTTGGGTCTGGGAACCATTGGCAGTGCTCAATCCAGGGATGGATTACTGCACGGGCCTACCAGGCCCAGGGGCTCAAGGGGTCAGGGGGCCCTGAAGCCCAAGCCTATGCATGGAATCATTGCCTCAATATCAACAAATCAGGATGTAGGCTATGAATCTGATTGAATTTAGTATTGGCCATCCCCAAAAGGCACCAGAATACAGGAAATCACATCAGACAAATTAAAAATGTTCTGGGGGAGGACCCTCAAACTCCCCCTCCCACATATGTGACAATTAGTGGGGGGCCCTTAATACATCTGGGCCCAGGGGCCCGAAAGTCCATAATTCGTCCATGGCTCAATCCGACGGGTGGGATAAACGGTTGTATTTTAAATTCTCTCTGCACGCAATAGGATATTCGTAATCTATATAAAAAAACTGCCAAATATGCTTTCGCTTTATTTACTTCCACCTTTGACCCTTTTTCAGGCTAATTCGGTTAGACTATTAGTGTTTTAACAACTGAGAAAAACTGTAACATGTACCTTTGCTTTCTACACAACCCCTCAGCTGTGATGTCATGTCTTCAGACCCTGGGCTGAAGCGTTTTGTTAACGATGCTCCATAAATCAATGGTATAGAACTGAATTGAATTCAGATCAAATAAGACCACTAATGCAACAACTCTTCAGATAAGCCTGACAACTTTCAGCAACATTTACAAACTGATGTCACTACAACTATCTTTTCTTACTATTCTGACTTTGACATAGAAATGGAAAGATTTCAAACCTTTCTTCGAGCGTTCTGCTCACAAAAAATAGCTAAAAGTTTTAGGATCAGATCCCCAACAATCCTCAACCAGAATGTATCAAGTAACCTTTGAATTATTATGAAGATATAAATGGCTAAGGATTTTGCAGCTCTGAGGACAGATGGCATTTAAGTGTGCGTTGTAACTTGCATACTTAACATTGAGGCTGACTATGTTCTCTTTAGTTGTGCGTTGTAACTTGCATACCTAACACTGAGGCTGACCATGTTCTTCTTAGGTGTGTGTTGTAACTATATTTTCCCTCATGAGAGGTTGTTGCCTTTCCCTCCATTTTAGTCCCATACCTCTCACCTGACTCTAGAGGGCACTTTGCTCCGCCCCACCATTCAGCGGATCAAAGCATCGCCGCAGACCCGCCCCTGTGAAACGTGAACCAATGAAACACGTGGCCACTCAGCTGCAGACCCGCCCTTGTGAAACATGAACCAATGAAACACGTGGCCATGTAGCCATGTCAGCACAGTGGCTCAAAGCAAACCATCGCCTGAGGGAGCATCGTCCACGCCTGGCTGGTCACAGAGGGGAGAGGCTCCGGCCCCCGGGTGAGTCCACACTCGCACTCACTCAGGCTCTCTCACGTCCGAGCATGGAGAAGAAGCAGCGCTGTCCGCTCAGCCTACGCTCCGGCATGGGTGGCGGCTCGCTAGCGTCCAACGTGGCCTTCGGTTTCGTGCTGGTGGGCATGGAGAAGCTGGTGGAACTGGAGTTCGAGTGCCCGTGCGACCCTGAGTGGAATCGCCTCTTCTCCTCAGCCTTCTTCGTGATCCCGGCCGTGCTGGCGTTCGTGGTCATGCTGCTGCTGCATGCTCAGCGGCGCCCCCCGGAGGGACGCTACGGCAGGACGCTTGCCATCTCCAGCCTGGTGCCCTCGGCCGTGTGGCTCGTCCTGCTCTTTCTGGACGGACAGTACTTCGCCTGCGCCAAGACCAACTGGAAAGGCCGCTTCGTCCTGGTGAACAAGGATGCCCCCCAGAAGTGGTGTGAACCTGATGGAGACGCAACGCCCTCCACCTCCGTTCCCGAGCTGCTGATGCGCTCCCAGCAACTGTTTGTTCTCTCTCAGGTGCGGAATGTTCTCTCTCAGGTGTGTCGTCTTTTCAGGTGCACTGTTCTTTCTTAGGTGCAGTATGTTCTCTCAGGTGCGGTTTTGTTCTCTCTCAGGTGTGATGTGTTCTCTCTCAAGTGGAGTGCTCTCATGCCTTCACTAATCTCAGGTTAACCCGAATATGAAATATTATGAGATATACTTTTGTGGGTGGTGTATATTGTTATATTATTATATATTGTTATACTGTATTGTTTTCTGGTTGGTAAATATTTTTTAGCAATGTCAGTGAAATTTGTGAACTTTGAACTTTTCCACGAGCACTTCCCTTTGCCCTGGGCTGTTAGTTCACAGCTGTACATCCTCTTCAGGTAATCGGCATCGCCCTCCTCAGTCTCCTGTGTGTAGGGCTCATCGTGCACCTGGTCAGGGAGAGATGCCACATCAACGAGCCGCTACAGGGAGCCAACAGTCTGGAGATGACTCACAGATGAACGCTTCCTGGAGATGATGAACAACGCTGAACAATGCTTCCTGGGGTTGACACACAGATGAACAATGCTTCATGGAGATGACACACAGATGAACAATAATGAACAACAATGATGAACAACGATGAACACTGCTTCCTGGAAATGACATAGATAAACAACGCTTCCTGGATATGAAACAGATGATTAACACTTCCTGGAGATGACACCTAGATGAACAACACTTCCTCCAAATGACACATAGATGAACATTGTCTTGTGGAGATGATGTAGATCAGGCATGCACAAAGTCCAGCCCTGGTACAGGTACACTGGATTTAATGTAAAGCTGGTCCGTCATAGCTAACGCCATTTTGAAAGTAACTTCACTAGTTTGCATAGTGCACTGGTTAAGTATACTCTTACACTATGCTTACACTACATAAAGGTACACTATGCAAGATTTTCACCTTAACGAAGCCAATTTGATGGTAAACGAACACGTAATAGGCGAATCGGTCACCTAGCATAGCTATACAGCATAGACATAGCGAGTCGAAAAAACCTGAAAAAACCAGCCATGCAACTTCAAGAACAGCGGCTTGATTAATCTCGCGAGAATCGTGAAACATTACTTTGTTAGTAGATACTGTATAGGTCTTTGGAGCTCTTTGCATTTTCATTGTGTTCAGGGGGGAAAAGTCATGACAAGTTTGCTATTTACAACAGCAGAGTAAAATATAAATATATTGCGACTCTAGAGGGAGCTCTACAATCGCCAAAAATACCTAAACCTGCATAGTGTACCTTTAGGATGAAAGAGAATGCAAAATGAAGGGCCTAGTCCTCAGGTACATCTACGAGACCTAATCTGGAACCCATCCAAAATAGTTTGGCCACTCCTGACATAGATGAACAATGCTTCCTGCAGATGGCCTAGATGATCTTTCTGGTTGCCAATATGCACATTTAAACATGGACTGCACATATGTAGCAAATGCATGTTGTACAAGACCCGACAGACTAGCACAGCACTGCATTTTATTATTCATCACACAACATGTGAGATTTCTGCTTAAAGACATAATAATAATAATACATTTTATTTAAAGCGCCTTTCGGGCTGTATTTTGGGTCACCAGCGCATGTCGTAATACTCGTTATTCACCCGCGGAAAGTTGAATTCGGTATTTTGCACGTTTATTTTTTAAGCATTGCGCCCAGGGGTGTGGCAATTAACAACCTAGGGAGGGGACTCGCGCATTGTCTAAAAATCGCTATCATACACCACCTAAACCTGGTCAGAAGTCAATGGCGAGTTGTTCATATGCTATTTTAAGAGCGCATGTCAACAGTCATATTGGCAGGTGCACGCACCATCCTTCTATCATTCATGAACGCACACCAGCGCACGTCCATGCAAAGCATTAAATTGCACGATTACAATGGGAAACATAATTAGAATAAAGATATTACGAAATACTGTACATCTCATGATGAGTAGTTATTCACCATCATTTGCAAATTGGTAATGACGGTTAAAAGTGATTAGGGGAGACACGTATGGAGCACAGCTGAAGACGCACTGTCACGAGATATAAGCAACTCCTCTGCAGGATAAATGTTGTTTTATTCAGTCATTTGAGAAACATTAGGGTAAGTGTTGCTTTTTCCAGCCTATGTTTTCGATGGTAACCCATTGTCAGTCAATAGTGAAAGTAACTGCATATAACTGTCTTGTCGTTGACTGACTCCTTGGTGAAGTTAGTTTCACTTTGCCAATGAGTTCAAATAATAGACGAGTGCAAATACGTGAAGGCTATGCTAGGTTTTAGTAAAGCATGGTTTAAGAATGACTATTCCATACGGTCTCGCAAGCAGCCTCATTCAAATGCGCCGTTGAATGCCAAAATACCGATGCATTTATTTGACATATCGCGCGTTGCGCCGTTAAAGGGAATGACAGATGTCATTCTCATTGGTTTAAAATGATGTTACGCCCCAAACACACCCATATGACTCATTAAAAGACCTAGGAACACCTTGTTACGCCATGCGCTCCACTTTTGAGAACGAAACCCCTCCCAATGTGAACTGGACATCCTACTAAATTTGAATAGACTTTTGACGAGTGACGATGCACTTTAGAATGTCATGATAGGGCCCTTCAAGTCACCCAAGGACACTGTACAATAAGAGAAAAGGATATAGACATAAGAGTAGCATAAAAACATCAAACAGAGACAGTATATAAGAAACACATACAAATACTGACTGACCACACTTAAATACTGACATGATAGTCTGATGTTTCAACATAAAGTGATATCCAACACTGAAATGATATTGTGGGTTTATGTCACTTTTAAGATAATATTTGAAAGAAACTGATATTTTATAGAAACAGCAAACTGCTTAGCAACAGTCGGTTTCATATATTTCATGAATTATAATGTAATACAGTATTACTGTGTTTTACATAGGAATGTAATAAAATATTACTGTCTTTTGCATAGTGTCAAGTGGTAGAAATTATAATGTAATAAGGTATTACTGTGTTTTACATAGTGTCAAGTGGTAGAAATTATAATGTAATAAGGTATTACTGTGTTTTAGTGTCAAGTGGTAGAAATGCTCCCTGCCATGTTTCTCTTTGTGAGACTGAGCTGCATTCTTGGCGTCCCAGAGAGTCCAGTCCACAGTTCTGCTGCAGTGGGCTCAATCACTCCCAGCTGCGCGGAGGCAAGGCCTGAGGGAGTGGGACGTGCTGAACCTGGGCTGTGCGCACGCCGCTGCTCTAGCAGCACCTCCAAACACATGGAAAACTCAATGCAGCCGCTGGACTTTTACAATAAATCTCTAAGCTTGCTTTTTATATGCATATTTTTACATCTCTGTACAATCACTACATTTTCCAGAAGCATGATGCATCATATAATCTATAATATATGCTAACTTTATGCATCACAGTAATCACATAGGATAATATATGGTAATTTCTTAATTATCAGTGGAAGAGTTAAACACACATGGACACAGGTTTTTCTGTTTATTTACAAGATCTTAAAAGATAAAGTCAACCCGCTTCAAGTAGTAAGCTGCTGTCCATCATGACTTTATGCATCATATAATCACATTATATATGCTAACATGGCTAGTTAGCTGCTGTCTTCAGTAGCTGCATATCAGCGTGGGCTGTAGTCTTCATGCTATATTCAGGCCGTATTCTCCTGTGCTGTATAGGCTAATATGGTGCAGCTTCACCACCACAGCTACACCCACAGTTCGGGAGGTGGTGTATGCAAGGGCACGATCCAGGGGGTGGTGTATGCAAGGACATGCTTGTTGCAAGTATCTGGCTTGTTCGTTTTAAACCAAAAAGCACAGGTGTTCTGACAGTAAACACCCCGTTGTCCATGGGAATGTGCTGATCAACACATCATGTGCCAACATCTACGGGGATGGAGCTATGTGGCTCAGGATGGAGCTATATGGGTGGAGCTATGTGGCCCAGTATGGAGCTATATGGGTGGAGCTATGTGGCTCAGGATGGAGATATATGGGTGGAGCTATGTGGCCCAGAATGGCGATATGTGGGTGGAGCTATGTGGCCCAAGATGGAGATATATGGGTGGAGCTATGTGGCCTAGGATGGAGATATATGGGTGGAGCTATGTGGTCAATGGTGTATAACTTTAGGTCAATAAATGCTCTATCAATACAAACTATAGCATGATGATAGTAAGCAGTAGGGTTTCAACTAACAATTATTTTCATAGTTGATTAATCTAACAATTATTTTCTCAATTAATCCATTAGTTATTTGACCAATAAGATGGTGGAAAAAATGTCAATCACTAATAAGTAGATATTGTCATATAATTACAGCATTATTATATTAAGCATTACTCACTTTTGACTTTCTTTCTGAATAAAAGTGAACAGCATTTTTTGATTGCCAGGAACATAATCAGTAGTAAGAGCAGTAGAGCCATGAGCAGGACATCCTGAAGGACTGAGTGCGCAGGTGAGGGGCGCCTCCGTTCCTCATCACAAACTCGATCCAGAAAATGGCGCGGTCCAGAGGCTTCATGGGCTGGTCATGGTGGATCCTGGAGAGCCTCTGCATGTTCTCCCTGTAGGACGGCTCATAGAGTACTTCCTTTAGCGCTTCCATGAGCACTGCTCTGTCCAGAGTGGCAATGTCCACTACCTTAGCAGTTCCCTTTGCCTCCATTCTGGACAGGTTATCTGGCTGATCAAACATCAGAGGCAGGCCAAGTATCGGGACACCATGGTAGATTGCTTCTTGGACACCATTAATGCCCCCATGGGCTACAAACACTTTAGTCTTTCGGTGACCCAGCAGGTCATTTTGGGGCATCCAGCCCACCAGTAAGGTGTTGTTGCCAAGAGTCGAGGGCTTGGCCCCTGTATATCTCCAGATGACCTTTTGGGGAAGCTGAGCAAAAGCTGCAGCAATCTCGTCAGTGATGTCACTAGGGAGCTCGGCAACCAGAGTTCCAAGGGACATGATGATGACCCCATGCTCCCCAGAGCTTTGGACAAACTCTTCCAGGTCAACAGGAAGTGGTCTAGCTGGCTTGCAATGGAACCCGCCCATGTGGACCACATTGGGCATGATTGGGTGTGGAAACTCAAAAGTCGTATCGTACAAGCCATAAATCTGCATTCCGGAGCAATGAGACAAAGTCAACATCTGGTCCAAAAAAACGATTGCAAAAATCTGTGTAATGGGCAACCATCTGTTCGAGGAGCAGCTTATTCACCATAAACATAGACCAGTTCAATATTCTTTGAGAAAAAAGACATGCGGTCAGTAAGCCCAGTGCCAGACACAGGGACATAGGAGGGAGGAGCAGGCCCAATAAGAGTGTGTAGGTCTCCATAAAGTGTCCCCCTGACATTGAACACCAGGGGGAGCTGTAGGCGGTAGGCTAGGAATACCCCACCAGCGATTACAGGGTCACTCAGAACTAAGTCGTACTTGGCTTCTTGGAGTGACTGCATCAGGGCCTCATCAGTAAACATAGCAGACAACATTGTACACATATCCCTATGTATGTCAGAAAATAGCTTCATTAACTCAATTGTAAGTTCAATATTCCTGGTGGTCTTGCCTTCTATGCGTATATTCAGAAGTGTCTTTACCAAGGAGTTGACGAACTCCTCAACAGAGTCACTGGAGGGGATAGTGATGGTTTTGTAATGGGGAGATTCCTCTTTATTGAACCAGCTGTTTGAGTCTCGCACTACAGTAATGCTGTGGCCTCGGGAGTGCAGCTCCTCAATGATGACCCTCATGTTCACCCAGTGGCTGCCATCTACTGGGAACACCAGCACTTTACCTCCTCTGGCCCCAGAGAGGCAGACAGACAGCACTGAGAGAGCCAACAGCACGGGACTGAGCATCCTGATCCAGCACTTAGGACACTAAAGGGACAAGAAGGGTTCAGAGAAACCATCAGTTTCTGCCAGATGTGATGTGATCATAATCAGGTGTAAACAAGTTTATAATTACAAATATACAATACAGGGACAAGAATGAATACTCATTTCTATCAGCAATGAAGATTGGGTTTGTACCACTAATTTAAAGTGTACAACAAATGTAATTTTAAATACCTCATAAAAAATTAAATAACATTTAAAAACATTACCAACTGTCAGTTTGACCTGTTCCCTCAATAGCAGCCGTAAAAGATCCATTAGGTGACTGGACAAACAACTTTGCTTGAAATATTATTGTTTATCAATAGGCTACACTTCTTGTTAACAATAAGCAGAAGATATTGTCTTGCAATCACTGCCAAGGGTGAGACTTAGCCACTGTAGCTTACTGTTGCCTACAGAATATTTCAGGATCTAAATGAGCTCAACACCTATTTAGAAATGAGGAGGAGGTAGGCTAATAACAGCATGGGGTTTTGGCGAAGCCTACATGACCCGCGCGACTGCGTGGCGGCGACATCCGAGTCTCAACTCTATGGCTCTGGGTCAATCATAAAAAATATTGTGAGACAAAAAGCCATGACATGAGGTAGCCTACTGTAATTAGGGGTTTGCACGGACGTCACATTCTGGCCGGTAACCATGGTAACCCAGCACGCGCGGCCATATTGGCGGTACTCTGTGAATGAAGTACAATGGAGTATTATGCACTTTGGATATCTTACGTGATTGTAGCCGTGTCTAAACAACAGAAAAGCTAATCAAAATCCGTCTAAGATGCAAAGGCATATAGGGCAGGACTTGGACCACAAGAAAAGGTGCGATATTTCGAGAAATTACGGTTTATTGGCAGCGCAGATCCATATGAGTTGGGTGAGGGAGACGAAGTACCAAGTTCAACCACAAGTGCCCCCCTTCATCCGATAACTTCTGGCATTAATCTCCTTTCTCCCTGTTTTTTTAATAACTTTTGGAAGTTGATACCTACACCAGATGTTTTTCTCAGTCGGACCTATTGGTACAACCTAAAACACGGCAATAATTAACCATTTTCCTTGACGATGTTAGGGATTTACTTCAGTGCCTAATGCTTTCTAATGAGGCGAGTATCTCCAATATGGCAACGTCCAGATCTGATGACACGCCGTGCAAACCCCTAATTACAGAAGTACGTGAACTGGAACAAAGTTAGTAGGCTCTCATTTCCATATAGTAGGCTAAGTCAGAAGTCTGAGATATTTTGTGGCCGTTATTAAACGGGCATCCCTAATTAATAGCCTAGTGGTTTAATATTTATTCACAAGTTAATATTACAGTAACAACCAGCTATGTTCCAACAACCAACATAGGCCTACTAACGTTAGCTTATAGCTCACATGCAGTAACGTTATCATTTTTAAGAGTTTGTCTCCGCGATTGACTTTGTACAGTAGCCCATAGAACAAACGCAAGAGTCTGTTCAGCGTGACTTTTGAGCAGGCACGTGCAGAGAAGGGGGGCTACAGGGGCTCTAGCACCTGCCCTTTTGCCCCTTTGATGTCCAAGTGCCCTTTTGACAAGACCCGTTTTTTACTTTTTAAAATGTGTAATAGCCTACTTCCTCTAGTTCCAACGTGAATATTCGCTAAAAAGTGTCTAATTAATAGTTTGTGAAATTAGAAATTTACAAAAATAAAAATGTTCTGTGTTAATTGAAATGCTTTGCGGCCACCAATCCGTGACGTCATACATTCAGTGAACTCTCAGAAGGTGCACGCAGGCACAGTGCTACAGGAGATGTTTGGGAGCACGGTAAGGTCACTTGGCAGTTAGCCTATCTGAACATGCAATAGTATTCAGCTTAGAGATAGAGAATAAAATGTTTAAAGTTGTTTCATGTTTAATGAAGTAGGCTATCAAACCCGTTTTAACCATGTCATGGTCCATCCATTTCAATAACCTGGCAGCTTCGAAAATCTATGAACGTTAATAACATATTCTGTTTAGGTTACTATGTTATAGTAGCTTAGGTTAGTAGACCTAGTTCATAAAACAGAGTAGGCAAACCTTTTCTAAATCGTCATAAGCCGACGACATAGGCTACTGTAGTTGTTTAACTAACCCAACTCCACGCCGTTCTCTGTTTACAGTAGGCTACATTACGCGTCATTTCACTCAGTGACCACACGCACAGCACGTGAATCTGCAAGACACCAGCTTGCTAATGGTGGTAGTTCACTGTGATAAACATTAAAATTATAGCCTGACAAGCCAGACTAGGCAATAACATATTTGCTGCCGCTAGGGTTAGGGTTACAGTTTTTTACAATTGTTTACACACGTTTTCAAAACTCTGTGTCTATTTTTCAAAACTCCACACACAAAACCCACAACTGCTCACACAAAATGCAAAATGCCGCAAATCTCCAGCAAAATGACACACAACATTCAAAATGTCAAAAACACATGTTTAAAGCAAACATTCGCCTCACATTACAAACACTTTTGTCATAATATGACATTTTGGATACATCATGTACACACTGTTGCTCAAAACCTAAAGCTCTTCTGTCTTAGGCTTTCTATATGTATTTACATACAAGAGTGAAAGTTACGGTATCAACAAAGAGAAGTTTAAAATACACAGTAAAAATGCAAGCAATATTGAAACCAAAAATAGTGATTTTTCCCAAATAATTTGCTGTTGTGAATACAGTATTTTACAGCAAAGAAGAATACAGTGACCACCAGATGTAGTTTTGAAAACACTGATTTAGTTTTTTTCTAAAGACAAGTGTGTGTGTGTGTGTGTGGGGGGGGGGGGGGGGGGTCGTGTACAGTATCAGTATGTATTCATAGGCCTATAGACCCTTTCAACTGCAGAAACAAACAATTCTAAGCGTTCCTAAGGCATTTCTGGAGGCACAGAAAAATGTATTGAGCTACAGTAATGGTACTGTAACATGGGGACAAACAAAAATAGAGTAAAAAGACAAATTTTACAGTCCGATTACTGTAATTTTCAAAGTATCTGCATTAGGGGTGTAACAGTTCATGTATTCGTATTGAACCGAAATGGTACGGGCGTCACGGTTCGGTGCATGAATTTACACGGAGAATACACGGTATAAAAATAAATAAAACTCGTGTGCGGATTAATTAATGTCATGCGCAATTACTGTTAAGCAGCGAGAGTTACGGGAGTTCTTTAGCGACACCTAACGCTAATCTTTAGCCTCGCCTTAGCTCTGAAGCTCTGATTGGCGCCTATGTTTTTTTTTGTCAGGACGTCGGTCGAGTCCATCAGTCATTAGCAGCACTAAGGTTAGACCCACAAGAGTTAGAGGATCCGCTGGTCTCTTTAAGATCGCAAGTTTGAGAACTTCAGTTACAGTAACGTTAGTACAGGCGAAAGAGTGGTGGATAAGATGAAACTGTGTGTCGGCGTTGATCAGCAGTTGTTGGGTATGTGAGTGGAAAAAATGCTACACATATTCGAAGCCATCACCCAGATGATGTAACGTTAGGCTACCAATCACTGAAACGAGGGGAAAAAACTTACCCTGCGCTTCAGCAGCCTTTGGATACACATACAAATAGGGCCAAAACCTATGGCTTAAATTAAATGATTTCGTAATGACAGAAAGCTATTTAAATCGCGTGGTAATTACCTTTATGTTGGGGTAACTTGTAACTTCTCACATGAGGAGCTGGTAGTGTTAAGTGCATAGACAGCAAAATAAAGTGACAACGCTAACCAGGCTAATAAACAAACCATGCTACGGTGAGTTAACGTCAAAGGGCAAAGTCACGTGACTTCTAGTTGTAGTCTGTTTATGAAATAAAAGGAGCAATTTAGTTTTTTTTTAAAAAGGCAAAATATTGTGATATTTTCACAGTTAGTAGGCTAGATTATTACTTTACACACAATACAAAAAAAATATTGAGGCAAATTGTAGACCCTTCCATATACAACTAAACACAGATGTTGAAGGTCTTGCTTAAGTGGATTTTTAAAAATCATTTTTCTATGTAATTTGCACTTTCAGAAATAAGAGATGCTGTAGGCCTATTTTCAGTTTTATAGCTGATTGTCTTATTTTGTTTACAAGTTACAGATGGAGTCTGGGTACTTATTGTACTGTTTAGACTACATCTTACACACTTCAGGCTGTTCAGATAGCTCAGGGAAGAGAATGTATGACACTAGGTGGTACAGCCTGAGACATGTACAAAAAAAAAATGCTTTCTGCATTTTTGTTTTGCTTTTCCCTCCATTGTACCGAACTCGTACCGAACCGTGATGTCCGAACCGAGGTATGAACCGAACCGTGACTTCTGTGTACCGTTACACCCCTAATCTGCATTGGTTCTGAATATTTCAACCGGAAATCCTCTAGGAGCAGATTGAAAGGGTCTATACCTATATAGAGAGTATATCTATTCATAGACCTATACTTAGGCAATGATTGGATGGTGTTCAGTAAAGTAAAGAGTGTTTGCACATGTGAAGAGAAAGAGTGAAGCACTGGTGATTTAGTGTGGCATTTTGATGGGTTGTGTTTGAAGAACGAAATCAAGTTACTTCCTGTTAGATTTTTGTGTGTTAGGTAGAAAATTGTGTGTGGTGTTTTGCAAAATGTGTTTTAGTCTATTGAAAACTGAGTCAAACACTGAGAATTAGTGTATGGTTTTGCAGATTTGATGTGGGGTTATGATGTTTGGAAGACATGTTTAGAAAATTGTGTGACAAGCAAAGATTTAGTGTGTAAGCAGTTGAAAAAAACTGTAAATGCCGCACCCATTTAAGTTTTAAATAAAGTTAACACATTTTCTGAAAATTTTGTTCCATGTGCCGTTTTTTTAAATTTGAGCCCCTGCCCCTTCAAAGGTCTCTGCACGCCCCTGCTTTTGAGGAAAGTTACGTTGCGGTAATGATAATGCTGACCTTTAGTGAACACCACACTGTGAATCGTCTTCTATGCAGCAACAACAGAATGCAGCAGTGGGGAGGAGCAAGTCAGTTATGTGTGTGTGAGAGAGAGAAAGAGAGAGAGTGTGTGTGTGTGTGTGAGAGAGACAGAAACCATTTTTCAATTTACATATTAGCCTTAGAGCCCGACCGATAAAGGGATTTGAAGGCCGATACCGATACAAATATTTGTTGATTTAAAAATCCAATATTCCGATTTATCGGCCGATATTTTATTTTTTTTGACCGATACAGGCTGCCGATTTTCTTGAGCCGATATTTGGAGCCGATACTGCTTTTATTTTGCTCCCTCAATTTACATCACTCACCGTTCGCAGTGCTCAGTCTGAGGGGCGGGATAATCAGTTGTCTTTCAAATTCCCTCTGCACACAATAGGACAGCGGCAGCACTATGAGTCCCATGCGTTTCCCACCAGCGGAGCTAGTTGGCTAGTTCAAACGTTTGCCAACTTACAGTTTTTTTCAACTGCTTACACACTAAATCTTTGCTTGTCACACAATTTTCTAAACATGTCCTCCAAACATCATAACCCGACACCAAATCTGCAAAACCATACACTAATTCTCAGTGTTTGACTCAGTTTTCAATTGACTAAAACACATTTTGCAAAACACCACACACAATTTTCTACCTAACACACAAAAATCTAACAGGAAGTAACTTGATTTCGTTCTTCAAACACAACCCATCAAAATGCCACACTAAATCACCAGTGCTTCACTCTTTCTCTTCACATGTGCAAACACTCTTTACTTTACTGAACACCATCCAATCATTGCCTTAGTATAGGTCTATGAATAGATATATTCTCTATAAAGGCCTAGGTATAGACCCTTTCAATCTGCTCCTAGAGGATTTCAGGTTGAAATATTCAGAACCAATGCAGATACTTTGAAAATTACAGTAATCGGACTTTAGCTTACAGTAATGTTCTACAAAAAGTTGACTTTATGTAAAATTTGTCTTTTTACTCTATTTTTGTTTGTCCCCATGTTACAGTACCATTAGCTCAATACATTTTTCTGTGCCTCCAGAAATGCCTTAGGAACGCTTACTGTAGAATTGTTTGTTTCTGCAGTTGGGGTCTATAGGCCTATGAATACATACTGTACACGACCCCCCCTCACAAACACACACACACACACACACACACACACACACTTGTCTTTAGAAAAAAACAAAATCAGTGTTTTCAAAACTCCATGTACATCTGGTGGTCACTGTATTCTTCTTTGCTTTTTTTCTTGTTTGCTGTAAAATACTGTATTCACAACAGCAAATTATTTGGGAAAAATCACTATTTTTGGTTTCAATATTGCTTGCATTTTTACTGTGTATTTCAACTTCTCTTTGTTGATACCATAACTTTCACTCTTGTATGGAAATACATATAGAAAGCCTAAGACAGAAGAGCTTTAGGTTTTGAGCAACAGTGTGTACATGATGTATCCAAAATGTCATATTATGACAAAAGTGTTTGTAATGTGAGGCAAATGTTTGCTTTAAACATGTGTTTTTGACATTTTGAATGTTGTGTGTCATTTTGCTGGAGATTTGGGGCATTTTGTGTGAGCAGTTGTGGGTTTTGTGTGTGGAGTTTTGAAAAATAGACACAGAGTTTTGAAAACGTGTGTAAACAATTGTCAAAAACTGTAATACAGTTTTTTACAATTGTTTACACACGTTTTCAAAACTCAAAACCCACAACTGCTCACACAAAATGCAAAATGCCCCAAATCTCCAGCAAAATGACACACAACATTCAAAATGTCAAAAACACATGTTTAAAGCAAACATTCGCCTCACATTACAAACACTTTTGTCATAATATCACATTTTGGATACATCATGTACACACTGTTGCTCAAAACCTAAAGCTCTTCTGTCTTAGGCTTTCTATATGTATTTCCATACAAGAGTGAAAGTTACGGTATCAACAAAGAAGTTGAAATACACAGTAAAAATGCAAGCAATATTGAAACCAAAAATAGTGATTTTTCCCAAATAATTTGCTGTTGTGAATACAGTATTTTACAGCAAACAAGAAAAAAAGCAAAGAAGAATACAGTGACCACCAGATGTACATGGAGTTTTGAAAACACTGATTTTGTTTTTTTCTAAAGACAAGTGTGTGTGTGTGTGTGTGGGGGCGGGGGGGGGGGGGGTCGTGTACAGTATGTATTCATAGGCCTATAGACCCTTTCAACTGCAGAAACAAACAATTCTACAGTAAGCGTTCCTAAGGCATTTCTGGAGGCACAGAAAAATGTATTGAGCTAATGGTACTGTAACATGGGGACAAACAAAAATAGGGTAAAAAGTCCAATTTTACCAAAAGTCAACTTTTTGTAGAACATTATTGTAAGCTAAAGTCCGATTACTGTATTTTCTCTATTTTCAAAGTATCTGCATTGGTTCTGAATATTTCAACCGGAAATCCTCTAGGAGCAGATTGAAAGGGTCTATACCTATATATATCTATTCATAGGCCTATACTAAGGCAATGATTGGATGGTGTAAAAGAGTGTTTGCACATGTGAAGAGAAAGAGTGAAGCACTGGTGATTTAGTGTGGCATTTTGATGGGTTGTGTTTGAAGAACGAAATCAAGTTACTTCCTGTAAGATTTTTGTGTGTATAGGTAGAAAATTGTGTGTGGTGTTTTGCAAAATGTGTTTTAGTCAATTGAAAACTGAGTCAAACACTGAGAATTAGTGTATGGTTTTGCAGATTTGGTGTCGGGTTATGATGTTTGGAGGACATGTTTAGAAAATTGTGTGACAAGCAAAGATTTAGTGTGTAAGCAGTTGAAAAAAACTGTAAAAGCTTAACTCGTGTCACACTGTTCGCCAACAGCAACATCCATCTTATTTGTTTTCAAGTAGCAGGGAATTTAAGCCAAACCGTTGCTTTCTCTGCCATCAATCATTATGTTAAGCCCACCTAACGACTCTATACACGATTTCATTGGCCTGATTGAGTTTCGATTTCTGGAGCTCACAAGCCAACGGAGAGTTGCTAGACTAGCCCTGGCAGCAAATGTAATTTCTAGGCTATGTGAATAGTTTATTTCCCAGTGTTGTGTCTTGTGCACTTGTGTGTAAAGTTTTGAAACAATGAGCCGAAGTTGTGCAAAAAGTGTTCAAGCAATGGGCAAAAACTGTAAAAGATTACAAATACAAAGATAATGGCAAACTATTCTGGCAACGTCTCATTTCATAACTTGATTGCATTTTTTTCCGCTTTTAATCACATTATTATGACCATTAAATGTACAGTATGCTATTTTGCACACTAAAATCTGATTCATCACAAGTAAATACAATAAAGAATGGTAACGTAAGTTGATTACAGTTTTTTACAATTGTTTACACACGTTTTCAAAACTCTGTGTCTATTTTTCAAAACTCCACACACAAAACCCACAACTGCTCACACAAAATGCCCCAAATCTCCAGCAAAATGACACACAACATTCAAAATGTCAAAAACACATGTTTAAAGCAAACATTTGCCTCACATTACAAACACTTTTGTCATAATATGACATTTTGGATACATCATGTACACACTGTTGCTCAAAACCTAAAGCTCTTCTGTCTTAGGCTTTCTATATGTATTTCCATACAAGAGTGAAAGTTATGGTATCAACAAAGAGAAGTTGAAATACACAGTAAAAATGCAAGCAATATTGAAACCAAAAATAGTGATTTTTCCCAAATAATTTGTTGTTGTGAATACAGTATTTTACAGCAAACAAGAAAAAAAGCAAAGAAGAATACAGTGACCACCAGATGTACATGGAGTTTTGAAAACACTGATTTTGTTTTTTTCTAAAGACAAGTGTGTGTGTGGGGGGGGTCGTGTACAAGATGTATTCATAGGCCTATAGACCCTTTCAACTGCAGAAACAAACAATTCTAGCATTCCTAAGGCATTTCTGGAGGCACTTTATTGAGCTAATGGTACTGTAACATGGGGACAAACAAAAATAGAGTAAAAAGACACATTTTACATAATTACACATTTACATACAAGTCAACTTTTTGTAGAACATTACTGTAAGCTAAAGTCCGATTACTGTATTTTCTCTATTTTCAAAGTATCTGCATTGGTTCTGAATATTTCAACCGGAAATCCTCTAGGAGCAGATTGAAAGGGTCTATACCTATATAGAAAGTATATCCAGGGTGCGATTTGTAGGGGGGGATGGTGAGGATTTCCCCCCCTCTGGTTTTCCTATCCCTACCTCTGCTAAAAAAAAATTATCGTCGGGGGGGACAACATTTATCCCCCTCTGCCCCTCATATTGATTAATGCTACTTCATATAAGTAAAGCGCTGCAACGTGAGAACAGTCTAGTAGGCTAGCCTACATAATAATCTGACATCAGAAACGCACCGTCACCGTCAGCACTCATGCTGCTGACACAGTGGCTGCGTGATAACTTAATTTGGCCTTGATCGTGCAGGACATTTCAGAATGCCGAGTGTGTAATCCATCATAAATGGCTAGTTTCAATGGAAAAGTTAGCTGGACAAATGAAAGAAAACGAGAAGGATTCAGTGAAGCATAATAATGTTTTAGAACCTTCAAAATTAGAAAACTGATGCAACTGAGATGGAGGACAACTGCACATAGAGTAGAACGTAGGCCTATTGTATGAATGAACTTACATTAAATGAGGAGATATTTGCTGAATGTCACAAAAAGTGTTACAGAAATTGCTTGGCATCGCTTATTCAATGGCTCTCTACCGAAACACCTGTAGTTTGCGGAGGACGAACAAGAAAGCACTCGTTTGATAAATCAGCCAGAAGTAGACAAATAACTTTTAGAAATAATCTGTACTGCAAAAACGAATGTTGGTGGCTATTTAAACTATCTAGCGGGTGTTTTAACAGCTGCAAGAAATAGAAGCTTCATGGTCTTTATGTTCTGGTTCGTAAATTATTTTCATAAAACTTCAAGTTGCCCTATAACTTTACTCTCCAAACTCTTCACTGCACTGTAGCCAATTAACTGACAGTATGATAGTAGGCTATTTATTTTCTGTAGGCTACAATAAACACATTTATTTTTTCAACTTTTGCAATATTACGCACTTGGCTACTGAACGCAAATCAGCAGGAGAGAGAATGCACGTAGCCTACACAGCGTGTAGCGCAATGTGTGTGTGTGGGGGGGGGGGGGTTTACAAACATTCAAAATCATCCCCCCCTCTGGTTTTTACACAAATCGCACCCTGAGTATATCTATTCATAGACCTATACTAAGGCAATGATTGGATGGTGTTCAGTAAAGTAAAGAGTGTTTGCACATGTGAAGAGAAAGAGTGAAGCACTGGTGATTTAGTGTGGCATTTTGATGAGTGGTGTTTAGAGATGTCCGATAATATCGGCCAACCGATATTATCAGCCCGATATTAGCATACAAATGTAATATCTGTAATATCTGTTAATATCGTTATCGGATTTTTTTTGCCTTAAAACCGATAAAATAATGCTTGCGTTACACCCAAATAGTGCCTATGCGCTCCTGAAGCGTTTACCGGCGCACAGATGATGACCTCATCAATCTGCGTCTTGAAGCATACAAACAAGCATGGATGGCTGCAGTAACAAACTTGCTCGTGGCCGTAGTAGCCCCTTGCGTTGGCCGTGATGCCCCTTTGAAAATCAGAAGTTTACAGGCCACGGTGGCCTTGGTGCCCCCTTCTTTAAATATTCTGCTTTGCGTCCTACTAATAGCGATATATATTTAGCCTATGGCCTATGGCCAAATTACGCAGTGGAGAAAGTGACAGCGCAAGAAAGAAAGTGCGTCCAAATTAACCCATCCTACTCATCACAAGTATCACATGAAAGAGCTTTTTCTCAGCTTTTAAACTATGTTAGCCGCTAATTGCTGTGGTGAACGGTTCGCGAGAAAAGTAAATAATATCAGTCAATTTAATCATAAATTGTACCTAAGGTTATGCGTCCATCTCCCTACCCATTCATCTCGGTGGAATACTTCAGAACCCTTCGTTTAACATATGACAAACCATATATCAGAATAAACAGCAGACCTTACCGAACAGAAAGGTGTAAAGCAGTCCCCTGTACAGTTAGCCGTTCCAGACTAATCCCGTTTTGAATTTGCAGTAAATTTCAACATACATGGATGTCTCCAAATTTGGGATTTAAGTTTTACACTGTGTTTAAATTGTTCAACATTATTTCATAACGGGCCAAATACAAAACAAATATTACAAATGTCGCCTAGATATCGGTAAATCAGAGGACAGCTGACGATAAGAGTTTGTGAAAGTAGCCTTCATGATCACAAAATGCTAAGCATGCATCTATTGAGTTTCTTAAAGCTGAGCTGTGCTTAAATTGTTCAATACATGATTTCATAACAGGCCAAATATAAAATAAATGTTAAGTATAGCCTAGATATCTGAAAATATTAGATGATCAGATGATTTACAGTTATATGTAATATGTCATGTTTTATGTTTTTGTAATGTTTCATACAGTGATGCAGGTCTACTGCAGTGAATACAACTTTGATCATGTTTATAGCCTACTACTGTATAGTTAACTTTGGCCTTGGTGCCCTGACATGTGGCCTTTGTGCCCCCCACCAAATATGCCCAACTGAAGGCCAAGTGGCCTTGCCCCTAAAATGGTGAAATTCTAAGCCTGATTGTGGGTATGGCCCGTTATGAAGGCCAGTCAGTCTTTTAGCCCCGTTCATTGGACTAATACTAAAGGAGGACTGTGGTTTAGTAGTTTACTACTCTGGAAGGTCTGGACTGAAACTTTGTGCCTTCCTTGTTGTTATTGCACACTACCTTCATGTTGGCTGCTTAGATTTGTACACCTTAAATGTTTCATTTTTTGTACTTCACCTCAAGCCTGAAGTATTTTTTGTAGCTCAAACAAATGTTTTCAAAATTGTGCAGTAAAGTTGCCACATTGTAATTGACTCATATTTGTGCATTCATTCAATTAAGGTGATTGAGTTTTAGTTAAAGAAACAGTTCATGAAGCATCCTACAAATGCAGGCTCATTTAACACAGAAAAAGGGTAGCCTGTCAAACACTATGCCTGTTATTTTAGTTGGCTTTACATTCTGCTATGTTGCACATAGTTGTTCAGGTACAATGTTTTATCATTTGTGAAGAAGTCAAATTTGCCCTATTTGTTGTGGGCATTGTCAAGATTATCTCAGGGTGAGTGTAATCCAAACTGTTGTTTGAGACAATTAAAAAAAAAAAATAAACATGGCACTTTTTCCCTAAATTAAGTTGAAGTATTTTTCTTACTTTGCACAGACAATGTTAACATTTGGAAAGCCTTGTTGCATTCAAGAATGCATCCAGTGGGGCATCACAATAACATTAAGCATGTTGTGTTAATTCCACAACAGGAGATATGTGATGTTACCTAGATTAGTTTTGAGGAAAAATAACCCACATATCGACATCGGTATCGGCTGATATCGGAATCGAAATTTGAGAGTTGGACAATATCGGCATATCGGATATCGGCAAAAAAGCAATATCGGACATCCCTAGTTGTGTTTGAAGAACGAAATCAAGTTACTTCCTGTTAGATTTTTGTGTGTTAGGTAGAAAATTGTGTGTGGTGTTTTGCAAAATGTGTTTTAGTCAATTGAAAACTGAGTCAAACACTGAGAATTAGTGTATGGTTTTGCAGATTTGGTGTCGGGTTATGATGTTTGGAGGACATGTTTAGAAAATTGTGTGACAAGCAAAGATTTAGTGTGTAAGCAGTTGAAAAAAACTGTAATGTATTCTAAGTTGTAATTCCCCTGTATGTCCTGTTGGTGACCTCAGTGAGAAGTACCTGTTAAGACGCTCTTAGTCGGTAACGAGAACTCTGGACCACTCGTAAATCTACGAGTGTTTTCACAACGCTCTTAAGCTATGATGGTTTTGGGAAACAGTCGGCAAATCTTAAGACGTTCGTTAGAGGGACTTTATGATGCTCTTAGGCTTACGATGCTTTTGGGAAACCGGGCCCAGATCTGAAAAAAGAAGGCAGGACCACCCCCCACCCCCCCTAGCTGATTACTGCAGAAATTCTACTTTTGTGTTGCTTGCTGTTGATTTGAAAGAGTAATTCAAACGTTCATGTGTGTATGGTTTTGTTGACATAATTACATTTTTAGAAAGGATTGTTGAGTTTTGATTGCCGGGTTTCATTTAGGTATAGATGTGAGTTGTTTATCTCCAAGTGCTATGTCTTATTTGGCTGTGTGTAGAATTTTGACATAATGAGCCAAATTCTACAAAAAGTGTAAGCAATATGCACAAACTGTAACTCAAAGACTGGTTGCAGTTCTGGGGCCGTATTCACAAAGAATCTTTAGCCCCTTACTTTGGTTGTTGTTGGCGTTATTGCATCCCTTATTTACAATGCACAATTATTCCCTCGTGGTCGAGAGCTCCTGTAGCCACATGTGCATTTCAAAACATTGCGATGTGAAATGCCACAAAAAGCGGCTTAGGATTGTTTGTGAATTACATTAATACACAGGATTAGATGTTAAAATCCCTTGTGCCAAAATCCAAGGTAAAAACACATTCAGAAGCCCCTGCTCAAGTTTAACTTTAAAAAGCACACTACCCACAAATCCGCCAACAAATGGTCACAAGCACAATGCAAATGGCCTATCCAACAGCAGTAGCCTATATAGTATGCGGCATGTCATTGGGGTTATCAAGTGGGCACCCTCATTCACCGATGTTTCGTTAAGTTAGGCCCACGACACCTCATGAAGGCTTAACAGTGAAACCAGCGTCCTGGAGACACTCCCCTCCATGCTACCACCATATTACCACATTGAAATATCCAATACTCAAAATACTCTTAACCAGCCCAGGCATGGTCTAAGTTGGCTAGGTCGGTCCGTCCCGTTGATGTGGACTGAACCATAAACCATAAAGAACCTTAGCCAAGTACCATCACCCTAGGCACAGCCCATCACAAACACAAAACAAATTAGCCAGTTAGCTTAGCCCATTATCTTAGGCCCCATCCCAAACACAAAACAAATTAGCCAGCAGTTAGCAGTTAGCTTACGCCCCATGCTGCCCCATATTACCACAACAAGCATCCAAATACCCTTAACCAACCTAGGCATGGTTTAAGTTGGCTAGGTCGGTCCGTCCCGTTGATGTGGACTGAACCATAAACCATAAAGAACCTTAGCCAAGTACCATCAACCTAGGCACAGTCCATCACAAACACAAAACAAATGAGCCAGTTAGCTTACCTTAGCTTGCGCCCCAGGCCCCATAGCTTGCGCCCCAGGAAGGGTAACTTCTCCTTACCCACCACCAAAACAAATGAGCCAGTTAGCTTACCTTAGCTTGCGCCCCAGGAAGGGTAACTTCTCCTTACCCACGACCAAAACAAATGAGCCAGTTAGCTTACCTTAGCTTGCGCCCCAGGAAGGGTAACTTCTCCTTACCCACAACCATTCGCTTGCCCGTTCTGCTGCTAAGGACATGTTACTAACCACCTGCCTTAGACTTCGACCACAAATGCCCAATTCAGACAGCAAGCCAATAGCAGATCTGGCCACAAACCCACGTGCACCGATTTCAATAGGCCTTAATCGTGCACTCCAACCTCGCTTAGCTGCCTCCTCTGCTATTTCAGTATATTTAGCTCTCTTCAGCTCATTGGCCACTTCCACTCTGTCTTCCCAAGGAACAGTGAGTTCAATGAAGTAAACTATCTTCTCTGAATCCGACCATAGAATTACGTCAGGACGTAGCTTAGTACTCACTATATGTGGAGGTACCGCCATCTGCTGGCCAAGATCAACCTTCATTTCCCAGCCCGCCCCATTTTTCAACTGGCCGGTTTTGCACCTGGCCTTCGCGGAACAAGGTTTATCCCCCTGACGTACAAAGTTAATTTGCCTTACCCCTTTACTAGCTGCTAATGAATTGACTTCTCTTCTTTTATCCTCTATTGCCGCTGCCACACATTTCAATACCTGGTTATGACGCCACGTATACCGCCCCTGGGTGAGACTTACCTTGCATCCTGATAGGATATGGTGGAGACTGCCCACACACGAGCAAAGTATGCATTTATCATCCTCACCAAACCATTGACTTAAATTCTTGGGAGATGGGAGCACATCATATGTAGCACCTAACATAAATCTGATCTTACTAGCTTCCATGCCCCATAGATCTTTCCATTTAATCTGTCTTTTTTCCACCCCTTCCCAGTTCACCCACTGCCCTTGTTTTGCCTGCGACACTGCCTTAGTACATCTTACAGCCTCCTCCTGTCTATGCATTTCCTCCACTACCATTTTCCTCTTTTCTCCTGCAGAAGCCTTACTCCACAAGGGTTTACTTGCACCCACCCCTAGACCCCCCCGCCCGTGCTGCACATGGCCCATTATATCTCTATGCTTCAATGCTGATTGAGCTTGCTTAACTGCCTGCTCTAGGTTCCACTTCCTCCCTGCATTAACTGAGGGTGCAACTTTCCTCACCACTGGGTCCTTGGACTGAGTAAGAGTCAATTCCAATCTAGCCTTAGCACACTTAAATTCCTCTGTCAGACTAGATATTGGCAACTCTACAATACCCTTCCCATACAAGGCTACACTGCTTAAGCAGCGTGGGACTCCGAGCCATTTTCTGACAAAGGAGTTGATCATTTTTTCCAACCTCTCTACCTTTGACAGAGGAACTTCATAAACTGTCAATGGCCACATTAGCCGAGGCAACAAACCAAACTGCAAACACCACAGCTTGAGCTTACCTGGCAGCCCCGACTTGTCAATTTTTGCAATACCTTGCCTAGTGACCTGTCTCAAGTCTTCAACCTGTGATTTATCACTAAGGCTTGCATCATACCACCTTCCCAGGCTCTTCACTGGTTTCTCCAGAACTGTGGGAATCACCTCCTTATTTATAGCAAACTTCTTATCTGTTACCTTCCCTTTAATAATTGAGAGACTCCTAGACTTACTTGGTTTCACCTTCATTCTGGCCCATTGCTGATTACTATTTAATAGTCTAGGTCAGCCATCACCAAATGGCGGACCGCGGTCCGAGTCCGGACCGTGACGTGATCCTATCCGGACCCAGACCATAATAGCCTAATTTAGATTTTCACGTAAGATTTCAAAGCTGCGCTAAATGTTTTGTTGGTTAGGATAACAGCATTTACTCCAGGAGCTTCAGGAACCATCATTTCGCTTGCTGCTACTCAGCCAGTAAAATCGGTGAATTCTGATAAAGTCGAGTCAGTGAGTAAAGTAGCCTATATGGAGAAGAGACATAGCCTGAAACGAGCGAGGAGAGGGGACGGGACGAGAAACAATTAGATGGATATCTAAGTTAACGATAAGTAAGTTGTTTTCAAATCATCGATTGCTCAAAGAGGAGAAAGCTAGACAGCGAGAACAGAGCTTTATTAAACAATACGGGGGCAATACCACGCAAAACTGTCACGTCCGTAACGCCAACTAAATATGGATGTGACAGTTTTGCGCGGAATTGCCCTGGACCTCTTCTATATATTCTGAGACAGGCGATTTTAAGCGCCAATTTGAAGCACCTCTACTAGACAAAGCATATATTTTCAGCAAGCATAGGGTAGGCTAGGCCCATTCAACAGTGAACTGAGACCACAGAATATTTTACGATTTAAGAAGGCAATATGATTGATCCACCACTATCTAGTTAAGCCTACATGCATTCTGCCCAACAACGTGATATTCCTGGGTTTCCAGGATTTCGGGTCAACATAAAAAAAACTAAAACAATTCAATTAAACTTGCTGATTAATGGGTTCAAGAAACCAGCTGTTGAATATCCATCCTTGTCTCAGCTCAAATTTTATTTTAAGTGCACGTTAAGATCTTAAAAATAGCCAAGGCTACTCAGTTTTTCTCCCCAACTCTTACTCTTATCTTGCCTTATTTCTCCTCATTTCGAATGTTGCCTTTTAGGCTACTTATTTTATTTCACATTAAACATTAGGCTTAGGCCTACATTCTTCTATTTCTTGAATTTCCCCTTGGGGATCAATAAAGTATCTATCTACAACTAGGCTCCATCCATCCATCCTAATATTATACATACATACATATACATAGCCTAAACACACGTTAAACATTATGATGCTCCGGACCTTTGCTTAAGGAAATTTTCTGTAACTGGACCTCGCTGAAGATTAATTGAATACCCCTGGTCTAGGTCTTAGTAAGTTAGGACTCCTCTCGACTTTTTCTAAGCTCCCAGACTTAGGTGCTACTTTTAGGGCTACAATGCTTCTTGAATTACTCTTAGTAAAAAAAAATATTTATTATAAAATATACATTTTTAGGAGTTTCTTAGCTTTAGCTTTAGCTTAGAGTTTCTTAGCTTCTTAACCCATTTCACCCCATCGGTCACAATTGTGACCGAAAAAAAAAGTACTTATAAGCCTCTAAAACTGTAACTGGGGAATATCCCAATACTCTTTCAGTAAATATTGAAACAATAGAGTGTTTCAATGAAATGTGTTCAGTGTCAAATGTTTTGAGTAAATTGTCACATGACCAGAGCTGTTTACTTCCTGGTTGCACCTTGAGAAGAGAATGACGGCCTCACAGCTCCCAAATAAAAGGTTTTTAAAATAAGTATGTGAAAATAAACATAGGACAAATATTTTTTGTACAAATGGTCTTTAAGGTGTCTAGTTATGATATATACATTTATAATTATTCAAATGTCTTTGGTGTGTTTGCAGAATGAGTAAACATGTTAACGGTCACAATAGTGACCGGTGGGATAGAATGTTGTATCTAGATGCACACATACTTCTACACCTACAAACACACACACATACACATACTCATACATACACACATACAGAGACATACACACACACATACACACTCACACACAGATACACACACACATACATACTCACACACACATACACACAGATATACACATTCACACACACACACAGACATACACTCACACACATACACACAGATATACACACACACACAAACAGACATACACTCACACACATACACATATTCACATACACACACACACATATTCTCTCTCACACACACACACATGCACACACACATACACATATTCACACACACACACAAATATACACACTCACACACACAGATACACACACACACATACACACAGAAATACACACTCACACATACATACACACACAAATACACACATACACACACACACACAGATATACACTCACATACACAGATATAAACACTCAGACATACACACATACACACACAAATACACACACACACACAGATATACACTCACATACACAGATATAAACACTCAGACATACACACTCACACACACACAGACACAAACACAGACATACACACTCACACACAGATATACACTCACACACACAGATACACACTCACACACACTCCAGCAAACTATTAAAAATTAAAAAAAAAATAAATAAAAATAATGTTTCCCAGGAAACATTGTACCATTGTGGAATGTATAATCAATATTTTACAGATATAAATGTTTGTGTCTGTGTGTTGTTTATTTACCAGAAGCTTCGGCTCGTTAAAATAGAACCCTGAATGTGTATGTCTGTGCGTGCGTGTGTGTCTGCATGTAATTGTGAGAGTTAGTGTATATGGTCTGTGTGTGTATCTGCATGGGGTGTGAGAGTTAGTGTGCATATATCTGCATGGTGTGTGAGAGTTAGTGTGCATATTGTGTGTGTGTGTGTGTATATATATATACGCGCACACACACACACACACACACACACAATATGCACACTAACTCTCACACCCCATGCAGATACACACATGCATGGGATGTGAGAGTTAGTGTGCATATTGTGTGTGTGTGCGTATATATATATATATAGAATGTCTAATAAGGAGAGAACCTTCACTCTCGGAACTCTTCCGGTGTGGTACTGCATCTAGGGGCGCTGACGGGCGAGTCCAGAATGAATGGAGGTCTATGGAGCTGTACCCCTCAAAATCCACTTTTCTCGGGATATAATTTTTTTTCAAGTAATTTGAATATTGTATTCGAAAGGGAAGGCAAAGACAATACACTTGGTTGAGTATTATATTTTTTAAAGTCACTTAATTGTTCTAAAAAGCCTTTCAAACGTGCCAATGACGTCATTCATTAGCATGATCATAGCATAGCATAGCATCAATGCTAGCGTGTTATGGGCAACAACGACCCAACCTGTAAGAAAACGAAAGGACATGACTCCTGGATTATTTCACTTTTGATTGAAAATCCATATCCATTTTGCGAAAAATAAAATAAAATCTGAGGGTTTCAGTTGTTAAATAGGTGAAAACAACAAATGTAGCCATGTAGCTCCATAGGACCCCATGTATTTTGGACTCGCCCGCGATCGCCATCTAGGTGAACTCTGGTGAACTGCAGCCAAATTCGGTTTGTATGGGATTAATAGAGTGGGGAGGCTCTCCTTAGAAGGGCTCTGGTGGGACGTTTCACTCTCACACCCCATGCAGATACACACATAGACCATATACACTAACTCTCACAACTACATGCAGACACACATGCACGCACAGACATACACATTCAGGGATTTTAAAGAGCCGAAGCTCCTGGTAAATAAACAATGTTTACATATTTTTTATATTTATTATTGCCATTGGTCTCAGTGTTCATATCAGTTTGAAAAGTCCTGTCAGAATACCTTTATTTAAAAAAAAAAAAGCAATTTGAGCAACCTTTAATTGAGTATACGCATATTACGCAAAGGTTCTCTGAAATAAAACTCACTTTTTCATCTACTTTTTCATCTACTTTTCTACATTTCTTTAAAAAAATAATTATTGATTACTTCAAAGGGTTGCTAATAACACATGATTTGCATATTTGCATGTCTGGGAAAAATTTGGGCTTAAATTAGTTAAACCTGACATTACTTATTACAACATTGCTCATTAGTTCTGTATTGCAATTAAATATCTTTCAATAGATGACAACGGCTTTTATTGTAGCAGGGAATGGCACTCAATGCTACAATAATAATTCATCAAAATGAGTCAGTGGATGACTTAATACTTTGGACTGGAGCCTTCTGGAAATTATCCTAAATCCACTTGTCAATTATGATTATGATGAATTATTCTAAATAATAACAAATAACAATTACATTTTACAATTACCATAGCTACGTTCTAATATAATTGCAACATGTCATATTACTCACTTTTGACTTTCTTTCTGAATAAAAGTGAACAGCATTTTTTGATTGCCAGGAACATAATCAGTAGTAAGAGCAGCAGAGCCATGAGCAGAGTCAGAATGACGTCTATAGAATGATACGCGATCCAGGACATCCGGAAGGACTGAGTGCGCAGGTGAGGGGCGCCTCCGTTCCTCATCACAAACTCGATCCAGAAAATGGCGCGGTCCAGAGGCTTCATGGGCTGGTCATGGTGGATCCTGGAGAGCCTCTGCATGTTCTCCCTGTAGGACGGCTCATAGAGCACTTCCTTTAGCGCCTCCACAAACACTGCTCTGTCTAGAGTGGCAATGTCCACTACCTTAGACGTTCCTCTTGCTACCATTCTGGACAGGTTGTCAGGCTGATCAAACACTAGGGGCAGGCCAAGTATTGGGACACCATGGTAGATTGCTTCTTGGATACCATTGGTACCCCCATGGGCTACAAAAGCTTTAGTCTTTGGGTGACCCAACAAGTCATTTTGGGACATCCAGTCCACTAGTAAAGTGTTATTGCCAAGAGTCGAGGGCTTAGCCCCTGTATATCTCCAGATGACCTTTTGGGGAAGCTGAGCAAAAGCTGCAGCAATCTCTTCGGTGATGACACTAGGGAGCTCGGCAAACAAAGTACCAAGGGACATAATGATGACCCCATGCTCCCCAGAGCTTTGGACAAACTCTTCCAGGTCAACAGGAAGTGGTCTAGCTGGCTTGCATTGGAACCCGCCCATGTAGACCACATTGGGCATGGTTGGGCGTGGGAACTCAAAGGTGAAGTCATTCCTCATGAGCCAGATATCAGCATCCTGGAACAAGGAGAAGTAGTCAACATCAGGGCCAAAGAACCGTTTGCAGAGAGCTGTATAGTGAGCATCAGTCATTTTTTTGTACATGGACTGACTGATAGTGAATGCAATGATATTCGAAACCCTCTTAGAGAAGGTCATCTTGTCTGTCAGCTCAGCTCCTGGAAAAGGAACGTAGGAGAGCGGGGAGGGAGCGATGGCGAAATGGGCCTCTCCATGGACTGTCCACCTCACGTTAAACACCATCGGCAGCTGGAGACGGCGTGCTAAGAACACCCCGCCTCCAAAAGCAGGATCTGTGAGAACCAAGTCATATTTAGCGTCCCGCAGTGACCGCATCAGATTCTCATCTTCAAATATTGTAGCCACCATTGTACAGATGTCCCGATGCATTTCAGAGAACCTTTCTACTACTGAGTTTCCCAGGGTCATGTCCTTAAAAAAGGACCTGCCTTCCATCCGCAACTGCAGAAGTGTAGATGCCAGTTCATCCACAACATCGTCTTGGTACGGACCCATTTCAATGGTGTGTGAAGTATAGTAGGGTGAGTCCTTCTTAATATGCCAGCTGTTTGAGGCTCGCACTACAGTAATGCTGTGGCCTCGGGAGTGCAGCTCCTCAATGATGACCCTCATGTTCACCCAGTGGCTGCCATCTACTGGGAACACCAGCACTTTACCTCCTCTGGCCCCAGAGAGGCAGACAGACAGCACTGAGAGAGCCAACAGCACGGGACTGAGCATCCTGATCCAGCACTTAGGACACTAAAGGGACAAGAAGGGTTCAGAGAAACTGTCAGTTTCTGCCAGATGTGATGTGATCATAATCTGGTGTAAACAAGATTTTAATTGCAAATATATCTACCCCTCTATGGTACGCATTATGATATCCTTGTGGGAAAAAATATTGCCATTGTTTTTTATTGCCATTGTAGGCTACACTTTAACAATAATAATAATAATTTGTATAATTTTTTTAAAATTGTATATATTTTTAAGATTGTTGCCTAAAGGCAACATTGTACCACAACAGTTAATATTAAAATAATTCATATTTTTAAGAATTAAAGCTAACTTATTCATTTAAAACACCTATCTTTATAACTTTACACTAGAACAAAAATATGTATCTAGTTTTCAATGCATTACAAGTCTCATACTTAACAAAAATCTAATTTTAAATTCTGTTGTTGCTCCCAGGAAACATTGTACCATTGTGGAATGTATAATCAATATTTTACAGATATAAAGTTATAATGATTAAAACATACAAATTATCATATGAAATCATCAAAATCACTGTTACTAGTTAAAAGCTCCATAAATCAAACTAATCAAATTAATCAAATATCAATTTATCAACAAATCAAATTAATCAAACATTAATTTCTCATGTATACTTACACACACAAGCAACACACACATCCATGAGTTTGTGCACGTACACCCATGTATACCCATCAGAGCCGGACAGTAACGGAGTACATTGACTTGAGTACAGTACTTGAGTACAATTTTGAGGGATCTGTACTTTACTCGAGTATCATTTTTGGGGAGTACTCATGACTTTACTCAAGTACATTTGAGAGGCAAATTGTACTCTTTACTCCACTACATTTCTATCCATAACCGTACCAGTTACTTCTTCTAAAAAAAAAAGGAAAAAAGAAAAATCTCGGAAACCCTCAATTTGTTGTTTCCCTCTCAAACGTGATTGGATTGTGCAGGCGCCACTGATTGGGACAGCCTATCAGCAATCACCTTCAGCTTTCCGCCAAAGTCAACTCCATGGTCAGATTTAGATAAGAGACGAAACCATGGACGAAACAATGGATGAAGACGCAGCAGGTCCATCCCGGGAATGTGCCAACCTGTGGCCCCACCTCGCCAGACTTTTTCAATTTTCTGAACAAGTTAATGATAGTTTTCGCTTCAAGTGTTTCAATTACAAAATAGTATTTTGTATTTGAAATACGTATTTTAAATACATGTATTAGAAATACTGCCCATTCCTGGCAACATGGTAAAAAGATGAAAATGACTTGATTTTACTTTCAATTCTTTTGCATTCTCCAAGGTATTAACATTAAAAATTTTCATAACTCCATGTAGGACGTTTCTGTACATAAATGTAAGCACTGTGGCAGTAGTAATGCAATATTTAGAAAATGTAGGCTACTCTTGTACTCTTGATACTCAAGTACTTTTAAAAACAAGTACTTCAGTACTTTTACTTAAGTAGACATTTGACTGTTGTACTTTTACTTGTACTTGAGTAAAATTGAGCAAAGGGTATCTGTACTTTTACTCAAGTAATAAAGCTGTGTACTCTGTCCGCCTCTAATACCCATGTATGTGTACTGATGCACACACCGATACAACAACATCCACTTCCCTCTGAGACCTACATCTGACATTTTGAAAGTCTAGTAAGCAATTTCCCCCTATTTTATAAATGGTCAGGCTGTGACGAATTATAAATATCTTGGGACTGTGATTGACAACAAATAAACATTTGAGCATCAGGTCGACAATTTGTGTAAAGCTCACCAACGCATGTACCGTAAACTCAGACATTTTAATGTGGACAGCACTTTTATGAAGATGTTTTACTGTTGTTTTGATGTTTGTATTGATTCTGTTCTTACTTTTTCTTTTATTTGCTGGTATGGGTCTTTAACTCTGAAGAACAAAAAACATCTCTAAGGTAGTTAATGAATGTAGAAAGATTGCTGGGGCTACCTTAGTTAACATCCCTGCATAAGAACAGAGCACTCAAAAACCCACCCAAAACCATATTTCAACCCTCAGGGCAACATGCAGTTTTTTTGTAATTTCCTATGACACCTACATTGACATGTTATGTTGTTGATAATGCATCTTTACTTATCAATAAAGCTTGCTCAAAAGGGAAAATGTGGCGTTGCAAGACACCCGCACAGTCCCTGAATGAGGAAGCAAAATGACTGCCTGTGAGTCATCTCACTTCTTTCTTGCAGTTGCATTGAATAGGACTGAAGTTCCCACCCCTGCTGAAGAATTATCCAATCAAATAGTTGTTTCATTTTGTTTAAACAAACCAAATTAGGCTATGTTGCCTGGAGGCAATACCGTATAATAGATACTAATAATCAGTAATAATCAGTCTTCCACTTGATATTTCTGATGCTTTACTGTCAATACTGTATATAGTCATTGTTAATTCACTGTTAATGCTGTTAAGAATCTTTTTTATCTGTCACTGAAATAAGACCACCATGCTAATACATTACAGCAGAACTCAGTTATGCTGAGAAAACGGACAATCCAAGAAATACAGAGCAATAATGAAATAACAAGGCAAACAATGATGTAAACATACCTGCTCAGAGGGTCAAGGGAGAGCAGAGAGCGGTGTAGTAGCTCTGGGCCTTTTGAGCTCTAGTAATCAGGGTAAACATGTCCAAAGGTCAAGTCCAGTTGAAGTACACACGCGTTCATTATAGATTATTATAGCAGAGCATTTCAAGGAGATTATTTTAACATATAGCCCTTTGGTATGCGCTCATTGCACTTCTGCTTTGATGTATTCAGATATTAATAGGATTAAATTTACTGTGTTGATGAATACAACATGTCTGAAATACCCACCAGAGGTCTTTAGTGCAGTTTCATCTGGTGAGTAACACCATGTAATAATGTCAACTGTTAGACGTGGGTGTGATATGCCCTCTCACCTACAAAACTCCCATCAACATTACCTCATATACAGATATGTCATCTTTACAGGACAGTTATTGCTATGATGTGCAAAACTGTGTGTGATTTAAACACAGGTTACCATATGTTGTACTTGTGGATGAACAACATTTGATGTGCATATTTATTTAATAAAGGAATAAATGAATATGAACATGTCAACAAATTATCTGATATTGAGGTGTAGCAATGGGGTGGCAGTAGGGAAGTAAGCGAGAGGGTTACACACACACACAGGCCAGGTGAGGGGAACAGGTGGATGCTGCAGAGACACAAGGAAATGTGCTGGAAATCACAGTGCATTACTAGCCATGGCCGGATCTAGAATAGTGCTGGGAGGGGCAATGCCCCCCCAAATATTTCTTCTGTCCCACCTAATTGGTCAATTTTAATTGACAGCTATTGAATCTGCCAATCACACTTTTCTAATTTGTCCCATCTGAATTTCGAGGGTGCTGATTTGCTGGTTGGATAGTATAAACATCGGAGCAGCAGCGTTCCCCTACCATTCTACACTGTGTACATCACTTGCTGTTTCATACTTTAGTAGAGAGGGCTTAGCTATATTTCCATAAAGGTTATAGGCTACTAGATTTAATATAGATTATTGTTGCTGGTTTAAATAAAAACCTTTAACTGTAGTGTTAGTGTTTGTATTATTCTCGTTTTGTATATGGCTTGCTTTTTAGCTAATATGCACGTTAGCTTTCTAAGGTGATCTAGCCAGTTAGTTTGTTAACATCATTCCTTAACTGTGTTATAAGCAGGGTGGGAATTTTACGGCGGCCACGTCGTTGGCGATTGCGTTGGCGATTTTTATTTAGCCTATGGCCTGTCAAATTAAGCTTAGCATTCACAACGCAAATTAATTTAGCCTATACGCAGTGGAGAATGTGACAGTGCACGGCAAGAAAGAAAGTGCGTCCAAATCCACCCTTTGCTGAACTAGCCTACTCCCGATAGCCTACTCTTCACACAGATATTACATGGATCACACGAAAGAGCTTTTTCTCAGCTTTTAAACAATGTTAGCCGCAAGTTGTTGTGGTAAACGGTTCGCAAGAAAAGTAACTTTAATTTATTCATGTTACATTCTGCGCCCATCTCCTATGGCTATCCAGCGGTCGGTCTCGGTAGAATACTTTTTACACTAATTTTTCCCGAACACATGACAAACCATATATCAGAAGAAACAGCAGACCTTACCGAATACAAAGGTGTAAAGCATTCCCCTGTAAAGTTAGCCATTCCAGAGTAATCCGGTTTTACATTTGCAGCAATGTCTAAATGCATGTCTCCAACTTTGGGCTTCAGGTTTCACAGTGTTTAAATTGTTCAATACATGATTTCATAACAGGCCAAATACAAAATAAATGTTACAAATATCGCCTAGATATCTGTAAATATTAAAATCAGCTGACTAAGAGTTTGTCAAAGTAGCCTTAATGATCACAAAATGCTAAGCATGCATGTAGACTATTTGAGTTTCTTAAAGCTGAAATGTGCTTAAATTGTACATGATTTCATAACAGGCCACATAGAAAAGAAATGTTAAATATAGCCTATATCTGTAAATATTAAAATCAGTTATATGATTAACAGTTATGTAATATGTCATGTTTGCTATTAAATAAGGGTTTTAAGGTAAAAGGTAAGACATTTGTAGAAACTGAGCGGTTTTGTTGCGTAGTGTAAATGTTGTGTGTGTGGGGGGGGGGGGGCGGGGGTTGGCAGGTATTCATTGTGCCCACCCCAAATTTCTATTTGCCCCCCCAATCTGAGCAGCCTAGATCCGGGCCTGTTACTAGCCTGGAAAATCCAGACCCTGGTAATCTATAAAGATTAAGGGTCTGGCCACGAACAATGTAATGGCCCAACTCGAGGGGTGGCAACAAGCATGCATTTAAAAATCTCACTGCACGCAATTGGATAACACTAGACCATGTTTACTCTGAATGATTTCGGACTTTGACGCAATCGGATAACACTACGACCAATGTGTACTGTCCTCCAACGTTGCAGTGCTGTCTTCATCAGTTTAGCTGGTTCCCCGGAATGCAAGGGGAAAAAGTAAAGTGCATCATTGCTCATTGCCAGAGTGTCTCAAAGAGACAATTCCATTGTGCTATCGCGAGAACTCTTGATTTCCAGGGTAGCACATAACATCAATCGATCATTTCTTGTGAAGTTGGACTTTAACATGTAGCTTTCAAGAAAGATCCCAGGCAGAAGGACTGACATCAGGGACGTCACTACAGGCGCGCGGGAACATATTTTTGACTAGGGGTGCTGATTAACAAAATAATGGATGTCCGACGATTTCTCCCCTAGCATGATATGATTCAAATTTAGACAGCTAAATACGCCATTTCTGCGGCGTGTATGAGTAGACCCTCTGGTAGACCTAAGAGCGAGAACAGCCACATTCCACTGCAACTATGCGCAGCACTTGCCACTCCGACTCATCAATAAAAACTGCGCGCACACACACCAGACCCATATAAGCGCACTTGACTTTACATCATTAAACTATTTCAGTTGCTTTACTGATTGTCAAAACCACACCAGAGATGTTTGGCTCGAAAATATAATTAGGCTGCAATGACCTACAATGGCAAACAATGTCTGAGTAGCCTAACCTATGGCGTCTCCACTCCACAGCAAAAGTGTCCTAACCACCAATCACAGCGGTTTCTATCTGAGCGACTCCAATAGTGAAAGGATTTCAGTGTCATATTTCGGTGGCACTAGCTAAGCTGTCGTTGAAGTCGAGATGACATGTCTACTGATAGGCAACAGGTCTCACCAACACAAAATTCGTGGATTTGGGCTAGATCAGCCACATTACCTGACACTAACAGAAATTGAGCCGTACGTGAGGTCGTGGGCTTGCCAAAGACTAATTGCAAAAGATGCATTCTACCTCATCTGTTGTCTTTTGGTATTCAAAATTGGGCTTTTCACAATCCAACGATATATATCCAAAGTGCGAACTAGTTGGTGATGGTATATGGAAACTGCATGCTACACAGAGTTCTAACAGGTGCATGGCCTAATAAGCAGGCAAGATATAACCCACGATCGCCATGGTTTCGTTCTCAATTCGTGTTTGTAGTAATAATGACAGCAACAATAAAACCATCTTGATCTTCATCATTTTTGACAGATCAGCAGCCTCTGGATGGTCATATGCATAGTTAGCCTACCTTTATTTTGCATTTACATTTTAAACACTGAATCTACTGTCTTTACTGCCGGGAGAGAAAAAAATCCTGTATTATTTTTTGTAGCCTAATATTCTTTTCTCGAAGTCAACTAGCCTGCTTGCAACGTCTCTCCTCAGCAACTCACGTCGCTTTCACTTCTATAGCTAGACTATAACGTTTAATCTTGACTATGGATAGCTATATTCAAAGCTATCCATAACCTTTTTTGCTATTTGCCTATTTGACAACAAATATAATGACAAACTGCGAATTTGTAGGCCTATTGACAAAAAGCAAGGGGTGCTGCAGCACCCTCAGCACCCACCTTCCCGCGCCCTTGCGTCACTAGGATTGAAAGCCGGAGGGGCTTAGCCCCCAGGGTTGTAGGTAATGTGCATATAGAGCGCACCAAGACATTTTCATCATACCTTAAAAGGGCTTTAATGAATGGACAGGGACACTATACCATTAGTTTTCCCTCTTGCAATATCTCTAACTATATTGCTAATTGTAACAACATTCTGCGGGTTACAGCAAGGCCGTAGTCATGATGTCAACATTGGGGGGACCAAATCTGTGGTGGGGTCTGTGGGACCACCAAACAGAATTTCAATACATTTCCTACCATGCAAAAAGTATTATTAAAAATCACAAACAAGTCGTTAGTTAAGTCAGTCAGTTAGAGTATTCCAAACTTTTGACGGATATAGGCATGGCATGGATGGATTATGAACCCCTGGGCACAGATGCCCCCCACCCCTCCTCCAGATAGAGGGGTCCTGAGGCATTCTCCCTCGGAAGATTTTTTTTTTTTTTAAATGACCCTTTAAATTATGACTTCTGGTGCAACTTCACACAGAGGCTTGGGCTTCAGGAGCTCCTGAGCTCTTGGGCCCAGTAAGCCCATTCAGTAGTCCATCCCTGGACCTGTGGTATGACTCCATTTGTCTTCAAAATGTATACTTAAAAAGAAATGACAAACTAGAGTATCTTTGTTAACCTCTATATTATTACACAGAATGTGGTTCTTTGACTTATTACTTACACCTGAAGATTTTTTTTAACTAAGGCTTAGACTCATAGGTTTAGGCTCATAAGATTTTGTCTTTTAATTTAGATTTTATTATGCTGGCGGCTAATCACACAATTTTTACGTTGAAAGGGACAGGATTCAGGAATAGGCTACTAACACAGGCCCCTCTTCTGTCTGACTCACCTCATGTTACCCCCTGCATTATAGACTGGCTTCTGACAGAAATTACGTTTTGTGCCAACATGTAGAAACACTAGGCCTACTACAGCCTTTAATTGGTGAATGGAGGTGCAAATTCCTTTCTTTGGTTATTGTCCGTGATTCACATTAACTGTAGGCTTTCACCGCCAGTGCATTGTAAACTTTTTTTCTAACTTGTGTGCCATCGCCACATTTAATTCCTACGTTTTGCCTGCATGGATGCGCGATTGAGTGCGCATCTAAATAATATGCAAGATGCAACAACCATTTCTAAGAGCCCTATAAACGGCAATTTCTGGCAGTACTACTAGCATATGAATGCATTATTTATGTTGAAAGACATGTGAAAGAAATGAATGACACAGGCTTTCACAAATGCATAATTTAAAATAAAACGTTTCACTTTCGCTATCATTGCCAGAATAGGCTACAATGGAAAATGTTTCAAAGTTCCCTTTGAGTTTGATCGGCTCCAAAAATGTATGGGATTTCCTTAGCCTGTGCTACACCTTTCCAACAAGTTTTGTGAAAATTGTACCGGTATAGCTTTTGCGAAATTGTTGACAACCCTACCTCACGCAGTGAGGTGCAGTAAATGGAAGCTTTCAATAGCGCACGCCACTAACGAAAAAACGGAAAACCACCAGGACAAACCACTCAGGGGTGTAGGCTACTCTGGAACCATCACTAGGTCACTAATTTGTTACGTTTGATTACATTTCAGATGGTGGTGCGTGTTGGTTTCCTGTAGGCCTAGTATATCGCTTTTTTCTTTCTTTATTTTTCTATGTCCGTATATTGGGGGGGACATTTTAGTCATATTTGAATATTGGGGGGGACACGTCCCCCTCAATGTCTATGGTGACTACGGCCCTGGGTTACAGGGTTGGCCAGATGATGTTATCACCGCCATGTCATGAACTGTTATGAAGTTATATTAGGTATTTCCATTAATAATACCGCATTGTAAAATATCACATATGTTAGTCCTTTGAGGCCTAGGCTATTTTCAGTGTAATTTTATTAAGCTCTTTGGTCATTTGGTACATATTGGTGCAATACTAAGCAGTAGTGTGTCTGACAGTTTTAAAGAAACAGCCTGAAACAACAGTGGTACTTTGGAAATTTCTCAGCACCAAATACCTGAAACACTGTCTATATTGGAGGGAACTATTCCCACCTCAACAAGACATCTGCTAAATAGATGTACTACCATGTCTACAGATTGTAATACAGATAGAAGCACCTACAGGGCACATCAGAAAAACAGCTGAGCATGCAAAACTTACAGGAATTGTAAAGTAAAATCAGAGAAAGGACTCTCAACAAGCTTGTCTTCAGAGGCATAAATAGTTTTTTGAATATGCGTTCATAATCCACTCCCAGAGCGCTGCAGGGAAGTGAAGTCCCTGTTGTCCAGGAGAAATCGACGCCATCCCCTCCACTGCAAATATGAAGCTGAAATTGGACCCTTGTTGTGATTTGTCTGAACTTGCCCATAAAGAACAGGTTTGGACACCCACTGGCTGTGGGTGTGCCTTTGGTAACAAGTCAAGTCTAATCCAGAGCATGCTGTACCTACTTTCGATTATGTAAGTGCAGTGTTTCCCACAGAATTGAATTCTATTTGTGGTGGTAGGTTTGCAGAATGCAACAGTTTTTAACACAATTTAGCCAGTCGACTTTTATGCCAACAATCGCAGGATTGTTAATGTTTTCTTTAAACATGCAGGTAGGTTTGTTGAGAGACAGAGAGACAAGGAGAGGCTGTGCAAAGGTGCACATAGCTCTACAATGAATGAATTCCATCCAATTTAAATAGTACAACATGGACAATCATTGTGTGGTGGTCAGTGTTGATATTGTGGTGGGCCGCCACAAATAATGCCACAAAATGTATGGGAAACACTGAAGTGGATGTTCATGTCACTGAGGACAAGCATGGGACAGTCATTCTCAGAGATGGAGGAGAGCAGGGTGTCCAGCTCATCCAGAAAAACGCCCAACTGTCCCGGTGGAGGGTAAATGACAATCACTTAGATTTTGACCGGAGCTGTTACAATGATGGCATGGTATTCAAAGGAGTCATATTTGTTTGACATTAACAGTGTAGTATTGTAATGACTCGAGCAAGGCTTGATTCCAAAACATAGCTTTATTGCCAGGAGCGGGTAACACAGACACAGAACATATCACAAGTCAAGAACACAAAGGGTCACACAAGAGGTAGAACTAAAAAGGGATTCACGCTACACTATGCCGACGCTACACTATATTTCCATTTTTTGGAACAAAGGAAAGAGACACAGGTTTGGTGGGTTCACACACACATGCAACTAACTAGCCAGGTTAACAAACACAACAAACAGTACTAGCCAGGGACCTTATGCTGGCCCTGGCACTAGACATCAACAGCTGTAAAAGGCCTCCACTAGTGATGGGTCATGAACACAAGACAAACTGTAGCTCCATGCAGTAACTCCATAAACCAATATTCTCAAAGCGGAGTTGCAGACACTGATGATCAGCAGCATGGGCCTCCATCATTGGTACAGTGAAATTAAATGTAAAGAAAAGAATACAAATGGGCTGAACGCTGTATCAGCAGCGCTACACAACATGTTAAAGACAGGTTTTTTTAGCTTAATATGCAAGTTTTTTAGCTTAATTTACCTTCATTTAACAGCTTCAGAGTCATTGGAATGGTTATAGGACTTTTTTCGGATTGAATGGTGGCCGTCTCGCTTCCCCCTAGCGCCTGTGAGCGGAAAAACCACCCTTGCAACTGTGGGCCAGCGGGCCGACGGCCTCAGTGTAAGGAAGTATAACGAGTGTAACAAATTGCTTTACTGCATTCAAATACACATACACGCCAGGCACCGGCTAGAAAAAGAGTTTCTCAGACATTCGTCATGACAGAGCCAGCGAAAAAGAAGCAAAAACCGAGAAAACAGTAAGGAAATTGCCAATACTGCATAGTTTACCTTTAAACAGCTGGGAAAGGCTGTCTCAAATCCCTCGAACAGGTGGTCAATCAGAGATTTCAAACGAATGAGGGAACATGTCACAATGCAACAGGGCTATTTTCCCTTGATGAAAGTTTTCTCACATCTCAACTTTGGCCAAAATTTTCTGAAATAATCGTTTTCAGTAATAAAACCTCATTAAATAATATGCATTTTCCATATGGGGTCTTAAAAGCCATGTCTCCTTCTAGCCACAGCGTTTTTGTTTCAAACATAAGCCTATGCTCAGATGACGTGATAGACCAGGCGCTGTTGCTCACATGTCCATCATCGTAAAGCCTGATTTGATTGGTCCGCCCGATCTAGGGCGAGCATACTTGCTCCACAATGGAGCAATGCCAGACCGAACTTCCAGACCTCAAATGTTGTGGGCGGGACTAAGTTCGGACTAGCACCCAGGCTAGTGTTTTGTAGGTTCTTATGGTTAAATCGCATGCCATCGAAACATATACTCCTTGGCTACAAGAATATCCGGGTCTCATCTTCTAGGCTTGCTGTAGGCTCGAATTACTGTCAATCAAAACTGGGGTGCCTGATTGACAGCTTGTTTTCCCAATTTCCTGCGATAAATCATACCTTGAGAACAATATGTCGCTCAGACACATGGGTGGGCCATCAAAAAGAAGTTTAAACAGGGCCCTCATTCTGAAGTTGGTCCAGGGCCATCATACAGAAGTTAGTACAGGGCCATCATACAGATGTTGGACCAGGGCCATCATACAGAATTTGGTCCAGGGCCATCATACGGAAGTAGTTCACAAATCTACAGTTTGATCCATGCAATAATAAACAATGACACAGTGAGGAGAAAGGAAATGATGTTTTGTTTTTAACTCTGCAGTAACGGGTTTTACGTTAAAAGCAGACAAAGCCTTGCACATCACAATAGCACATTTGCCATTGATAAGCTTGCTAGCATGATACTTGGCGACTCATATAGCAATACAGTTGGCAGCTTTCCTTTCAGTGCTGCAGGATGGTCTGTTCAGGGCACAGAAGACATACTGCTTGGGTGGCAAATGCTATCAAAATTAAATTGAAGATATAAACACATCTTACAGTAGCAAGTCGCTGCACGTTGTTGCTTTAATTAACAAACAAGTTTACAGTAAGTAATGTGAGAGGAGAGAATGGTGAATTCTCTCATATTTCATATCATCTTACAGTATAATTTTAACAATGTGTCATCTTAGTAGGCTAGACATTACTCCAACATAGAAAAACACATTTTTATCAACATCACATTTGGCATCATAACATAAAGGCTAAAGGTCAAAGGCATACAATGCATCTCATATCAATAACATCAAGTCAAACTCTGTGATAAGATCATTGGTGCGAGACAGCCCAGTTCATGAATCCATTCAGCTTCCCTTTGTTACAGAATTCTCTCTAGATCCATTACCACAGGTGTATGAAATCAAGCACATAGTCACACAGTTTGCATTCACAAACCTTTGTGAAAATCAGAATGGGTTGTTCTGAAGAGCTCAGTGAGTTTAAGTGTGGTGTAGTGTATGTTCAGTTAATACCCCATGTTGAGAATTACAGTGAATATAGTGATATAGTCATTTCACTGCTGCCATTTTCACTGACTATATAACTATACAAAACAAGATAACATGTACTTTATGCTCGTATGTCAAATGTGGTGGAGTAAAAGTCACAAGTATTTAAGTACAGCATATTTAAGTACAAGTAAAATATTTAAGTATAGCATTCAAGTATATCATCAATCAATCAAAATATATGTAGACGACACAATATTCAGTGTTACCAATTGTGGGGTTAAGACAAGAAATATTTACTGCATACATGATATTGTGTCATGCAGGTGATTTTTAATGACACGGTTTTGTAATACCTGCCAATAATTTTCCATTAGCTTGCCAAACTTATACAGTTACTTACAGTAATTTTGTGTTTCCCAAGTATAAAGTGTCATTGCTAGTCTAGAGGAATACGCCTGGATTCAAGGGAAAATAGGGCGGAGGGAATGTCTCTGATTTCGAACAAAGCTTTTTTCAATAGCCAATCGCGGAAAGGTGAGTATGCACATGTACTGGGGGTTTCATGAAAATACCACCGACAGCGAACTAACCAAAACGATGGCGGTTAGTTTGCCTTTGTAAGCATCTCTGGTTAGCCTTTGCTTAGGCAAATGAGACATAACTTCTGCAGAGGTTTAAAGCAACTGTTGTTACGAATTTCAATTTCTTCAAAAATCGACTCTAAACATGCTTCAATTACGTTTCTATCGGCAGCCATTTTTGCCCATGAACACAAAGGAAGTGAGATCAGTGGGCGTCTCTGAAAGTATATGTTTTCCGGTTGTGAAGGTTTTGGCCCAGAAGTTCGTTCAGCATGATGCAAACTTCTGGGTACTCAGATTATGTCATTGCCAGAATAGAAAGTGTTACTCACTTTTGACTTTCTTTCTGAATAAAAGTGAACAGCATTTTTTGATTGCCAGGAACATAATCAGTAGTAAGAGCAGCAGAGCCATGAGCAGAGTCAGAATGACGTCTATAGAATGATACGCGATCCAGGACATCCTGAAGGACTGAGTGCGCAGGTGAGGGGCGCCTCCGTTCCTCATCACGAACTCGATCCAGAAAATGGCGCGGTCCAGAGGCTTCATGGGCTGGTCATGGTGGATCCTGGAGAGCCTCTGCATGTTCTCGCTGTAGGACGGCTCATAGAGTACTTCCTTTAGCGCTTCCATGAGCACTGCTCTGTCCAGAGTGGCAATGTCCACTACCTTAGCAGTTCCCTTTGCCTCCATTCTGGACAGGTTATCTGGCTGATCAAACATCAGAGGCAGGCCAAGTATCGGGACACCATGGTAGATTGCTTCTTGGACACCATTAATGCCCCCATGGGCTACAAACACTTTAGTCTTTTGGTGACCCAGCAGGTCATTTTGGGGCATCCAGTCCACCAGTAAGGTGTTGTTGCCAAGAGTCGAGGGCTTGGCCCCTGTATATCTCCAGATGACCTTTTGGGGAAGCTGAGCAAAAGCTGCAGCAATCTCATCAGTGATGTCACTAGGGAGCTCGGCAACCAGAGTTCCAAGGGACATGATGATGACCCCATGCTCCCCAGAGCTTTGGACAAACTCTTCCAGGTCAACAGGAAGTGGTCTAGCTGGCTTGCAATGGAACCCGCCCATGTGGACCACATTGGGCATGATTGGGTGTGGAAACTCAAAAGTGAAGTCGTATCGTACAAGCCATAAATCTGCATTCTGGAGCAATGACACAAAGTCAACATCTGGTCCAAAAAAACGATTGCAAAAATCTGTGTAATGGGCAACCATCTGTTCGAGGAGCAGCTTATTCACCATAAACATAGACCAGTTTAATATTCTTTGAGAGAAAGACATGCGGTCAGTAAGCCCAGTGCCAGACACAGGGACATAGGAGGGAGGAGCAGGCCCAATAAGAGTGTGTAGGTCTCCATAAAGTGTCCCCCTGACATTGAACACCAGGGGGAGCTGTAGGCGGTAGGCTAGGAATACCCCACCAGCGATTACAGGGTCACTCAGAACTAAGTCGTACTTGGCTTCTTGGAGTGACTGCATCAGGGCCTCATCAGTAAACATAGCTGACAACATTGTACACATATCCCTATGTATGTCAGAAAATAGCTTCATTAACTCAATTGTAAGTTCAATATTCCTGGTGGTCTTGCCTTCTATGCGTATATTCAGAAGTGTCTTTACCAAGGAGTTGATGAACTCCTCAACAGAGTCACTGGAGGGGATAGTGATGGTTTTGTAATGGGGAGATTCCTCTTTAATGAACCAGCTGTTTGAGTCTCGCACTACAGTAATGCTGTGGCCTCGGGAGTGCAGCTCCTCAATGATGACCCTCATGTTCACCCAGTGGCTGCCATCTACTGGGAACACCAGCACTTTACCTCCTCTGGCCCCAGAGAGGCAGACAGACAGCACTGAGAGAGCCAACAGCACGGGACTGAGCATCCTGATCCAGCACTTAGGACACTAAAGGGACAAGAAGGGTTCAGAGAAACCGTCAGTTTCTGCCAGATGTGATGTGATCATAATCTGGTGTAAACAAGATTTTAATTGCAAATATATCTACCCCTCTATGGTTCGCATTATGATATCCTTGTGGGAAAAAATATTGCCATTGTTTTTTATTGCCATTGTAGGCTACACTTTAACAATAATAATAATAATTTTTATAATTTTTTTTAAAATTATATATATATTTATAAGATTGTTGCCTAAAGGCAACATTGTACCACAACAGTTAATATTAAAATAATTCATATTTTTAAGAATTAAAGCTAACTTATTCATTTAAAACACCTATCTTTATAACTTTACACTAGAACAAAAATATGTATCTAGTTTTCAATGCATTACAAGTCTCATACTTAACAAAAATCTAATTTTAAATTCTGTTGTTGCTCCCAGGAAACATTGTACCATTGTGGAATGTATAATCAATATTTTACAGATATAAAGTTATAATGATTAAAACATACAAATTATCATATGAAATCATCAAAATCACTGTTACTAGTTAAAAGCTCCATAAATCAAACTAATCAAATTAATCAAATATTAATTTATCAACTAATCAAATTAATCAAACATTAATTTCTCATGTATACTTACACACACAAGCAACACACACATCCATGAGTTTGTGCACGTACACCCATGTATACCCATCAGAGCCGGACAGTAACGGAGTACATTGACTTGAGTACAGTACTTGAGTACAATTTTGAGGGATCTGTACTTTACTCGAGTATCATTTTTGGGGAGTACTCATGACTTTACTCAAGTACATTTGAGAGGCAAATTGTACTCTTTACTCCACTACATTTCTATCCATAACCGTACCAGTTACTTCTTCTAAAAAAAAAAGGAAAAAAGAAAAATCTCGGAAACCCTCAATTTGTTGTTTCCCTCTCAAACGTGATTGGATTGTGCAGGCGCCACTGATTGGGACAGCCTATCAGCAATCACCTTCAGCTTTCCGCCAAAGTCAACTCCATGGTCAGATTTAGATAAGAGACGAAACCATGGACGAAACAATGGATGAAGGCGCAGCAGGTCCATCCCGGGAATGTGCCAACCTGTGGCCCCACCTCGCCAGACTTTTTCAATTTTCTGAACAAGTTAATGATAGTTTTCGCTTCAAGTGTTTCAATTACAAAATAGTATTTTGTATTTGAAATACGTATTTTAAATACATGTATTAGAAATACTGCCCATTCCTGGCAACATGGTAAAAAGATGAAAATGACTTAATTTTACTTTCAATTCTTTTACATTCTCCAAGGTATTAACATTAACATTTTTCATAACTCCATGTAGGACGTTTCTGTACATAAATGTAAGCACTGTGGCAGTAGTAATGCAATATTTAGAAAATGTAGGCTACTCTTGTACTCTTGATACTCAAGTACTTTTAAAAACAAGTACTTCAGTACTTTTACTTAAGTAGACATTTGACTGTTGTACTTTTACTTGTACTTGAGTAAAATTGAGCAAAGGGTATCTGTATTTTTACTCAAGTAATAAAGCTGTGTACTCTGTCCGCCTCTAATACCCATGTATGCGTACTGATGCACACACCGATACAACAACATCCACTTCCCTCTGAGACCTACATCTGACATTTTGAAAGTCTAGTAAGCAATTTCCCCCTATTTTATAAATGGTCTGGCTGTGACGAATTATAAATATCTTGGGACTGTAATTGACAACAAATAAACATTTGAGCATCAGGTCGACAATTTGTGTAAAGCTCACCAACGCATGTACCGTAAACTCAGACATTTTAATGTGGACAGCACTTTTATGAAGATGTTTTACTGTTGTTTTGATGTTTGTATTGATTCTGTTCTTACTTTTTCTTTTATTTGCTGGTATGGGTCTTTAACTCTGAAGAACAAAAAACATCTCTAAGGTAGTTAATGAATGTTGAAAGATTGCTGGGGCTACCTTAGTTAACATCCCTGCATAAGAACAGAGCACTCAAAAACCCACCCAAAACCATATTTCAACCCTCAGGGCAACATGCAGTTTTTTGTAATTTCCTATGACACCTACATTGACATGTTATGTTGTTGATAATGCATCTTTACTTATCAATAAAGCTTGCTCAAAAGGGAAAATGTGGCGTTGCAAGACACCCGCACAGTCCCTGAATGAGGAAGCAAAATGACTGCCTGTGAGTCATCTGACTTCTTTCTTGCAGTTGCATTGAATAGGACTGAAGTTCCCACCCTGCTGAAGAATTATCCAATCAAATGGTTGTTTCATTTTGTTTAAACAAACCAAATTAGGCTATGTTGCCTGGAGGCAATACCGTATAATAGATACTAATAATCAGTAATAATCAGTCTTCCACTTCTGATGCTTTACTGTCAATACTGTATATAGTCATTGTATTGTTAATTCACTGTTAATGCTGTTAATAATCTTTTTTATCTGTCACTGAAATAAGACCACCATGCTAATACATTACAGCAGGACTCAGTTATGCTGAGAAAACAGACAATCCAAGAAATACAGAGCAATAATGAAATAACAAGGCAAACAATGATGTAAACATACCTGCTCAGAGGGTCAAGGGAGAGCAGAGAGCGGTGTATAGCTCTGGGCCTTTTGAGCTCTAGTAATCAGGGTAAACATGTCCAAAGGTCAAGTCCAGTTGAAGTACACACGCGTTCATTATAGATTATTATAGCAGAGCATTTCAAGGAGATTATTTTAACATATAGCCCTTTGGTATGCGCTCATTGCACTTCTGCTGTGATGTATTCAGATATTAATAGAATTAAATTTACTGTGTTGATGAATACAACACCAGAGGTCTTTAGTGCAGTTTCATCTGGTGAGTAACACCATGTAATAATGTCAACTGTTAGACGTGGGTGTGATATGCCCTCTCACCTACAAAACTCCCATCAACATTACCTCATATACAGATATGTCATCTTTACAGGACAGTTATTGCTATGATGTGCAAAACTGTGTGTGATTTAAACACAGGTTACCATGTTGTACTTGTGGATGAACAACATTTGATGTGCATATTTATTGAATAAAGGAATAAATTAATATGAACATGTCAACAAATTATCTGATATTGAGGTGTAGCAATGGGGTGGCAGTAGGGAAGTAAGCGAGAGGGTTACACACACACACACACACACAGGCCAGGTGAGGGGAACAGGTGGATGCTGCAGAGACACAAGGAAATGTGCTGGAAATCACAGTGCATTACTAGCCATGGCCGGATCTAGAATAGGGCTGGGAGGGGCAATGCCCCCCCAAATATTTCTTCTGCCCCACCTAATTGGTCAATTTTAATTGACAGCTATTGAATCTGCCAATCACACTTTTCTAATTCGTCCCATCTGAATTTCGAGGGTGCTGATTTGCTGGTTGGATAGTATAAACATCGGAGCAGCAGCGTTCCCCTACCATTCCACACTGTGTACATCACTTGCTGTTTCATACTTTAGTAGAGAGGGCTTAGCTATATTTCCATAAAGGTTATAGGCTACTAGATTTAATATAGATTATTGTTGCTGGTTTAAATAAAAACCTTTAACTGTAGTGTTAGTGTTTGTATTATTCTCGTTTTGTATATGGCTTGCTTTTTAGCTAATATGCACGTTAGCTTTCTAAGGTGATCTAGCCAGTTAGTTTGTTAACATCATTCCTTAACTGTGTTATAAGCAGGGTGGGAATTTTACGGCGGCCACGTCGTTGCCCCTTGCGTTGGCCGCGTCCCTTTGAAAATCGGAGGTTCACAGGCCACTGTGGCCTTGGTGCCCCTTTCTTTCTATATTCTGCCTTGCATCCAACTAGCGATTTTTATTTAGCCTATGGCCTGTCAAATTAAGCTTAGCATTCACAATGCAAATTAATTTAGCCTATACGCAGTGGAGAATGTGACAGTGCACGGCAAGAAAGAAAGTGCGTCCAAATCCACCCTTTGCTGAACTAGCCTACTCCCGATAGCCTACTCTTCACACAGATATTACATGGATCACACGAAAGAGCTTTTTCTCAGCTTTTAAACAATGTTAGCCGCAAGTTGTTGTGGTAAACGGTTCGCAAGAAAAGTAACTTTAATGTATTCATGTTACATTCTGCGCCCATCTCCTATGGCTATCCAGCGGTCGGTCTCGGTAGAATACTTTTTACACTAATTTTTCCCGAACACATGACAAACCATATATCAGAAGAAACAGCAGACCTTACCGAATACAAAGGTGTAAAGTATTCCCCTGTAAAGTTAGCCATTCCAGAGTAATCCGGTTTTACATTTGCAGCAATGTCTAAATGCATGTCTCCAACTTTGGGCTTCAGGTTTCACAGTGTGTTTAAATTGTTCAATACATGATTTCATAACAGGCCAAATACAAAATAAATGTTACAAATATCGCCTAGATATCTGTAAATATTAAAATCAGCTGACTAAGAGTTTGTCAAAGTAGCCTTAATGATCACAAAATGCTAAGCATGCATGTAGACTATTTGAGTTTCTTCAAGCTGAAATGTGCTTAAATTGTACATGATTTGATAACAGGCCACATAGAAAATAAATGTTAAATATAGCCTATATCTGTAAATATTAAAATCAGTTATATGATTAACAGTTATGTAATATGTCATGTTTGCTATTAAATAAGGGTTTTAAGGTAAAAAGTAAGACATTTGTAGAAACTGAGCGGTTTTGTTGCGTAGTGTAAATGTTGTGTGTGTGTGTGTGTGTGTGTGTGGGGTGGGGGGTGGGGGGCGGGGGTTGGCAGGTATTCATTGTGCCCACCCCAAATTTCTATTTGCCCCCCCAATCTGAGCAGCCTAGATCCGGGCCTGTTACTAGCCTGGAAAATCCAGACCCTGGTAATCTATAAAGATTAAGGGTCTGGCCACGAACAATGTAATGGCCCAACTCGAGGGGTGGCAACAAGCATGCATTTAAAAATCTCACTGCACGCAATTGGATAACACTAGACCATGTTTACTGTCCTCCAACGTTGCAGTGCTGTCTTCATCGGTTTAGCTGGTTCCCCGGAATGCAAGGGGGAAAAGTTAAGTGCATCATTGCTCATTGCCAGAGTGTCTCGCAGAGACAATTCCATTGTGCTATCGCGAGAACTCTTGATTTCCAGGGTAGCACATAACATCAATCGATCATTTCTTGTGAATTTGGACTTTAACATGTAGCTTTCAAAAAAGACCCCAGGCAGAAGGACTGACATCAGGGACGTCACTACAGGCGCGCGGGAACATATTTTTGACCAGGGGTGCTGATTAACAAAATAATGGATGTCCGACGATTTCTCCCCTAGCATGATATGATTCAAATTTAGACAGCTAAATACGCCATTTCAGCGGCGTGTATGAGTAGACCCTCTGGTAGACCTAAGAGCGAGAACAGCCACATTCCACTGCAACTATGCGCAGCACTTGCCACTCCGACTCATCAATAAAAACTGCGCGCACACACACCAGACCCATATAAGCGCACTTGACTTTACATCATTAAACTATTTCAGTATATTGCTTTACTGATTGTCAAAACCACACCAGAGATGTTTGGCTCGAAAATATAATTAGGCTGCAATGACCTACAATGGCAAACAATTTCTGAGTAGCCTAACTTATGGCGTCTCCACTCCACAGCAAAAGTGTCCTAACCACCAATTACAGCGGTTTCTATCTGAGCGACTCCAATAGTGAAAGGATTTCAGTGTCATATTTCGGCGGCACTAGCTAAGCTGTCGTGGAACTCGAGATGGCATGTCTACTGATAGACAACAGGTCTCACCAACACAAAATTCGTGGATTTGGGCTAGATCAGCCACATTACCTGACACTAACAGAAATTGAGCCGTACGTGAGGTCGTGGGCTTGCCAAAGACTAATTGCTAAAGATGCATCCTACCTCATCTGTTGTCTTTTGGTATTCAAAATTGGGCTTTTCACAATCCAACGATATATATCCAAAGTGCGAAATAGTTGGTGTTGGTATATGTAAACTGCATGCTACACAGAGTTCTAACAGATGCATGGCCTAATAAGCAGGCAAGATATAACCCACGATCGCCATGGTTTCGTTCTCAATTCGTGTTTGTGGTAATAATGACAGCAACCAGTGGCGTAACAAACCAATGGTAGGACCAGGTGCGACAGCGCTACGCGGGCCCCATACCGACGGACTTTGGCCCAGGATGAATTAGCTCTGATACATCCAATACACATTAAGGGTGAGTTCAATTCTTTATGAAAAGGGCCTGAGGCACCGAAGTTGTTTAGTAGTTACAGATTACAATTTCAAATAAAAAACACACGACTACATATCCATTACATGTGAAAACATTGAAAAATAATTTTATTAACAGCATGCAGGCCAGGGTAATCTAATATTACTGCATTAACATCAACTCGCATAGAATTATGGGAACACTCAATGCGCCTCTTCAACCCTCTGCTGAAACTGCAAGCGTAGATTGCTTGCTTATAAACTCGCACTGCGCAGAAACAAAACTTAATGTAGCCTAACTTATTTAACCGTCCAGAAACCAAATAAAATCATTCATATGCATACAATCCCCAATATGCGTGAATTAGGCCATTAGAAGAAGGCCATCTTACGAGCCTTTCGTTGTGCAAAATCGTCAACGATGTTCCCAATATTTAATGCCCTTGCTCTCGTATTTTCAATGGACAGGATAGCTAACCCACGGAGCCTCTCCTGCCCCATGCTGCTCCTTAGGTAGGTCTTAGGTAAGTTTGAGTTTGGAAAAATATCGCTTAGCTGTTGCCACAGTCACAGCAATGGCAGAAACAACATGAGTAGGCTACACACTTCCCCGAATGTGGATGTTACACTGTCATAATCTACCACCAGCATTTTGGCAAGTTGAAAAATAGATGACTTCTGTGAAATCTCTGCTTTAAAGCAAGACCTGAATGAGAGGAGTTGTGTTGGGAATGTCGGTGCAATGTCCCTGCTATAATGGTCTGACAAACGTCTTGCCTTTTCAAGCAGTTCATCATCACCTGCGAGTTCAAGGGTCATAGGACGTAAAGACTCAAACACATGACAAGTTTCCCGCATACTTGCAAATCTTTGGGAGAGCTGACTGATTATGATGTCCAGAGTTGCATTAAATACCTGCACTTTGAAGTATCTCTCTGCATCCGTTAAGCGATCATCTTCCGATAGAAGTGACGCTTCACTCTCCGTGCTCTAACATTCTAAAGTTCTAAAAAAAAAAGGAGGCAGGGCGGGGGTAGCGACGGGCCCCGGGAGGTCACGGGCCCTGGTGCGACTGCACTTGCTGCACCTACTATAGTTACGCCACTGACAGCAACAATAAAACCATCTTGATCTTCATCATTTTTGACAGATCAGCAGCCTCTCGATGGTCATATGCATAGTTAGCCTACCTTTAGTTTGCATTTACATTTTAAACACTGAATCTACTGTCTTTACTGCCGGGAGAGAAAAAAATCCTGTATTCTTTTCTGTAGCCTAATATTCTTTTCTCAAAGTCAACTAGCCTGCTTGCAACGTCTCTCCTCAGCGAGTCACGTCGCTTTCACTTCTATAGCTAGACTATAACGTTTAATCTTGACTATGGATAGCTATATTCAAAGCTATCTATAACCTTTTTTGCTATTTGCCTATTTGACAACAAATATAATGACAAACTGCGAATTTGTAGGCCTATTGACAAAAAGCAAGGGGTCCTGCAGCACCCTCAGCACCCACCTTCCCGCGCCCTTGCGTCACTAGGATTGAAAGCCGGAGGGGCTTAGCCCCCAGGGTTGTAGGTAATGTGCATATAGAGCGCACCAAGACATTTTCATCATACCTTAAAAGGGCTTTAATGAATGGACAGGGACACTATACCATTAGTTTTCCCTCTTATCTCTAACTATATTGCTAATTGTAACAACAGTCTGCGGGTTACAGGGTTACCCAGATGATGTTATCACCGCCATGTCATGAACTGTTATGAAGTTATATTAGGTATTTCAATTAATAATACCGCATTGTAAAATATCACATGTTAGTCCTTTGAGGCCTAGGCTATTTTCAGTGTAATTTTATGAAGCTCTTTGGTCATTTGGTACATATTGGTGCAATACTAAGAGCAGTAGTGTGTCAGTTTTAAAGAAACAGCCTGAAACAACAGTGGTACTTTGGAAAATTCTCAGCACCAAATACCTGAAACACTGTCTATATTGGAGGGAACTATTCCCACCTCAACAAGACATCTGCTAAATAGATGTACTACCATGTCTACAGATTGTAATACAGATAGAAGCCACCTCTACATAACCTGACTCTTGCCAGATGAATTTCGTTCCGCCTAGCTCCACTCATCCATCTGGGACCAATCCATTGGAGTGTTGCTTCAGAAGGCTGGGCCTAATCAAAAAATGCTTGCATATGATTGAATAAGCCACTTGTCCGTCATCTATTGACGTGCTATTTCAAACACTCACATCGAAGCCAACCCGAGACGCTGATAACAGTCTCACAGTCGCTTCTACGCTATGTCACATCTATGAAACTCCTGCCCTGGGTGCAGAAATCACTCTCAATGGAAGAGGTCCCAGATGGATGTGAGTGAAGCTAGGCGGAGCTAAGTGGAACGAAATTCATCTGGCGAGAGTCAGGTTAACCTCTACAGGGCACATCAGAAAAACAGCTGAGCATGCAAAACTTACAGGAATTGTAAAGTAAAATCAGAGAAAGGACCATCTCTCAACAAGCTTGTCTTCAGAGGCATAAATAGTTTTTTGAATATGCGTTCATAATCCACTCCCAGAGCGCTGCAGGGAAGTGAAGTCCCTGTTGTGCAGGAGAAATCGACGCCGTCCCCTCCACTGCAAATATGAAGCTGAAATTGGACCCTTGTTGTGATTTGTCTGAACTTGCCCATAAAGAACAGGTTTGGACACCCACTGGCTGTGGGTGTGCCTTTGGTAACAAGTCAAGTCTAATCCAGAGCATGCTGTACCTACTTTCGATTATGTAAGTGCAGTGTTTCCCACAGAATTGAATTCTATTTGTGGTGGTAGGTTTGCAGAATGCAACAGTTTTTAACAAATTAGCACCGCGTGGTTATGATGCAGATTTAGGCACAATTTAGCCAGTCGACTTTTATGCCAACAATCGCAGGATTGTTAATGTTTTCTTTAAACATGCAGGTAGGTTTGTTGAGAGACAGAGAGACAAGGAGAGGCTGTGCAAAGGTGCACATAGCTCTACAATGAATGAATTCCATCCAATTTAAATAGTACAACATGGACAATCATTGTGTGGTGGTCAGTGTTGATATTGTGGTGGGCCGCCACAAATAATGCCACAAAATGTATGGGAAACACTGAAGTGGATGTTCATGTCACTGAGGACAAGCATGGGACAGTCATTCTCAGAGATGGAGGAGGGCAGGGTGTCCAGCTCATCCAGAAAAACGCCCAACTGTCCCGGTGGAGGGTAAATGACAATCACTTAGATTTTGACCGGAGCTGTTACAATGATGGCATGGTATTCAAAGGAGTCATATTTGTTTGACATTAACAGTGTAGTATTGTAATGACTCGAGCAAGGCTTGATTCCAAAACATAGCTTTATTGCTAGGAGTGGGTAACACAGACACAGAACATATCACACGCTAGGGAAGTCAAGAACACAAAGGGTCACACAAGAGGTAGAACTAAAAAGGGATTCACGCTACACTAAAACACGTACATAAATAAAGGCACAAACACACACAATAACAACCCCAAAGTTCTCCCAGAATCCCCAGCGCAAAACATTGTGGGAGCCGTAGCCCGCAGCCTCCTATGCCGACGCTACACTATATTTCCATTTTTTGGAACAAAGGAAAGAGACACAGGTTTGGTGGGTTCACACACACATGCAACTAACTAGCCAGGTTAACAAACACAACAAACAGTACTAGCCAGGGACCTTATGCTGGCCCTGGCACTAGACATCAACAGCTGTAAAAGGCCTCCACTAGTGATGGGTCATGAACATAAGACAAACTGTAGCTCCATGCAGTAACTCCATAAACCAATATTCTCAAAGCGGAGTTGCAGACACTGATGATCAGCAGCATGGGCCTCCATCATTGGTACAGTGAAATTGAATGTAAAGAAAAGAATACAAATGGGCTGAACGCTGTATCAGCAGCGCTACACAAATGGCCTTCTACCAGTGGCAAACATAAAGGGAAACAGACAGACAAATTCATAAACAACAAAAACAAACTCAGTTGCATCAGTTAGGTTACTCAGACACTTAATACATACATAAGACAATCGCGACACATCGCGATACATTCAGTCATTCATTCAGTCAGTATTGAAAGGAGCTCTAGCAATCAGGGTAAACATGTCCAAAGGCAAAATCCAGCTGTAGTTGAAGTACACACACATTAAGATTATTATAGCAGAGCATTTCAAGGAGATTATTTTAAACAAATAGCCCTTTGGTATGCGCTCATTGCACTTCTGCTGTGATGTATTCAGATATGAATATAATTAAATTCACTGTGTTGATAAATACAACATGTCTGAAATACCCACCTTGTAATAATGGCAACTGTTAAAGAAGTGGGTGTGATATGCCCTCTCACCTACAAAAGTCTAAGGCAGGGACATGCACAGGGCAGGGCTAAAGTTGCCCGGGCAACTGCTCATCTGCCCTCTTTGATTGAGGGGTCATTCTACAGAAACGCAGACTTTTTGCACGGTTTACCTTATTACTTAAGCATTTTGCTGCAAGAATACACATAAGGGACAGCTTAATAATTTAAAAAATATATACATTTATTTGAAGTTTTACATTTGGCGTTACTTTACGTCTTTGTCAGTGATAAGTTGTCACTACACTGTTTGCACATCATAGCAATAACTGGCCTGTAAAGATGACTTATCTGTATATGGTGTAATGTTGAAGGGCGTTTTTTAGGTGAAGGGGCATATCACACAGAGGGGCCAAATTCCAGAAAAATATTCTAACTGCTTGTCCTATCGGGTCTTGACATTATTACATGTGTTACTCACAGATTCACCTGATGTACTCTCCATTAATTTGAACAGTATTTTACCCTGTTCTCTGATATGGACATAGAAGGTACATGCAACATTGGTCAGTCAAAACACTATTTTACAAGCCCATATACTGTACATCCCTATAAGTAGACAAGACAGACAAAAGACAGAAACTCAAAAACGGTCCTGGTGTAAATTCCCAGTTAATCCAACAGAACATTTGTGAGCTGAGAAAGAAGGTTCATCAAAGAGACCCATAAACCTGTCAGCTGTTCAAGTTCTGCAGGAGGAATGAGTTAAAACAGTTGGTTATCATCCCTTTAATGGCACAATATTTTGTGTCCATATCTGTGTCTTTGTTTGGACTGTAGTTGTATTCAATACATTATTGCATGTTTGACTGTACACATGACTCTGTCTTTCTTTTTCTTTTAGTATAACAAACCTGTGTGACCTGCTGGGTTAAGTGAGTGGGTGGTCCCTGGGTCCCTTAAATTCCCTGGGTAGTGTAGTCAACCGGTTTCCCTGCTTAGCCAGCCTGAGGAAGAGAAAGAGTGCAAATAGAACTATGACATATTCTAAATGGTTCTTGTTGTGTTAACCCAGCTGCTGGGCTCTATGACACAACATTTCTGCAGCGTCATCCACTGGAGTTGGTCAGAGGGGATTACACAGTCATTACACTACAGATGTTGAAATAGTTAATCCTTACCCCCATTTAAAAACAAATTGCCTGACATTGCACATTATCTACATAGAAGGGTACTGTTCCCACATATTTAGGCTCATCATCAAATGCTTGACCTCTTTTGTAAGCTGAGACCCTGTAGTGTTCTCTGAAACAGTCAGAGTGACTGTGTGATGTACTGGCAAAGAGTTACAGAGGTTTGAATGTTGTTTTTTCTTTAAGCCAGTAACATACAGTACAGGACCTTTTTTTCCAACCTGGAGCATGGCGGAAAACGGGTGTATTCTTATTTTGCACGTCTCTTTTTTTGAGCAAGACGCCAAGGGGTGTGCCAATTAACGAAGAAAGTAGGGGATCTGGCGCATTGTTTAAAAATTGCTATCGTACACTACCTAAAATGCATTACGCCACTGACCAAGAGAAACCTGGTCAGAAGTCCATGGCGAGTTGTTTATGTGTTACTTTAAGAGTGCATTATCAACAGTGATATGGGCGGGTGCACAACGCACCATGCTTCTCTCATCCACAAACGCACACCGGCACACATCCATGCAAAACATTACAAATTGCACGATTACAATGGGAAACATAATTCGAATAAAGATATTACGAAAATTGCAATTGGTAATGACGGAGAGGCACGCTGAAGACGCACTGTCACGAGATGTAAGCAACTCCTCTGCAGGATAAACGTTTTTTATTCTGTCATTCGAACATTATTGGGGTAAGTGTTGCTTTTTGCAGGCTATGTTTTCGATGGTAATCCTTTGTCAGTCTGTAGTGAAAGTAACTAACTTTTCCACCTGGAGACGCTAGGGGGAGTGGGGAGTGGGGAGTCACCATTTTCACCGGAACAGGTCATTTAACCATCCAAATGATTTCTAAACAGGGTTATTAAGTTGAAAAAGTTCTCCTTTAAAGAAAATGACAGATGCCATTCTCATTGGTTTAAATGATGTTACGCCCAAAACACACCCATGACTGATTAAAAAACATAAGGCCCACCTTCTTGTGCCATGCGCCGGACGTTTTAACGTTTCATAACTAAACCACACCCAATATGGACTGGACAAACCCCGAAATTTGTTTAAACTATTTGCCAGTGACCATGCGTTTTAGACTGTCATGATAGGGCCCTACATCTCTGGAACGGCCCACATTTGGGCCCTCTAGGTCACAGGTACCCTTGAAACACAATTGAGGCCTGAAACCAGCTTGTGAAGCTGCAACTCAAAGTAGATCACTATAGAGTAAAATATTTGTGTGGGAATACCCATGCGTCTTGCTCAATGTCCTTTTTAGAAAACTTTTAGGCACAGTAACAGATTCACGCAAAATATTGCTTCCTTGTCACTGACATACAATCTAGATACAAAAAAGACTCGCCAGAGAGTTAGTTTTCATTTGACACCAACATTATGCTGCTACTCAAATGGGTTCTTGTGTAGTGAGAGTTTTTGTTGATATGCATTTTGGGTCAAAAGGTTCTTTTGAGGTCTTTTTTTTTGTTTTTTAGTGTTTTGTTAGCCTGACGTAGTCATACTCAATTCTAGTCAGAATATGAGTCTGATACTGCTCCATTGGGACGTAATTATGGGGCGTGTTTCAACCTCTGCACTCAATTGGATAGACCTAACCAATCAGAGTAACGAAATAGCTTACCGTGAGGTGTAGGAAGAAAACACACAAACCACCCTTCTTCTCAACAAATGCCTTAACATTATTTTATGTTTTTTTGTAAAAGTTAGTGCCGTCAATAACTCCTAGCCTACAACACTCATTAGCGAAATCTAAGAGATACATATAGGGTAGGCTATTAGGGAAAAACTGACAGCCTATATCCCCTCCGTTTTTAAAACTAATTCTGTTGAACACTGATATGCTACAAACATGTTAAAGGCAGGTTTTTTAGCTTAATATGCAAGTTTTTTAGCTTAATTTACCTTCATTTAACAGCTTCAGAGTCATTGGAATGGTTATAGGACTTTTTTCGGGTTGAATGGTGGCCGTCTCGCTTCCCCCTAGCGCCTGTGAGCGGAAAAACCATCCTTGCAACTGTGGGGCGGCGGGCCGACGGCCTCAGTGTCAGGAAGTATAACGAGTGTAACGAATTGCTTTACTGCATTCAAATACACATACACGCCAGGCACCGGCTAGAAAAAGGTAGCGATGGAGTTTCTCAGACATTCTTCATGACAGAGCCAGCGAAAAAGAAGCAAAAACTGAGAAAACAGTAAGGAAATTGCCAATACTGCATAGTTTACCTTTAAACAGCTGGGAAAGGCTGTCTCAAATCCCTCGAACAGGTGGTCAATCAGAGATTTCAAACGAATGAGGGAACATGTCACAATGCAACAGGGCTATTTTCCCTTGATGAAAGTTTTCTCACATCTCAACTTTGGACAACATTTTCTGAAATAATCGTTTTCAGTAATAAAACCTCATTAAATAATATGCATTTTCCATATGGGGTCTTAAAAGCCATGTCTCCTTCTAGCCACAGCGTTTTTGTTTCAAACATAAGCCTAGTGCTCAGATGACGTGATAGACCAGGCGCTGTTGCTCACATGTCCATCATCGTAAAGCCTGATTTGATTGGTCCGCCCGATCTAGGGCGAGCATACTTGCTCCACAATGGAGCAATGCCAGACCGAACTTCCAGACCTCAAATGTTGTGGGCGGGACTAAGTTCGGACTAGCACCCAGGCTAGTGTTTTGTAGGTTCTTATGGTTAAATCGCATGCCATCGAAACATATACTCCTTGGCTACAAGAATATCCGGGTCTCATCTTCTAGGCTTGCTGTAGGCTCGAATTACTGTCAATCAAAGCTGGGGTGCCTGATTGACAGCTTGTTTTCCCAATTTCCTGCGATAAATCATACCTTGAGAACAATATGTCGCTCAGACACATGGGTGGGCCATCATAAAGAAGTTTAAACAGGGCCCTCATTCTGAAGTTGGTCCAGGGCCATCATACAGAATTTGGTCCAGGGCCATCATACGGAAGTTGGTCCAGGGCCATCATCGAGAATTTGGTCCAGGACCATTTTACAAATGTTGGTCCAGGCCAGGGCCAGAATTTTAAAACCATGTTAGGATATATTTATTGTCATTCACAGTTCTCTTTCTCAGTTGCAACAGACACGTAATATAACATGTGCATTGTGTCTAGCAATGATTACTATTAGATGCTGCAGTGCATGATATCCAGTACTGATTTGACTGGTGCAACCCAGGAGGCCTCAGTAGTTCACAAATCTACAGTTTGATCCATGCAATAATAAACAATGACACAGTGAGGAGAAAGGAAATTATGTTTTGTTTTTAAGTCTGCAGTAACGGGTTTTACGTTAAAAGCAGACAAAGCCTTGCACATCACAATAGCACATTTGCCATTGATAAGCTTGCTAGCATGATACTTGGCGACTCATATAGCAATACAGTTGGCAGCTTTCCTTTCAGTGCTGCAGGATGGTCTGTTCAGGGCACAGAAGACATACTGCTTGAGTGGCAAATGCTTTCAAAATTAAATTGAAGATAAAAAACACATCTTACAGTAGCAAGTCGCTGCACGTTGTTGCTTTAATTAACAAACAAGTTTACAGTAAGTAATGTGAGAGGAGAGAAAGGTGAATTCTCTCATATTTCATATAATCTTACAGTATAAGTTTAACAATGTGTCATCTTAGTAGGCTAGACATTACTCCAACATAGAAAAACACATTTTTATCAATATCACATTTGGCATCATAGCATAAAGGCTAGAAGTCAAAGGCATACAATGCATCTCATATCAATAACATCAAGTCAAACTCTGTGATAAGATCATTGGTGCGAGATAGCCCAGTTCATGAATCCATTCAGCTTCCCTTTGTTACAGAATTCTCTCTAGATCCATTACCACAGGTGTATGAAATCAAGCACATAGTCACACAGTTTGCATTCACAAACCTTTGTGAAAATCAGAATGGAATGTTCTGAAGAGCTCAGTGAGTTTAAGTGTGGTGTAGTGTATGTTCAGTTAATACCCCATGTTTAGAATTACAGTGAATATAGTGATATAGTCATTTCACTGCTGCCATTTTCACTGACTATATAACTATACAAAACAAGATAACATGTACTTTATGCTCGTATGTCAAATGTGGTGGAGTAAAAGTCATAAGTATTTAAGTAGAGCATATTTAAGTACAAGTAACATATTTAAGTACAGCATTCAAGTATACCATCAATCAATCAAAATATATGTAGACGACACAATATTCAGTGTTACCAATTGTGGGGTTAAGACAAGAAATATTTACTGCATACATGATATTGTGTCATGCAGGTGATTTTTAATGACACGGTTTTGTAATACCTGCCAATAATTTTTCATTAGCTTGCCAAACTTATACAGTTACTTACAGTAATTTTGTGTTTCCCAAGTATAAAGTGTCATTGCTAGTCTACAGGAATACGCCTGGATTCAGGGGAAAATAGGGCGGAGGGAATGTCTCTGATTTCGAACAAAGCTTTTTTCAATAGCCAATCGCGGAAAGGTGAGTATGCACATGTACTGGGGGTTTCATGAAAATACAGCCGACAGCGAACTAACCAAAACGATGGCGTTTAGTTTGCCTTTGTAAGCATCTCTGGTTAGCCTTTGCTTAGGCAAATGAGACATAACTTCTGCAGAGGTTTAAAGCAACTGTTGTTACGAATTTCAATTTCTTCAAAAATCGACTCTAAACATGCTTCAATTACGTTTGTATCGGCAGCCATTTCGCACTTCTGGGTACTCAGATTATGTCATTGCCAGAATAGAAAGTGTTACTCACTTTTGACTTTCTTTCTGAATAAAAGTGAACAGCATTTTTTGATTGCCAGGAACATAATCAGTAGTAAGAGCAGTAGAGCCATGAGCAGAGTCAGAATGACGTCTATAGAATGATACGCGATCCAGGACATCCGGAAGGACTGAGTGCGCAGGTGAGGGGCGCCTCCGTTCCTCATCACGAACTCGATCCAGAAAATGGCGCGGTCCAGAGGCTTCATGGGCTGGTCATGGTGGATCCTGGAGAGCCTCTGCATGTTCTCCCTGTAGGACGGCTCATAGAGCACTTCCTTTAGCGCCTCCACAAACACTGCTCTGTCCAGAGTGGCAATGTCCACTACCTTAGCAGTTCCTTTTGCTACCATTCTGGACAGGTTGTCAGGCTGATCAAACACTAGGGGCAGGCCAAGTATTGGGACACCATGGTAGATTGCTTCTTGGACACCGTTGGTACCCCCATGGGCTACAAACACTTTAGTCTTTGCGTGTCCCAGCAGGTCATTTTGGGGCAGCCAGTCCACTAGTAAGGTGTTGTTGCCAAGAGTCGAGGGCTTGGCCCCTGTATATCTCCAGATGACCTTTTGGGGAAGCTGAGCAAAAGCTGCCGCAATCTCCTCCGCAATATCACTGGGGAGCTCAGCTAAAAGCGTACCCAGGGACATAATAATGACCCCATGCTCCCCAGAGCTATTGACAAACTCTTCCAGGTCAACAGGAAGTGGTCTAGCTGGCTTGCATTGGAACCCACTCATGTAGATCACATTGGGCATGGTTGGGCGTGGGAACTCAAAGGTGAAGTCATTTCTCATGAGCCAGATATCAGCATCCTGGAACAAGGAGAAGTAGTCGACGTCAGGCCCAAAGAACCGTTTGCAAAAAGTGTTGTAGTGAGGAGCAACAATTGTTGAAATTTGATATAAATTAAAGGCGTATGTCAGCATGTTCTGAAGTCTCTGAGAGAAAGTCATCTTGTCTGTCAACTCAGCTCCTGGTATAGGGACATACGAAAGAGGGGTGGGAGCGATGGCAAAGTGTCCCTCTCCATGCACTGTCCACCTCACATTAAACACCAATGGAAGACCAAGACGTCGAGCCAAAAACGCTCCGCCTCCTACGCCTGGATCAGCCAGGACAACATCAAACTTGGAATCAGTGAGTGATTTCATGAGAGCCTCGTCTTGAAACATCATCGCCATCATCTCACACATTTGCCGGTGCAGCTCGGTGAACTTCTCCGCTACTTCCAACTCGAGCATCAAGCGAGTCCAGAAGAACTTTCCTTCTTTCCGTATGTTCAGCTGTCTCATCACAAAGGAACCAAAGAAGTTCTCATCAAAGCCTCCAGGGGTGGGAATGGTGATGGCCTTGTAATGGGGAGACTCTTCTTTAATGTACCAGCTGTCAGAGGCACGCACTACAGTAATGCTGTGGCCTCGGGAGTGCAGCTCCTCAACGATGACCTTCATGTTCACCCAGTGGCTGCCATCTAACGGGAACACCAGCACTTTACCTCCAGAGCTCACAGACAGAGTGACTGACAGCACCAAGACTGTCCAGGTGAAGTGATGCATCTTGACCAATCTGAAAGAAAAGAGGACAGACCAGTTACTGTGTGATACAGGCATGCTATGCTAACCCTAAATCGGGACTGTCCAGGATAGACTTCAACCCTCCAACAGAGAAATATTATGGGTTACAGATTTTTTTAATGTTTTAATTTTTTAGCAATGTTTTAAACAGTGTAATGGAACGGCATCAGGAGCATCAGGCAACACCGACCATCTCCACCACCGACCTCATTCACTAACATCGTGCATTGTCAAAGTGAATTGTGGGTCTGTTGTGTTGCTTGCGCTGCTTGTGGCAAAAGTTGAGAAAAAATCAACTTTTCAAGCAACAACGCATACGTCAGCCATGCATCAGCCAATCACATCGCTTGTGTGCAAATGTCCTGACAGAACTCTTGACTAGGAAAAACAGAGTAGTGACACTCCTGTGGAAAATGCCATTTGCATTTCTCTCTGCTAAGACACTAAAAGTGGGTCATGATTAGATCACTCAGCAGGTCATAGAATCAAAACACATGTCTAGATCAAAACATAAATGGTTTACTGAACACTAAATCAAGTCAATTATCAATCAATCAATTAAGTAACCAATTAAGTAAATGGAGTATGATTTTCAGAATATAAAATAAAAAAAAATAATAATTTAATAAGAAATTGCAATCATATACTTTTATTTGACAGAGTGAACCATCAGTGAGAACCCATGTATTGAAGGTGAGGGTACTGTAAACACTTACAAATGAAATAACCCATAAACAAGATATTACTTTTCTTGAAATAAAAACAAAAGTTTGTTTTCTGTTAAAAGCACTTAATTCCAACACATCTCAGTTTGTGTTCACTGTAATCCAACAGATCCTCTTAGAGGTGTATGTAAATGCATCTTAGATATCACAATGGTATGTCAAAACTAAGCATACGCACACACACATTATATGTACGTACTCTAAATACATGTTAGAGCTCAGTGGTGTGCCAAAATAAGCTCTGAAGACTGTGTGTGCAAACTGCACCTGTACAAATTGCATTTCAGTGTTACACTCACCCAGCGCAGGTACAAGGTTAACTGGAGAAAATCCCGGCACTGTGAGGATTCAGCCAGAAGAGAGGGCAGGAGTTATTCAGGATGAACGTGTAAACTACACAGTAAAGTCTCTGGACCACGGGACATAAAACACTCCCACTCCCAAGGTAATCCCTTCCTGGGGGAATTCGCCTTATTCACCCGGCGACCAGAACAAGGTTAAAGGGAAACTTGGCAGGATTTCCCCCTCTGCTGGAGAAATTGTGCATTATGCTATTTCAAACTGTGGAAAAAGGTAATGATAAAGCACATGGATTTGTTTACAAGCTAGCAAAACAGTTAACATAAGTTTGGCAGACAATGTGGATGTTACAAGGTAAGAAACACGATTTAAAACTAGTTTCTTGTTTCTCACTTTCTCATCTTTCCAGGACGGTAGTCTCAATGTTGCAAGGTTGGTTTTCCGCCTGGGGACGCTAGGGCAGCGGGAAAAGTCACCATTTTCACCGGAACAGGTCATTTAACCATCCAAATGATTTCTAAACAGGTTTATTACGTTGAAATAGTTGCCAAGTTCCCCTTTAAAGGGTACACTTGCCATTATACCGAAGTCCAGCAGATGGTGGTGGTAATGCACTCAGTTTGCAAACTGCTAAAAAAACTCACTGTTTCTCAATGAAGGGTTGATGCTGCAGGTCTGGTTGCTGGTCAGCTGAAGGGGATGATGCTGCACATCCGGTCGCTGGTCAGCTGAAGGGGGTTAATGCTGTTGGTCTGGTTGCTGGCCTGGTCTCTGGTTAGCTGGCCCACTGCAGGGTTCTGTTCTGGTTCTCCACGCTGTTCTCCCAACAGCCATGAGGACCTCTGCACGTCGTCATGTTTAAACCATATACTGTATAAAATAGGTTTAAACTCATATAAGCAAAGTCCACCACAAAAACACTGTCATTCTACTCACTTGCTCCCTCAACCTAACAAAATCATGCAAGTTCAAGTTACTTTATTGTCCCCCCCTTTTATTGTCTATGATTCTTTATAGAATTAAGAAGTGGAATGGCTGCAGGTACAAAAGAGTGTTTACAGCGGGGAGAATAAATATTTGAACCCATGCTAAAGTTCACTAAAAAGAGGAATATAAAATCATCTGCTAGAAATTGATCTTAATACCTTATTTTTTTTAATTTACGATACATTCACTAAGAAAATTGGTGTCCTTAAAGGTTGGATTTTAATGAGTAAAAATCCAACCTTTAAGGACACCAATTTTCTTAGTGAATGTATCGTAAATAAATAAATGTTCTTCCTTAAATTACAGGGGCATTAAGTATTTGACGCCTATGTTAAATTCCCATAGAGGAACAGGGGCAGGTTGAAACACTGTTAATATCCAGGCTACTAGAGGGAGCTGCAACAAAATTCCAACACTAAACTGACGGCCTTATTGAGTAGCGTAAACTCACGTATGTAACTGGTCTCCAGGTCATTAACCCTTTAGGTGAGAACAACTTTTTAATTTTGTAATGTCAAAACTTAGAATATGCACATCCCACTAAATACATCCTAGAAGGGTAATAGTTAGGGATATAAAAAAAATATTGATTATAATTGATTGCTAGGGGACTCATCTATAATTTAAAATGAAGTTTGAAAACCTGAGGTGACTGATATTAGCAGGCTAACAGCATTTGTGCAAAAAGGTTTGACCTAATGTGGGCGGGGCAGGTTGGCACACTGATTTTGGGGTTGGTTGGCACATACATTCCCTATGGCTATTTTGTGACAAATCTATAAACTATTTTATGCATAAAAACATCATCAATCTTTATTTTAACATTGTTATTGTAATTACTGAACATAGTTTTACATTTGGAAGCATTTCAGACATTTTAAGTTAAAAAAAATCGGTAGGGACCAAATTGGTCTTGACGGTGGGCCCTACTGAAGAAAAACACACAGGAAAGACATCAGCAAAGCCCTACAGGCAGTGATATAGATGAGCACTTCAAACAAAACCAAAAGGAGTACTGCAAAGGACTATGTAACATATGTGTTCCAACCAACCCCGACTACGTGTGCCAACCAACCCCGTGCATGGGGCAGGTTGGCACACGTGCACAACACCACTTTAATCATATATCTCAAACTCAAAACAAGGGATCATTTGTTTATATTGAAAATATACATTTTGTAGCTGAGATCCCAAGCTTTCAGTTAATCACAATTTGACCATTTCAACGCATTGTAAGACGGAGAAATATAACCGAGAGTGAAAAGTGTTCCAACCAGCCCCGGTCTCCCCTATTTCATGGGTCCAGGATATGCATCCTGATAAAGTTCCCTTGGCCTTTGGAATTAAAATTGCCCCACATCATCACACACCCTTTACCATACCTAGAGATTGGCATGGTGTGTCTTTCAGTTAGCCTATTAGCTGGTTTGATGCTCATTGAGTTCAATGCAAATCAATGTAAATTGCTCAACAGCTTGTACCACCACCTTGAGAGCCCCATGTCCCATGCTAGACTTCTTTTCATGGATTTTTCCTCTGCTTTTAATACTATACAGCCTCATCTCCTTGCTGAGAAACTTCTTCATGAATTTAAACTTGATCTCAACATTATTGGCTGGATTTTAAATGTTATGACAAACAGGTCACAGTGTGTTAGGGCTGAGCTACACCAGGCGCGTAACTGAAGCGTTCCGTTCGCGTTGCGTCTGCTGCAACAATTAGCTTCCATTATAATCAATGGAAGTAGCTACACCAGACGTGACAGTGGGGTGTACATTCGGAAAAAATAGACCATTCATCTAAAATGGATTTTACGCGTCGCGAACGGAGCGCTTCAGTTACGCGCCTGGTGTAGCTCATACCTTAGAGTCAATGGTGTTCTCTCTGATAAGCCCATTTCTTCCACTGGTTCTCCTCAGGGTGTGTGCTTTCTCCTCTCTTGTTCATCCTATATTAGAGGGAGAGCAGATAACAAACGTTCAGAAAAAGTCCTGTTGGCAAATTTGAGGAAAAGTCAGTAAATGGGCTATTTCACACAATTTGAGGGTGCTGAATTTAAATATTTTGTTTACCAACCTCAATTTTGAGTTTTAAGCTTGCTAATTAGCATAATTAGCATAATTCACATACTTTTTTGTTTTGCCATCAGATATTATAGGAACTGCAAAAAATAAGGCATTAATATACTCTTTATGTTACAGATATGTTGTAGGACAGGACAGGAATTACCCCAGTGACCCTCAAGTAGCAAATTAATATAAGATAAAATTAAAATATAAATTGAAATAATAGCTAAAATTCAGTATGACGTTTAGAAACAAAATAGATTCCTTGATAATAAATTGATAGAATAGTAGGTGACAGCTCATTTTTCTGTAGAAAGTATTTTGTCACTAACTATATGAACAGTTGTCAGTCTTTACAGAGGATTTACACTGTATTTTTGACTGTGCTTGCCTAGTTAAAACATCTCACTGGTGCTCTTTCCTATCATTCAAATTCCAGCCATGCAGAAAAATGGAAGAGTGTGCATGTTTGAGGAGTGCTGAAGAGTGCTATGAAGATTGCATTATTTGCAAAACATTTAGACAAGATATCCTTTATAGTGCAACAAAAAGAAACATTCTCCAGCGCATCATTACTGCATATGATGCTGAAAGGGAAGTGGACCTAGTACAAATCCTCAGCTATGAACTGATTATTGTCCCTGTACTGTAGCTATTGCAGATAGCAATGGTTATTTGTGAAGTGGAAATAAGTCATCCTCACTCAAGTGCTGTCTAGCAATGTGGAATGTCCAGTAGTGATCACTGCAAAAACTGCCCATTCAACACTGGAAGATGCTCAAGATCTAGTTATGTCTTTAGGACACCCATCTGACTGCAGCACATTTAAGAAGTATGCAGGAAAGTTTGTAAGAAACTTTTGTATTGTTTTTGGTATTTGTTATGTGGTAGCAAATAATGTTAACTATCAAAGAAATAGACCTAATGTAGGAATGCACACTGATATAGATAGATAGATAGATAGATAGATAGATAGATACTTTATTGATCCCCAGGGGAAATTCAAGGTCTCAGCAGCAGACATACAACACAAACACATTCTCTAACACATATTGCAACAGATAATGGTGTAGGCCTATCTGATTAAGACCTGAGTGGTTGAAACGTACTTATTAAATTACACTGAGAGCAAATAAGACTATCTTCACTTTTTTCCCTTTGCAACTGTCAAAGAAATCCCATAAACACGGGAAGGCCTAGGGTAGCCTACATCAGATGGCCTAAAGATTAGGCTCTTCTGCATAGCATTAAGTGATTTGCATGCAGTAATTTGAACACTGACCTTGATCTAGCCTACTTTGGCTATTTAAAGGTAATTTATTGCCAAAACACCACACAATATAAATGAGCTATAACAAACAATAAAGGACTTAATCACACACAAACTACTATTTTACTGACTACAAAAATAATAATTATGTAGGAAGTTTAGAAGTTTAAAACCCAGAATTGACCAAAAGTGCACCAAATTCAACACAAATGACTCAATACACTTGGAGGAGGCCTGCGTCCTTTCTTTTCCAGATATTTTAGGATTTGGATATTTTCACTATTTCACTATCGAGTATCAAGATATTTATGGCAGGTATTGTATCGAAGTCATAATTTTGGTATCGTGACAACACTATGCCAGAGCCACTCTGTTTTCTAGATGTCAAGGATCGGAGGCTCAATGGCACATTATCAAGCTCTAGTATGGAGGCAAGCACACATACCAAATCCAGTGTTACCAGAATTAAAATGTTTTTTACTTGTCGGTTGTTGCTGACGGTAGATGCAGTTCTGCATTAGGCTTATTCCCGCTATCTAAGTTCATATTATATTCTGAGTTGAAGGTTATCTGTGCAACTTGTTATTGTAATGAAATGCATTAAACACCATGAGTGACTCACTATATGTTAGCAATAAAAATATGGTTGTGTTTTGATTAGAATTTTCGAGTTTACCACATGTTAACTGTAATCATGTTCCCATTAAATATATTAATAAACTATAGTATGGCTTCTTTAATGCTTAAACATGTATTTAGAGAACACTTTTATTTGATTTTAGTGATTACTTTTGAAATCAACCGAATTTAGGGAAAAATAGGCAAAAAAATCACTATTTTATGTTAAAATGCTGATTATGCGGCTTAGAACTCAGAATTGAGCTTGGTAAACAAAATATTCAGAATCAGCACCCTCAAATTAGGTAAGAGGGGTGGTTTACCAACTTTTCCTCAAATTTGCCGTCAGAAGTTCTCTTCTGTGAAGCTGCTCAGACCCTGCTCTCCCTCTATATACTAACAGCTGCAGAAGTCAGTTTCAAAATAGACAAATCATCAAGTTTGCCAATGACTCTATCATAATTAGTCTGCTTAAGGGAGGGGAACTAGAGCATGGACCAGTGGTGAATGACTTTGTCTCTTGGTGTGTGGAGTCCTATCTTGAACTGAACGTGTCCAAAACCAAGGACATGGTGATTGATTTTAGGAAGTCTGCACCTACTCCCAAGCCTATTGAGATAAGGGGTCTGGAGGTGGAGCTAGTTGACAGCTACAAATATCTCAGAACGGTGCTGGATAATAAATTGAGTTTCCAGACTAATTCAGAAGCCATCTATAAGAAGGTCCAACAGCATCTCTACTTTCTAAGAAAAATGAATTAATTTAGTGTGATGACATTATTTGACAACACCCGACCTTAACTGACCACCATCTAATTACTTTTACAATGGCATTACAACATGCAGTACCTAATTTAGCTGAATACTACAGCCGCGGCTTATCTGAAAAAACGAATGCAGACTTTCTAGAAAAAATTTCGCTTACGCCTGCCCTATTCCGGACCCATGTGGTAGGCCTATCAGAAGGCCCTTTCCTTAATCCAGCCGAGGTCGACTTGTTAACTGATAATGTGATGAACTCATTACGCTCAACCCTTGACTCAGTAGCACCACTGAAAAAGAGAATAAGAAAACAAGTAAGGCGTGCTCCATGGTATACCACACAGACAAAAACCCTCAAACAAACAGCGCGTAAACTTGAACAAAAATGGCGTACCACTAAATTGGAAGTTTTTCGCCAAGCATGGAAAGATAGCCTTATCACCTACAAAAAAGCACTCAACGAAGCTAAGTCTACCTACTATTCCTCGCTGATCGAAGAAAACAAAAACAATACAAAATTTCTCTTTACCACAATCTCCCGCCTGACGAAGAGCCACACCGAAGAAACCGAATCTATCCCTATTTGCCTAAACAGTAATGACTTCATGAACTTCTTCAATGACAAAATTGAAACAATTAGAGATAAGATTAATAACCAATCAGTCTCACCAAATATTCATACTCCATTGCTGAACGGTAGCGAAAATATTATTGAATCACAGATGAGACGAACAACGTTGAATTCATTTACACCTATCGTCATATTAGACCTCACTTCCACAATCTCTTCATCAAAATCTACAACTAGTTTACTAGATCCTATTCCTACCCATCTTCTGAAGACTGCTCTCCCTTTCTTGGACAATGCTTTGCTCCAGATTATAAATAACTCACTGCTATCCAGAGATGGCAAAAGTACTCACTTACCGTACTCAAGTAGAAGTACAAATACTTGTGTTAAAAAATACTCTGGTAAAAGTAGTGATTTAACTTCTTTACTCAAGTAAAAGTAACAAAGTACAGGCTTGGAAATTTACTTAAAGTATAAAAGTAAAAGTAGTCTTATGAATGACAACCATTTTTTATGCAATGGTACCTGGACCACACAAATGTTACTAGAGTGCAAGTGTGGCAGTCTCTCTTTTTAAATCTTCCCATAACCTGTTGGGCCATTTCTAGGCTCCCCCCACCATCATTGCACTGCCTACTTCAGAGGGCAGTGTGTTCTTTTGGCCTACCATCAAATGCTGGGCATCTTTAGAAAGCTAAGATCCTGTAGTTTCTTAGGAAGCACTGGCACAGAGTTACAGAGCCTGCGGGATAACAAGCATCTCTGAACTGACCACATTTCAGCCCTCTAGGTCACTTGATATGATTTTTGAAACACAACTGAGCCCTAAAACCAGGTCTTGAGAAGCTGTGTGCAAAAGTAGATCAATATAGAATGAAAAATTAGTACTTTAGACCATTGTTTGCCAAGGTATGCCCTATGGTAACTCCACATAGGACGTTTGGTTACCCAAAATGCATACTGACAATAAAAGTATAATCAGATTTTTAGAAAAGGCATTTAGAACATGTTTGATGATGGTGGAGTTATTGTACAATGCTTATAACAATACAAGTGGCATTAAGTGGTTCATAGAGTGTTGATGTGTACATATTGTTATTGTGGATAATACAGTGTGATTTTTAAATGTTAACAGTTGTTATTGGTGAATAAACTCTTTTGAGAGGTGGATAGGAGGTGGATAAACTATTTCTGAAATTTCAGAGGTGGGTAAACTGCGTTTACTGCGTAAATTATAAACGTTTATTGCGTTTAGCCTCCACTACATCTCTGTTCAAGACCCAATGCTGCATATTGCTAAGGGTATAGGCTACACTGCAGCTAGAAGTTAGGGAAGCACCAAAGGCGAGGAGAGGAGGAGGGCATTTTTTAATTTAATTGAGACATACTACTACGTGCTAACGTTAATGTTACTGCCATCAAGCTGCAATGATTTGCCGCGGATGACTGCCGCCCAAATCTGTCGAGTCATCTTGTAGTGGTGCGTCAAGTGCAACGTATATTCCCATTCACTTTTGATGACGCAAAAAATAATAACGGTAACTCCACTGAAATTATTTAAAACTAAAGTAACAAGTCAGTTTTGTAAAATGTAAGGAGTAGAAAGTACCGATATTCGTGTTAAAATGTAAGGAGTAAAAGTAAAAAGTCGCCTTAAAAATAAATAGTAAAGTAAAGTAAAAATATCTGAAAAATCTACTTGAGTACAGTAACGAAGTATTTGTACTTTGTTACTTCCCATCTCTGCTGCTATCAGGCCACGTACCGCAGTCGTTTAAGTTATCTGTTATTAAGCCATCCCTCAAAAACCCTACCCTTGACCCTAACAACCTGACCAACTATAGGCCTATATCTAATCTCCCTTTTTTGTCAAAAATACTAGAAAAAATAGTGTCGAAACAAATTGGTACCTTCTTGCATATGAATAAAATCCAAGAATTATATCAGTCTGGTTTCAGAGCTCACCACAGTACTGAATCAGCCTTAGTCAAAGTTTTTAATGACCTCCTCATCGCTGCCGATAATGGACATATATCAATATTGGTCCTCCTGGACCTCAGTGCTGCCTTTGACACCATAGACCACAATATACTACTCCACAGGCTTGAACATTCGATAGGCATTAAAGACTCAGCACTCGCTTGGTTTAGATCATACCTTTCTAACCGCAGACAATTTGTACAGGTTCACAATAAACCGTCTACCCAGACTATGGTAAAATATGGGGTGCCTCAAGGCTCGGTACTAGGGCCCCTGTTATTTTCTCTCTATATGCTTCCTCTAGGCTCAGAAATTAGGAAACATGGCATTAAATTTAATTCTTATGCAGACGATACACAACTATACCTTTCCATAAAACCTGACGAATTAACTCCGTTAGCCAAACTTGACACATGTATAAGAGACATAAAGACATGGATGACAAATAATTTCCTGCTTTTGAACTCCGATAAAACAGAAGTCATGGTTTTAGGTCCTAAAAAGATGAGGCATATCCTATCCTCATCACAGGCTACAATTACTGATCTTCGACTATCCTCATCCACAAGTGTTAAAAATCTACAGTAGGAGTTACAATTGACCAAGACCTATCACTAAGTAATCACATAAAACAGATTACCAAAACTTAATTTTATCATTTAAGGAACATTTCAAAGATAAGGAAGTCTTTATCCTTACCAGACGCTGAGAAATTAATCCATGCTTTTGTCACCTCAAGGATTGATTATTGCAATGCTCTATACGCTGGCTGTAACAACACCTGTCTAAAGAGCCTACAGCTTATACAAAATGCAGCTGCTCGCACACTCACTAGAACTAAAAAATATGAACATATTTCCCCTATCCTGGCATCTCTACACTGGCTGCCTGTTAAAAGTCGCATTGACTTCAAAATATTGCTTCTAACATATAAAGCCATTAATGGCCAGGCACCAGAATATATTAAAGATCTCCTAGTCCCATATAACCCACCTAGACCGCTACGATCACAGAATACTGGCCTTCTTGTAATTCCAAGAATCTCAAAAACTACACTAGGAGGCAGAGCTTTCAGCTATCGCGCACCCCTCCTATGGAATAATCTTCCTTCCTCAATTCGACTAGCAGACACCCTCCCTATTTTTAAGTCTAGACTTTAAAACATACCTCTTTACTGCCTCCCATAGTTAGGTATGGTGCGGTGTGGAACTTCACCCACCTCAGGGATTTTTGGAATGGACCACCCTGCTGACTCCTCGTGTGACGAATCTTTTTTTAAAAGCCCCGAATCTTTTTTTAGTGTTTTAAATTCCCGGCAACTCTTATTTCCAATATAACTTCCCCTCGGTTTCTCTATAAATGTTACAAAATGCTCTATTACTGAGGAAATATATCCCTTATTTTCAAAGCCCAATATTGAAAAATAATTTGACTTGCTACACGATCTATGCCAGGTCTCTGGGCTATCCGCTATGGTGATTTCAATGGTTAGATTGATTTGTTTAGATCCAGTGAAAATGCTGCCTTGACAACTCTACGTCATGGCTTCGGTGTTCCAAAAAGCCTCTGTCAGAAGTCTGTCACTTTTACAGTCTGTGAGAAAACACTTTGTGTATGTTGTTGAAACGTTATGGATATAAGAAAGTTTTTCAAAAGACCACCCAGCTCCGTTCAAGCAACAGCATCGCCCAGTGAACTAACGGATGGTGTTGTTTCAGGTTGTTGATTTCACGTTAAGAGCTTTCAGTCAGTTAGGCAGGCTAACGTTAGGCTACTTGGCTAGCTCCCTAAATGCTTAACGTTAACGTTAAATGTCCTCGTTCGTCGGCGGAAAAGGCAAATTCAGTACTCTCATAGGCTAGCTAAGCTAAGCTTACTGCAGAATAAGAAATTCCAGCTCCCAAAACAAAGTGATCCTCGTCTTGTAATAAATTAGGCTACACTGTTTGAAATGTCAGAAAAACCCATTAACAGTTATCTGCCCATGTCAATTTTTCAGTGTCATAATGTTGCACAAAAGAATGTTAACTGTTAGCCTACCTTAAAACCTTGTTGATATCCTATCCACCACCACAGATCTTATAATCCAAGAGTCCACATAAATATAAAAGTCATGTTATGTTGTTTTGGCTGCCAACTAATTATTAACTAAAAAAAACATTACAATGATATATTGAAAGGAAAGGGCCCTTTCCATAAGTGTGTTAATCAAGCACCATGCAGTCTGCATTCATAATGTAGGTGCTTAATTTTATGCACCTGTGTAAAGGGACCTGATGAAACCTATGAATAATCTTGCTAAATTACAAAATTAATATAATTTAGAAACGCCTATGTCAAGATGATAATGCATTCCTTCTAAAATACCCTTGTATCATGATGACTGGCCATACTGTAAAATATATCATAATATTATGTATATTATAGTATAAGATATTCTATATATTTGTCACACAGATGAGATCAGGGAAGAGGAAGAAGGAGAATAGCAATAATAAACAACATTATCAAACAATAGCCTAATGAAAATAAACAAATACTATATTATACAAACCATAAGAAACGCTTAATTAACTAAGTACATGCTAAACAGATATGAACAGATATTGCCTCTTGAAAGACCCAAAACTATAATTTTACACAGTGTAGTGCCAGTCAGATACCTTGAATCTGTTGAATGTTAGTTTCACATTTTTTGAGTCTCAATGTGTCCATTAGTTTACACAAAATTCACTAGAAGTCATTATTTAAGGGGTTATTTAAAAAAAAAAAAATGGGCTAAGCCCCGAATGTTTACAATGTCTGGCTCCGCCCCTGGTGGTCACTGACCATACCTGCGCTGGTGCCGACTACCCCTCACCATGCCTTAGTTATGCTGCTATAGCATAGTGCTGTCATGGACTTTTCATGTGTCACGCCGTACAACCCCCCCCTCTCCTCTCTCCCCTTCTCTCTCTCTCAACTCTCGCTCTCTTGCCTATTCTCATTATGATATACTGTAACAATATATAGTACCACTAATTACTTATTGACATTAACCATTTTGATTTTCAGTAATACTAACCCACTCTACATCCCTCTTTCTTTCCCCTTACTGTACCTCACTTGTGAGGTATATCATCACCAGTCATCAACCATCCATGTGTTGGCCCTCCTCTCACCCATCTCACCTGAAGTCCCATCCTCGACTGCCCTATTGTCCACCTATCTGGATTCCTGGCCCGTATGTCTAGCGACCCACCACCTGCCTATGACAATTCTGCCCGGATTCCTGGCTAGTCTGCCGACCCACCACATGCTTGGTTTGTTTGGTTATCTTTTATTATGCAGTAAGCAGTTTGTTCATGTAGGGATTAGAAAACTAAACTGGTATTTTAAGCTGTGAACGTTGGGTGGATACAACAAAAATATTGTAATACAATTTAGCTTAAACTTAGTAACCACAGTAAAGTAGGCTAGAGAATGTTGGGAACAGAGGTTTGAAATGTGTGTAGACAAATGATCAGGCTTCTCTAATTACTCTATTAACATCTAGGCCTACAGATTCATGTCTATGGAGGCCCGATATTATTATTTATGGTTTTTGTTTGGGGGGGGGGGTTGAGGAACATGGGGCCCCTTCAGGACTGACAGGGGCCAAGGATATTGTGATACGCCCCTGCCCACACTGAACGCGTAAGAACGTGTATTTGTGGCATATTTGTGCCTTGAAATTAATGTTTGAAATAAAAGACTAACAAAAACGTTGTGTGGCTATCTTGTTTATAAGTTAGTGAAAACGAGCTGATGGCTAGTTGAGTGTGTAAATATCAATAACCATAACCGCTAATGTCGGGATGAGCAGGAGACGACCAAATCCTGAAATGTTTGGCCAGGATTCTATTTATGGCCGGGCATCGGATAATAGCTCAGTCGCTTGCCACCTTGACAGAGGCTGAAGCATCTATACATTGCCACAACTCGAGGCAGCCTACGAATTTAATAAAGAAGTAAATCCTTCATAATTTAAAAATAACTCATTTAGGCTACTTGGCTACGCAATAAGGTTTCCATTACAGCACAGCGCGTTTGAGTTCAGCATTGTTCAGGAATAGGTGATAATGACTGCACCGAGCGAGAGTAGATAGGCTATTATTATTATGATAACGCATTAGGCCTAGCCTATATCCGATTATGCTTTCTACATGTGGGAATTCGCCTTTCCTTTTATAATTATCCCATAGGCCTATATGTTCTTTACACTGTAATCCCACATTTTGTTTGAACCTATAAAAAGTTGTACATTGCACACAAATCTCAGAATATCCCACATATTACACGCCAATTTTGAGTGAGGAGAATGGTTTTCATGAATTTGTAGAATCAACTAGGATCTTTCAGTTGTATCAACATTCTGAGCAACAGGTGGCCCAGGAAAGAAGATTTGATTGGATTCCGCCAAAATGCACTTTTTTCCACTCCCAAACCTGGGGATTTCCCGCAGACGACAGAGATAGAAGTCACGGACGGTTCACGACAGCAAGACACAGACTGCTTAAAATTGGAGCAAGACAGTAAAATGCCAAGGTATTTCCCACTCTTTGTTTCTTATCTTGTTATCCGATTACCAACATAAGTTTGCCATTAGATAGCCTCCCTACTATCGCTGTTCCATATCAATGCTTATGGATGGTAATTATAACCAGTAGGACGACAGTTGAGCCTGGAGGCAGTCTTCGCAACAAAGGAATCAACTGTAAACAAGCTAACTGTCCATGCTATCAACGAAAGTTGTACAACAAGCTGAATTAACCTACTAACTAACCTTTTTAAACGGAGACGTGTGTTTCCTTTGCTTGCTATAAAGGCATGGCTTTACAGTGGCAACCGGGGGATACGCGGGATAACGGCCTTCTAGGTGTGTCCAGTTATAAGGTATTAATGGACTCGGGTGGAGGCAACTCCGTTGCGCGTCGGGGAGTTCTTTGCCCCTTGCCCGCATAAGGACACCTTGGTGGCCGTTATCCCTTACATAACGTTCCGTCTTTCTGACAACATGCTACTGTAAATTATGCAGCAACATTAAAATAAAGAAAGGAACATAAATTAGAAATGCAAGTATCGCGCATTTAATTGCGAGAAGAGAGGACAAATATTAAAGCATTAAGACTGAAGCTGTGAAGCATGGTAGCTGTACTAGAAGCGAACCGTTACGCTGTCCTTACAATAAGTGTTTGTGCACTTTAAGTTGGCACGCTTAGGACTCACATGTCCCGGTTTCATTTGCCAGGTTGGTCACAGCAATCTGCCCTTCACGTTGTCTTTTAGAAGAAAGGAGGTTGTGATGGACAAGCCTCCTGTGAGCCAGATGATACAGCGTTGGCCAGCACTCTTTGTTGAAAATCAGGTAAGGTTTGATTGTCTCTGTTAATGTCTGTAAAAGTCTAATATAATGCAGCCATGTGAAGTTAACATAATGTTACTGTAGCCTTTGATGTCACCCACCCACACACACCCACCCTCACATACACACAGGTATGCCCTCCGCCCCCCCTCACACACAGGTAGGCTACACCCCCCCCCATCATTTCATCACCCCAATTCCTTTTATGAGTACATGACCATAAACAAAAAACAGAGTAGATGGGACAGCCCTGTAATATGAAGTGTCAAGCGAACTACATAAATGATTGTTCACAGTGTCTTGATAAACATGATTTATTTCTGTCTCTGTTTCAGGTCTCCCAGGAAATTCAGCAGAGTGGCAGGGAAAAACCTGAAACAGGAATTATATGAGTCTCTGGATCGTCTTTGCCCTAAACTTGTTGAAATCATCAGGTCAAAGAGAGGTCCAAAGGGACAACTTCTGGATGGTCTGTTGCGCCAAACAAAGATTTGTAAGATGAAGTGATACTACTGATTTTGGTGTATGGATGTCTTGAATGATAGCTGTCTGTAATGTCACTGTCTCTTATGTTACTGTGTTAATGTCTCTAATGTCTCTGCTTTCCAGACATCGGACACTGCTGACATCAGATGCCTTGTCCTGAGAGGGCTTCCAATACTCTTTGATGACAACTCAGCTGATTTCTTCAAGACTTGCTTTGTAAGTAGTATCACTGAAGTATAATTCTTCAGTTGTTAGATATATAACTAAGGCCAATAATGCCATGAAGAGTGAGTTAATTTGCTGTAAGACATTTGTGGTTCATCCTAATGGGACACGAAATTACAATTTATATTATAATATAAAATGTGAAATCAGCATGCCATTCCTTATGTAATCCAGGTTTCATTTCACTTTATAATCTTAAGTCAGTACTCAAATATGTTACTGTGTGCTCTGATTTTCCTTAGTACCTACAAGCCCAACATGACCACGAGGGTGGCTGGTAACAATTTTCAATCTGGACCTTTTTGTATTTCCAGTCTGAATATGTATTTGGTAATGTCAATGTACAATGCCCAATTATGATGTAATTTGTACTTGGTTAGGTTTTAAAAGTAAGAACAATGTGCTGTATTTCTAATTAAATATATATGTGTGTGTGTGTGTGTTATGTTTAGGTCACTAATGACGAGGGCGTATACAGACACATTGGAACAGGAATACTCTGCTTTACTGAGGAAGATATTGCACCGCATCCTCTGACTCCATCTTCTGTAGGAATCGTCTTGCAGGGGACTCCAAGAGTGTTTGAGAGTGAGCGTGAGTTTGGGAGACGGGGATAGAGCAATTGTATTGTGTACCTAGCTGTTTGCAGGCTGGTATTGTGGGGATGCTAAAAAGGAAAGTTGTAATGCTGAAAAATCAGCTGTAAAGTGTGAATGTGAGTGAGTTTGTCTGAGTGAATGTGAGTGAGTGTGTCTGAGTGTTTGCAGGGTTGGATATTGTGGTGGATAATGTTTATAATAATACCTCAGTGTTTGTGTGTGTGTGCACGTATCCAGTGTTTGAGAGTGGTACTTTTTGACTGCCTTGTCAATGCCCATGTTCATTTTTTGCATAAAGGTGCATTTTGATTATCTATTACTTATCATAGTATGCTCTGAGCTGTAATATAATTCCTTTGTGGATGTGTGTGGGGTCTGGCCCATTTTGCCTTTTACCACTTTGGGTATCAGCTGACACATATAGATATAGTGTGTTCTTGAAATTGTATTAATGGTGTATTCTACATCTGTGTGTGTATGTAGAGTTTCTATAGAGCTTGTATTTCTATTCTCTGTGACGTGTATTTTGAAATTGTTGAGTTGAGTAACAATTGAATAAACACTCAAGTGTTCTGAATAACGACTGTTTCTTTTACTTTCATAGCTTAAGCCCCATAAAACACATTTAACTATAAGAAATGTCTAATGAACTTTTAATTCAATTAAAAATACATTTTATGCTCACTTAATTAAAAGTTTAAGTTAAAATAGTAAATATTTATAAGTTACATAAACATACATTGAAGGTATTCTTTCATCGCAAGTTTACGTTGTTGTAACATGCAAAACTAGTTTATTGTACTAAAATTCATCATGCATTACTATTTGGCACATGTCGTACACTTGACGTAAATTTGTTCGTTTATTGAACAATACATAACATAAAATATTTAGGGCAACGTGTTACCTCGAACATTTTATGTTTATTGAACGAATTAGGGTTTACAGTGTATGAACAGGCACCTAGCTTATGTGTTCTCTCACTTCACGCACACTCATGACAACAGATGTGAAATATAAACACGCTTTTAATAAATGATGCAATTATAAAAATGCTTTGTATAAAAATAAAGGCCTATAAAGTCCAAGGATGACTAGGCTACTGTTCTTCTGGCTCCTGGCACTCCTCGAACCACTTTTGGACCAACAGCATCACCGCTACCTTGCACTGTCCCCTTTTCACCAGCGGCATCCGCGTCAGCGTCTTGCCAATGTCGTCTGTAAATGACTTCTCCTCATTCAAGTTGGCATCGATCTTCTCGAGATGTTTGGTTAAAGCCGCTTGCACTGCCGACATCGGTGGTTCCCGCTTTCTTTTCTTTCGGTGGATAGTTGTGACTGCGGCTGCGAGCTGAAATAGGGATGAAGACGCAGGAGCTGGCGAATCTGTGTCAGTGGACAGTGGCTCCACATCGGTCGCCAGGAGGGAGCTTGCAGCCGAGGGATCAGGGTCGAGCGTGGTGTCCAACGTGGTGTCGTTCTAAATATAAAATACAAAAAATGCATGAGATGTTGTATTCCAACATAATCAGACAGAACCATGTAAACAAAGAAACAAACAACCACATTTTTGAGAATTCACTTAAACCTACCACATAATTGTGGAACGCTTCTTCCCTGTCTCTTCCTTCGTTCAGTGGTCGCACATCCCACCTTCTTCTCTTCTTCAGGCGTTGCTCTTCTTCCAACAACAGCCACAGGCAACACAGCTCCTCTTCTTCATAGGTCGACATGCTGACAGTACCACTGAGTAGCTACTACACACCTGCTAAAATTTGGGCTGCTGTCTTCCTGCTTTTAACTAGCCTGCCAGCCGAACTTAGTCCCGCCCACAACATTTGAACAAAATTCTGCTCAGGGCCCCCAAAAGGCTCGGGCCGGCACTGCGCTCAACTCACCAGGGTTGACCCGGGTCTCGCATAAAAATAAATATACTATCATGTCAACATCAGCTATGTCAGATTTAGTAGAAGCAGATCTTAACATTGTGAAGCAAATTGCCCTCAGTTTCAGAAACTGTCACACCAGGGAGTGGAGTAACAGACCCCTCATCCTCTCCTCTTTGGATTTGAGACAATGTGAGCTTATCATAATTAAAGCTAACCATATTTAGCCATTTCCCGGCCTGCCTTACAAATAATGTTCTTTCAAGTAAAAACAATTTAAGTAAAGTGACTGTAGACCAGAGTATGTTAAGAAAGTTTGAAATGATGACTTAAGCACATATGGCATTAATATTAGGCCTTCAGTGGCATTTACTGGAGGGAAAACTCCAATGTCATGTAGCTAGCCTATAGCCTATCTGTTCCTTTTGTCTTGTTCATTCTGCAAATAAAATATGAAGTAAGGAGTCGAGTCTTGTTTGGTTATCTTTTATTATGCAGTAAGCAGTTTGTTCATGTAGGGATTAGAAAACTAAACTGGTATTTTAAGCTGTTTTATAGCCAACGTTGGGTGAATACAACAAAAATATTGTAATACAATTTAGCTTAAACTTAGTAACCACAGTAAAGTAGGCTAGAGAATGTTGGGAAAAGATGTTTGAAATGTGTGTAGACAAATGATCAGGCTTCTCTAATTACCCTATTAACATCTAGGCCTATATAGATTCATGTGTAAGGCCTGATATTATTATTTATGGTATTTGTTTCGGGGGGGGGGGGGGGTTGAGGAACATGGGGCCCCATCAGGACTGACAGGGGCCAAGGATCTTGTGCTATGCCCCTGCCCACACTGAACGCGTAAGAACGCTAGTAGGCCAATATCACTCGTGTAGGCCTACTCTCTGGGACTTATGCACCAAGGTAACTGAAGTAGCCTAAATATATTTGTGCCTTGAAATTAATGTTTGAAATAAAATACTAGAACAAAAAAGTTGTGTGGCTATCTTGTATTTTATAAGTTAGTGACGAGCTGATGGCAGGCTACTTGAGTTTGTAAATATCAATAACCATAACAGCTAATGTCGGGATGAGCAGTAGACGACCATAAATCCTCAAATTTATGGCCAGGATTTTATTTATGGCCGGGCATCGGATAATAGCCAGGGCCGTGGTCGATTCGAACAAATAAAGACCGGTCCCCAAATAGCTACAAGAAATAGCCTACCAGTAGGGCTATCAGTCCACGAGCACTAGAAGACATTGTTTCGATTTAACTCAATGAAATAAGACCTCTTCTTAATATTTTATATTGTAGGGTTAATACTACGAATTTAATACAAAAGTAAATCATTCATAATTTAAAAATAACTCAATTTAGGCTACTTGGCTACGCAATAAGGTTCCATTACAGCACAGCGCGCACGTTCAGTGACCCCCCCCCCCCCCTCACAGATTTCAGTGCCCATCATCCAACAAAACCCTGTAAATATGGCGTGTCAATAAAAGTGTAGAAGTTTGTGTTTAGAACATTTTCATTATGCCAGAATGTTTTCATTATCAATCATGATAATAGCCAGGGATGGATTACTGCACGGGCCTACCGGGCCCAGGCCCAGGGGCCCAAGGGGTCAGGGGGCCCTGAAGCCCAAGCCTTTGCATGGAATCATTGCCTCAATATCAACAAATCAGGATGCAGGCTATGAATCTGATTGAATTTAGTATTGGCCATCCCCAAAATGCACCAGAATACAGGAAATCACATCAAACAAATTAAAACATTTCTGGGGGAGGACCCCCAAAACCCCCTCCCACATATATGACAATTAGTGGGGGGCCCTTAATACATCTGGGCCCAGGGGACCGAAAGTTTATAATCCGCCCATGATAATAGCCTACCATCTGCGCGATTGTTCAGGAATATAGTAGGTGATAATGACTGCACCTGGAGCCAGAGGTAGTCTGGGCGATACTCCTTTTGTTATTATTATGATAAGCATTATATCCGGGACAGGCGAGAATGCACCTCGATCAAGAAGTGTTACTTGGGAGTTTCGAGATTTTAGTTCAACATTGTTCAGGAATATGTGATAATGACTGCACCTGGAGCGAGAGGTAGTAGGCTACATTCCTTTTATTATTATTATGATAACGCATTAGGCTTAGCCTATATCCGATGATGCTTTCTGGAACAGGTGGGATTTCGCCTTTCCTTTTATAATTATCCTAGCCTATATGTTCTTTATGAACAGACGCCATAGAATGTGTCCTCTCACTTCACACAGACTCATGACAACAGATGTGAAATATAAACGCTTTTAATAAATGATATGCAATGATAAAATGCTTTGTATAAAATATATAGGCCTACAAAGTCCAAGGATGACTAGGCTTCTTTTCTTCTGGCTCCTGGCACTCCTCGAACCACTTTTGGACCAACAGCATCCGCTACCTTACTGTCCTCTTTTCACCAGCGGCATCCACGTCAGCGTCTTGTCAATGTCGTCTGTAAATTACTTCTCCTCATTCAACAAGTTGGCATAGATCCTCTCGAGACGTTTGGTTAAAGCCGCTTGCACTGCCGACATCGGTGGTTCAGGGTCGGTTCTCCCTATACGCACTACGCAAGTTGCGTTGGCCCCGCAAGTAAATGAAGGCCCCCTTCCCCCGTCTCCCCTTCAGTCAAGCTAGTGACAGACAGGTAGCCTATAGCCTACAGTTAGCCTATAGCGACAGGTCTTATAGCAGGCTACATTAAGAAGATGAACAAGAAACCGAATTACCATTCAGGGCATGAGAAACGGAAGAAGACACTTCACGAGAATAAGCAGCGGGAACAACAGTCGGTAAATTGTGTTCATTCCGAGGTTTGATACAGTAGCCTCTCTCCAGTGCGTGTTGCTTTCCTAGCGTAGGCCTACCTAACAGGGCAGTGAATCCCCTGATCTGGGGCTTGCTTGCCAGCCTTCACCAGTCACAGTAGCCTACATGGCAAAGTTGTGAAATATAACCGCATATTGCGTTTTTTAAATGCGGGCGACCGGCTACATATACCGGTATATATAACGGCATCTTTAAATGCGTTTATAATAACGTGCAGCTCGGGATAAACCACCAGTTCTTTTAGCAGAAGTATAGGCCTACAGGACCCGTTGAACCTAATTGGTGATTTCACTCTTCCCATACAAGAAGTAAATGGTTTTTCAATGTTTCAGTCAAGCTTTAGTTGGTTTAGATCAGTGTTTCCCAAACTTTTTTTCTGGCGACCCACTTTTTAAAAATGACAGACCATCGCGACCCATTTCACTTCAAATCTACCCTGCAACCACCAATATTGTTTTAGGCCACAGGTTCTCCAACTTTTCTATGCCTCCCCAACCATACATTGCTATAGGATCCCTGCTTTGAACACGGTTGTGTTGCATTTTGAGCACCATCAGCGTGAAAAGTTGGAAATGACTACTGAAAAGATACGTTTTAATGCGCATCCGAGAGTAGGGGAAATTCTCGCATGTTGCGCAGTCGTCATTCGTCAGCATAAGCTGTTCCTGTATTTCTAAAATAAAATGTTGTAGGCTACGTTGCGTTGCAGACAAATGGGTCCATAACACTGTGGACGTCAATTCCAATGTAAACAGCAAATAACTCAAGTCGTTATATTGTATTGTTGTATTATATTATAGGCTATTGTATAGTCGTTATATCAGAACAAGAGGCGTTTGCGCAATAGCCGGAAGAATGCGCCTTTACTTTGAAGTTAGCGAGGTAGAAAACGAGAGGAATAGTGTTTAAAATGCCCATTTAAATTGTAGACTATAATGCACTGTTGTGCATTTTAAATCAGAAATAAGAATGTGAGGAGGTTGCTATTAACTTTAAAGATTGCATCTGCAATCGAAACTGTATGCAAATTGAATGGCCTTATGTCCGGTCTATGGATGTCTTCTTTAGTTGACAGCACGGTCACTAGATTTTAATCGGTAAAGTTGAGGAGCTGGTATCTATTAATGTTCGTGCAAATAGGCGGATACATGGCAGGCGCCCCACAGAACGGTTTCATTTTGAGAGGTAGATATCCATGCTGGCACCCCCTCTGGGATGCGTTCGTCCCCCAGTTTCATGCGCCAGTTTCATGAGCTTTTATGACAAAACCGTGACTGGTAGTTAACAATCTACATCCTAATAGAAAACTGTTAGCTTTCCTGGTATCAAATGACAAATGGTATAGGCCTATAACACAACATAAATTGTGCTGGCGACCCAAATAAAATCTCCTGCGACCCATCCGTGGGTCGCGACCCAGACTTTGGGAAACACTGGTTTAGATAGCCTACAACTGAACGCATGCAAAATGGAAAGTAGGCTAGCCTAATTTATTAACTTTGCTGTGCTGCATACTGGACAATAGAGGCACAACGTAAATTAGGCCTATAAGAAGTATTAAAATGATTGTTTAAAATAGTATGTTTGAATTTTTTTTTGAAGGGAATCAGGGGGAGCCAGTTCAGTAGGCCTAGCCTACTGTATGCCTTTGGCAAGTATACTACAGACACAGGTGAAGAACAGTCAGCCTCAGCCAGGCTATAAGCACCATAGACATAATATACTCAGTGTTGGGGAGTAACGGAATACATGTACTCAGAATACAAATTATGAGTAACTGTATTCCGATACAGTTACAAGTTAAATAGTTGGTATTTAGAATACAGTTACATTGTTGAAATCAATGGATTACATGACGATACTTATCTGTTTCATAAGTTTGTTCACTCTCTAAATAAATTAAGGCAACTCCATTTCCCAGAAGCTCCTGAAAGCTCCTGAAAGCTATGATGAAATTGTTTACATGTTTAAATCAAAGCCCTGCCGTCTTGCACTAGCCTCAAAACGCAGCCAGCGCACATTATGGAAGCGTCATCGGAGACCCTGAAATTACTGTTTGCACAGCAAATTGAAGTAAGTGGAGGTAACTCCTGTTCCTCACTGATCGTGGTTCCTGATGTCTGTTCAAAGGATATTTTCCCAAGTATTAATAGCTCAGCTACTTCGGCCAATCGGTTACACAGTTTGCTAAGCAATAAGCAAAGCCTAGTTCACGTGTTGATTTAGAGGCTACAATAAAACCAATCTCTAAAATAGGCACTGCATTCTAGGTTTTTTATTCTAACTTAAAATAGCTTTATAGATTATTATTTTTCTAGATCTACATTTACGTTTTAAAATGAATTATATGGTACAGCCTCTGAAGAATTATTCTTGCGAGTAGGCCTAGCATATTTTAACGTGCGGTTTTTGATTGTCATTACGCGATCACGTTCATTTTGAAAGCACTGATATACAGTAGCCTAGCCCATAGTGTTTACATTTACAGGTAATTTGCATTCCACCTGTCATATGCGCCCCTCACTTGTAGCCTACTGGGTTGATGCCACCGAAAAATCTCACAGGCACACCTTAATTAGGGTAGACTGAGTACAGTTGAGACATGTGTACAGTTGAGACACCTTTAATATCTTGCTTGCACAGCAAGCCCAAGTTGTGATTTTTGCTATGCGTATTAGTGCCCCCTTTGATCATGGAAAATTTGAACGACACAAGTATCTCCCATCCAAGGATATCGGCAAATGTTTTTTTTTTCCAAAGTAAGAATTTCACTTCACCATGCACCTTCGACAATGAATAGCTCATTACACTTATGTTACTGTTAAACGTAACTGGTATCATTACAAACATTATTCTGTGTCCTAAAAACTGGCATATTTTATTGCATTGTGTCATGTAAGGTCGTTGCAAAATCTAGAGAAATGTGTGATGTGGTCAGCGGGGGACAATTGAGACACACATTGGATCGATAATTTCTGGCTACGCCTTTAAAGTAGCCTATTTATTTGTTTATTTTAATTAGCCTAGTCGCCTGCTGTAGTTTTAATGGTCAACTTGCTATTTTAAAGTTGTATCAGGTAGCTTAGTTGACTTTACATTCTCCTATGTGGGCCTAACACTTAAGCCATTTGGAACAGAAGAACACACCAGAATAGGCCTGTTTAGTAGTAGGCCTAAGCAGGATTTGATGGCCGCATTCCTACATTTATAAAATGCAATTCAATGCGGAAGTAATCTAAGTATTCAGAATACATTACTCAGATTGAGTAACGTAACGGAATATGTTACAGATTACATTTTTGGGCATGTATTCTGTATTCTGTAATGGAATACGTTTTGAAAGTAACCCTCCCAACACTGAATATACTATAGACGCTGCATCGACCGTTACTCCCTACTAGCGCTGAAGAGACGTGGAGCCGCCATCTTGGACCGGTCATCCACTCCACTCAGTGTAATCTGTTTGGCCGGTGCAATGAGCTTTCAGCGCACTTAATTAATCATATCTCACTGAACAGATTTTTTTTTGCTGCAAAGGTCATAGATGTAGCTATGATACAGGCCACATTGTTCGAAAATACAAAATACAACCAATAGTACGGTAATGTTAAATCTTACTTGTGAAAAGTAAATCCCCCGAGTATGGTCCGCCGATTTGAGCAGGAACATGCTGCACAGTGCTGTCATCTTGTGTTTTCTGCTGCAACGCAACAAGGAGTATGACCGGTCCAAGATGGCGCCCGCATTTCTTGTTTCCAGCAGCCAATGCGGTGTCTATGTATATTATGTCTATGATAAGCACAACCAGACCCTTACAACAAAATAACTGCATTACTTCAAGTGTCAAACTGCAGATTTCTGAGTATCAAAACCACAGTTTTGGAGGAAATATGTGCAGTTCTTATGCAGGAAATGCAGTATTTTTGACACAACAAAACAGCATTGTACTACTGTACTTTACTGCAGAAATGCAGTATTTTCAACATGAAAATATTAGGCTACTGCACTATAGCTACTGTAGTATAACTGAACTGAACTGCAGCATTTTGTAATGGGATACGTACAGCAAGCATCAAAAGCAAGCAGCCCAGCCCTGGGCATTTATAGCTGTGAAGGTGATTCACGCACAATTATTTTTCTTTCTCCTAGTCCCTTATGGGGAAAAACACTATATTTGGTCATTTCCGTAGACATCCAAAATGGGGCGGGATGATTGTATTGGGAGCACTGAGGTGTCAGATGCGACTGTTAAAAAAATGGTTACAATTTGGCCCTCAGAGTTCAGGTTGGAGGGCCCTTTAGGAAGATTTTGCTTAGGGCCCCATGGAGGTCTGAACTGGCACTGGTGGTTCCCATTTTCTTTTCTTTCGGTGGATAGTTGTGTGAAATGGGGATTAAGACGCAGGAGCTGGCGAATCTGTGTCAGTGGACAGTGGCTCTACGGTCGCCAGAAGGGAGCTTGCAGCCGAGGGATCGGGGTTGAGCGTGGTGTCGTTCTAAATATAAAATACAAAAAATCCATGGGATAAAATATCTTAATAACGATTTTTTGTATTCCAACATAATCAGACAGAACCATGTAAACAAAGAAACAAACAACCACATTTTTTGAGAATTCACTTACCAAAGGTGGCACGTTTGACTTGGTGTCGCGGTGCTTCACGCAGTTCGGTAGCCAGCCAAACTGTGCGAGGACAGGGGCTTTGCTGACACTGTCGCCAGCAGCACCGCTCCTTCCCTTTGCCTTCTTCTTTGCTTTAAACTTGTCGCGCTTGTGGTGATTCTCCTCTTCTAGCATCTTTTGCACATAATTGTGGAATTGTGGAGCTCCTTGCCTGGCTCTTCCTTCGTTCAGTGGTCGCACATCCCACCTTCTTCTCTTCTTCAGGCGTTGCTCTTCTTCCAACAACAGCCACACAGCTCCTCTTCTTCATAGGTCGACATGCTGACAGTACCACTGAGTACTACACACCTGCTAAAATTTGGGCTGTCTTCCTGCTTTTAACTAGCCTAGGTGCCAGCCGAACTTAGTCCAGCGCCCACAACATTTGTGGTCGGGAAGGTCGGTCAATGTAGCCTAGTGTATGTTCAGTTAATATTAACCCATGTAGTGTATGTTCAGTTAATAATAACCCATGTAGTGTCTGTTCAGTTAAGTAGCCTAAGGGATAACGGCCGCCGAGGTGTCCTGTTATACGGAATTAATGGACGAGGGCGAGGGGCAAAGAACTCCCCGACGCGCTTATCACCCAGTTGCCACTGTAAAGCAAAGAAAACACGCGGTTCCGTTTAAAAAGAAGCTCACTAGTTCAGCTTGTTCTACAACTTTCGTTGGCCCTATAACAGCGATAGCAGGACAGTTAGCTTGTTTACAGTTGATTCCATTGTTGCAAAGCCTGCAACCGTCGTCCTACTATGGTTGTTATAGTGACCATTCATATGGAACGGTGTCCTGTTATTCAGATTTAATAGCCACCCACCAGCCAATCAGAAAAGAGTATTTCTTCTCTCCAGGTGATAAGTAAGGGATAACGGCCGCCAAGGTGTCCTGTTATACGGAATTAATGGACGAGGGCGAGGGGCAAAAAACTCCCCGAGTCCATTAATTCCGTATAACTGGACACACCTCGAAGGCCGTTATCCCGCTTATCACCCGGTTGCCACTGTAAAGCAAAGGAAACACGCGGTTCCGTTTAAAAAGAAGCTCACTGTTGTACAACTTTCGTTGGCCCTATAACAGCGATAGCATGGACAGTTAGCTTGTTTACAGTTGATTCTATTGTTGCAAAGCCTGCAACCAAAGATTCTAGAGTGCTGCAACCGTCGTCCTACTATGGTTGTTATAGTTACCATTCATAAGCATTGATATGTAACGGTGTCCTGTTATGTAAGGGATAATGTATAGAACGCCGGTCATTATGGGGAAAATAAGTCCCGACAGGGCGAACCGGACCCCGACGCGCCAGCGGAGGGGTCTTGTTTCGCCCTGAAGGGCCTTATTTTCCCATAATGACCGGCGTTCTATGCATTATCCCGCTTATTATACGGCTACTTGCCAAAACGAAAAAATAAACTCCATGATATGTCTCTTTACACTTATTTGTTACCGTTTCGTCGTGGCTTTTGCTGAGAAACAAATAGTTCGCAACACACGCTGAACTTGAATCAAACATTCTTTAGAACACAGCTGATCAACCGTCTGCTTTCACTTTTGAATAAAGTTCCAAGCGCAAACTCCGTTGCCATTGACAGCGGTCATTCTTGTTTTCAGAGGTCCTTTCCCAAGAAATAATGACCGCTAGAACTTTCGGAAATCCCATTCAAGTCAATGGAGCATTCTACTTGCATTGTGAAGAGCCGTATAATAATCAGAATTAATAGCCACCCCACCAGCCAATCAGAAAAGAGTATTTCTTCTCTCCGGGTGATAAGTAAGGGATAATGTATAGAACGCCGGTCATTATGGAGAAAATAAGTTCCGACAGGGCGAACCGGACCCCGACGCGCCAGCGGAGGGGTCTTGTTCGCCCTGAAGGGCCTTATTTTCCCATAATGACCGGCGTTCTATACATTATCCCGCTTATTATACGGCTACTTGCCAAAACGAAAAAATAAACTCCATGATATGTCTCTTTACACTTATTTGTTACCGTTTCGTCATGGCTTTTGCTGAGAAACAAATAGTTCGCAACACACGCTGAACTTGAATCAAACATTCTTTAGAACACAGCTGATCAACCGTCTGCTTTCACTTTTGAATGAAGTTCCAAGCGCAAACTCCGTTGCCATTGACAGCGGTCATTCTTGTTTTCAGAGGTCCTTTCCCAAGAAATAATGACCGCTAGAACTTTCGGAAATCCCATTCAAGTCAATGGAGCATTCTACTTGCATTGTGAAGAGCTGTATAATAAGGGATAATAACCCATGTAGTGTATGTTCAGTTAAAACCCTTGCAGTGTATGTTCAGTTAATAACCCATGTTTAGAATTACAGTGAATATAGTGAGGGAAATGACTGCTGCCGAATACAAATCAAGATTCAGTAATGAGTACTTCATAGTGCTGGGCGGTATGACCAAAAATGTATATCACGGTATTTTTCAAAATTCTTACGGTTTCACGGTATATGACGGTATTTTTTTTTCATGCATAATCAGATGTTCACAGCATTTTCTACAGGTTGAGAGAGGAATTGCTGCAGTACATTGACTAAGGATGGTCTATTTTACTGTCATGATGTAGAATAACTCCACACTAGTGGTAATTAGGGGTGTAAATCGGAGTCTTCATGACGATTCGATACAATATCGATTTCTTAAGCCAATGATTCGATTATTTTCGATACTTCAGAATTCCCCACGATACGATTCGATACGATTCAATACTCAATATTTTTACATGATATCTATGAAGTTTCAAATAAATCAACAAAAGTTCGGAATGTAGGAGCAGTTATCTAAAGCCTTCGTTATACAGCCTCATGTTTTTGCATAAACCACCCGCAGCTTAGGAGTAGGTAGTGCGCTTACATCGGAGCCATAGACAGAAAAAGAAAGGTCGGAGCTGATGCTGAAAATAGATAGGCAAACAAACAGGCGGCAAAATAAACACATTAATCGATACTCTTGCGGACGAATCGATGCATTGAATCGCCGGCTGCATAATCGATACGAATCGATTAATATTTACACCCCTAGTGGTAATGCAGTTTTGCATGGCCCCAGAAAATGATGCTGTTTACAAAGAGCCACTCATGATTCTAATGAAGAATCTAATCAGAATGCAAAGACAATTGCATTCAAAATACAGAACTTTTACTGTGCAAAATTCACAAACATCTTAAAACCAATACAAAAAGTAGTGCAACTTGCAATAATTATACTTTTTTGAAAATTTTACAATTTAAAATAAAACTTCTCTGCTGATATGCTTACTCTGTCAAATAGGCCTATCAGAAACATGCCTTATTGTTATTGTGTGGTTTACATGACGTTAGTGGTAGGCTAACGTTAACTTCATGTGGCCTGCCATGAGCTTTGGTTCGGTTCGCTAGGCAAAACATTAACAAAAAAGTTAGTTTTGGTGCACTGATGACAGTCAGGATCATTTCTAACTAGCCAGCTAGTATTGCTCAGTTCCTGTCTATAACAAGCTTTACTTGCTACCTGGATAATTTCAGCGAATATTCTTAAAGTGAGATGAATGAGCTGATGAACTAGCCAGCTAATCTCAATTGAATTTTCGTGTAAATCCCTTTCAATGCAGTATCCCTTAACGTTTTTCCTTAACTAAAGAAACAATTTAAGGTATCCTGTGCAACACCCTTAAATAAACCCCTTACCTAAGGAGAAATTAAGCCTTAAAGGTCATACTTAAGGGGAAAAACTTAAGGTGTTTTGTGGTTACCCTATAACTATGCCTCACAGTCGCACCATGCGTGCGTATGAAAAAAGTCCCGTCTGAAACACTGTCGCGCGGCGCAGCGTTCCAAACGTTGTGTAATCAAATACACCAGTATGGCGGTATATTAAAAATTTATATCATAACGAAAATACTGTACACAGTGAACCGGTATACCGCCCAGCACTAGTACTTCATGTCCGTATGTCAAATGTAGTGGAGTCAAATGTAGTGGAGTCAAAAGTACAGTATATGTCTTTCAAATGTGGTGGAGTAAAAGTCAGAAGTTTTCAAAAATACAGACACTCTAATAATATATTTAAGTATTCAGGTTGATTTATTTAGTCCCTGCTTTATCAAATAGATCCTTTTCAGTACATTTCTACTGTCACATGTGGAGCACACGGTATTCACTGTTACCAATTTTTGGAGATAAGTAAAGAAATTAACTGCATAATTGAGTTTGTGTAATGGTAATGATTTTAATGACCATTTTTTGTAATACCTGGCAATAATCTTACATTAACTTGCCATTTACAATTTACAGTAATTTTACATTTACAGTTACTCACAGTAATGTTGTGTTTCCCAAGTAGAAAATTATGAGGAAATGCAGAAATAATAAAAGCTAATACAAAGGTATTACGAAGGTGCTTGGAAAGATATCACCAAGGGCTCTGTAACTATATAATTGCCAAAATAAAAAGCGTTACTCACTTTTGACTTTCTTTCTGAATAAAAGTGAACAGCATTTTTTGATTGCCAGGAACATAATCAATAGTAAGAGCAGTAGAGCCATGAGCAGAGTCAGAATGACGTCTATAGAATGATACGCGATCCAGGACATCCTGAAGGACTGAGTGCGCAGGTGAGGGGCGCCTCCGTTCCTCATCACAAACTCGATCCAGAAAATGGCGCGGTCCAGAGGCTTCATGGGCTGGTCATGGTGGATCCTGGAGAGCCTCTGCATGTTCTTCCTGTAGGACGGCTCATAGAGCACTTCCTTTAGCGCCGCCACAAACACTGCTCTGTCCAGAGTGGCAATATCCACTACCTTAGCAGTTCCTTTTGCCACCATTCTGGACAGATTATCTGACTGATCAAAAACTAGGGGCAGGCCAAGTATCGGGACACCATGGTAGATTGCTTCTTGGACGCCATTGGTGCCCCCATGGGCTACAAACACTTTAGTCTTTGGGTGTCCCAGCAGGTCATTTTGGGGCAGCCAGTCCACTAGTAAGGTGTTGTTGCCAAGAGTCGAGGGCTTGACCCCTTTATATCTCCAGATGACCTTTTGGGGAAGCTGAGCAAAAGCTGCCGCAATCTCCTCCGCAGTATTACTGGGGAGCTCAGCTAAAAGAGTACCCAGGGTCATAATAATGACCCCATGCTCCCCAGAGCTATTGACAAACTTTTCCAGGTCTTCAGGAAGTGGTCTAGCAGGCTTGCATTGGAACCCGCCCATGTAGACCACATTGGGCATGGTTGGGCGTGGGAACTCAAAGGTAAAGTCATTCCTCATGAGCCAGATATCAGCATCCTGGAACAAGGAGAAGTAGTCAACGTCAGGGCCAAAGAACCGTTTGCAAAAAGCGTTGTTATGAGGAGCAACAATTTTTGCAATTCGATATAAATTAAAGGTGAATAACAACATGTTCTTAAGTCTCTGAGAGAAAGTCATCTTGTCTGTCAACTCAACTCCTGGCATAGGGACATACGAAAGAGGGGTGGGAGCGATGGCAAAGTGTCCCTCTCCATGGAGTGTCCACCTCACATTAAACACCAATGGAAGACCAAGACGTCGAGCCAAAAACACTCCACCTCCTATGACTGGGTCAGTCAGGACAACATCAAACTTGGAATCAGTGAGTGATTTCATGAGAGCCTCGTCTTGAAACATCATTGTCATCATATCACACATTTTCCGGTGCAGCTGTGAGAAGTTCTCATTTACTTCCAACTGAATCATAAAGCGAGTCCAGAAGAACTGTCCTTCTTTCCGTTTGTTTAGCACTCTCTTCACAAGGGAGCCAAAGGACTTCTCATCAAAGCCTCCAGAGGTGGGGATGGTGATGGCCTTGTAATGGGAAGACTCTTCTTTAATGTACCAGCTGTCTGAGGGTCGCACTACAGTAATGCTGTGGCCTCGGGAGTGCAGCTCCTCAATGATGACCCTCATGTTCACCCAGTGGCTGCCATCTACCGGGAACACCAGCACTTTACCTCCAGAGCTCATGGACAGAGTAACTGACAGCACCAAGACTGTCCAGGTGAAGTGATGCATCTTCACCAATCTGAAAGAAAAGAGGACAGACCAGTTACTGTGTGATATAGGCATGCTATGCTAACCATAAATCTGCACTGTCCAGGACAACCTAGACTTCGACCCTCACACAGAGAAATGTTATGGGTTACAGCTTTTTATTTAAACACGGCTAAACAGCAATGTTCTAAACAGTGTAGTGGAACAGCAGGGGGGCACAATCCTCATGGCTGACAGCGTAGCAGCAGCATCAGGCAACACTGTCCGTCTCCATCAGCGAACCTCATTCACTAACATCATGCATTGTCAAAGTGAATTGTGGGTCTGTTTTGTTGCTTGTGTAATGGAAATGTGTTGTGTCGAAATGGGGTACCTGTGCCTCTGAAGCAAACCATCCCATCTGTGCAAACCGGATGCAATGTTAGATAATTAATGAGGAGACGGGACTTCTACTTTAAAAGTTTGGTGAGATGGCCAGGTAAGCGGCAGGATTCCTCATTCGCTCCTTTTTGCTCTGTGCCCCTTTGGGTGGCAGCTATGCAAGTTGGACACACTCTTTTATCTCAGACCGAGAAAGATTGGCGTAGAAGAGAGATGCTGCATTTACTGTGGCAAGCTTGGTTACTTCCGAGTCTCCTGCCCAATACTCTTGGGAAAGACCAGTCCCGTCCAGAGGGAGGGCTGTGACGGAAGCCACCTTTTCTCCTGAACCATTTTTTGTGCTGGTGTCTACCTACCCATTAAAATCTCCTGGGCAGAACAAGTGTACTCTTGCCATGCCTTGGTAGATTCTGGTGCTGCTAGAAACTTTATAGATGCCAACCTTGCCAACACACTCAGAATTCCTCAAGTTTCTCTTGATGTCCCTCTCTCTGTCACTGTTTTAGATGGCCAACCTCTTGGTCCGGAGATGGTGGCATCTGTTACATTCCCTGTATGTGTTAAGATTGGGAATCACCAAGAAAAGATAGCTTTGCATTTAATAAGCTCCCCTGAGTTCCCGGTGGTCTTAGGTTTCCCTTGGTTAAGCTGCCACAATACTCATATAGACTGGATTCGAGGTGTTATCCTTGACTAGAGTCCTAAGTGTCACACTACATGCCTCTTTGCAAGTCCTTCCCTTCAGCCAGAGTCTGTAGATTGTCTGAGTTATCACATGTCCCCACTGAGTATCTGAACTTGAAGGAGGTGTTCAGCAACAAAAGGGTGTCTTCTCTTCCACCCCAGGCCCTATGAATGTACCATTGAACTCCTGCCTGGTACCACACCCCATGCGGCCGTATCTTCTCACTTTCATTACTTGAGCGCAAGGCAATGGATGCCTACATCAAGGATGCCCTGGCCTCTGGCTTTATTCGCGCCTCTACTTCCCCAGCAGGGGCAGGGTTCTTCTTTTTGAGTAAAAAGATGGTGATCTACGCCCATGTATCGACTACCGGGGTCTCAACAAGATCACCTTTCGTAATCGCTACCCTCTGCCCTTAATGTCTACTGGTTTTGATTTACTTCAGGGAGCCGCCAGATCTGGTCAAAACTGGATCTGCGCAATGCATGTCATCTTGTCAGAATCCACCAAGGTGACAAATGGAAAACTGCATTTAACACCCCATCTGGTTACTGTGAGTATCAAGTGATGCCCCTTGGACTGACCAATGCCCCTCCAGTCTACCAGGCCCTCATCAATGACATACGCAGAGACATGACTAATCATTTTGTGTTTGTGTACCATGCTGGATGATATTTTAATCTTCTCTAGGTCCCTACCATAACATACCTTTGGAGTTTTTGGCCTTCCCCAGGACTTTGTCTCAGACAATGTTCTCCTACTATGTGTGGCAAACCTTTTGTAAGCTGATTGGAGCCACAGGCAGCCTCTTGTCTGGGTACCATCCCCAGTCTAATGGCCAGGCTGAGCGGGTAGGTCAGCAGCTGGAGACTACTCTGAGAATTCTGGTTTCAAACAACACCACTTCCTGAAGCTCTCAACTGTTGTGGGCAGAATACGCCCATAAACCCTCTTGTCTTCAGGCACAAGGATGTCACCATTTCAAGCCTACTGTTATACTGGATATTATTGCCTTGCTGGATTTCGGCTTGTTTTGACATGGAATGTTTAAGGCATCCCTTTGGATTTTGCTACTGGATTTGTTTGCCCTTTTCCCCTTGATTTAAACTGTGTGCTCGGGACTCTGACTTTGTTCATTGACTTGTTGCAAATGTTTCATTCGATCTTCTGAGCTTTGGTCTGGGAATAAACCTGGAATACCTGGAATAAATTCAGCTGAACTCTACTCTGATTGCTCTGCATTTGAGTCTCATTTGCCACTCCAGCGGCCCGGGTTCAAGACCCGACCATGACATACCATAGTTTCTCAACTATATATATTGTAACGATTTGATAGCGACACACGCAGTTGTCCAATCAAAAGGTTTATTTACTGAGAACGAGAGCAGGGACACAGACACAGAACACAATACACACGGGGCAGGTCAAGCAGACACACACACTACACATACAGGGGAGGACGCAGCCCCCCACACAAAAAGGATCACACACGAGGGAGAACTAAAAGGGAAACATGTCACAATAAAGACGCTAACATTACACTCAAAACTAAGGAGAATAACGACGGTCGTCAGGGGGGGGAGGGCCTAAGAGAATTTTTTAAGCCTTAGGGGAAGGCCCAGGAGAAATTTTTTGGCCTGGGGGGAGGGCCGAGGAAAATAATTTTTTCCTGATCCATGATATTTTTTCCCCCTGATCAATGATCCGTTTTCGATCTTTTAAAAGGTTTGTAGGCCAAAACATGATTCACGTCTCTTTGACAGAGTGGGCGAGTCCAAAAAGTCGCAACCCTACCTGAATCTCCCACAACTCCCCTCGTAAGCTTGCAGGTCACCCGCGGTTGAGTCATAAACCAAATATTTGAATGATATTCGGGTCGTTTGCGGGTGGGTCAGTTAAAATTAATTAAATATATATTTTCTACAAATAGGCCTACTTAAAATATCACGAGAAGGCTAGCATCAATACAGTAAAGCATCAATACAGTAAGTCAACAGTAAAGAAGCTGAAGACGCGAGTTAAAATAATAAAGACACCCCTTCAGGAAAAGCGATATAGGCTATGGGAAATATTGGGAAAAGTTCTTAAAGAAGATGACAGTAGTACAAGTTATGGTGGGCAGCCTGCAGGAATAAATCTTATGACACAGACTACACAGCCATATCTACCGGTATGTATAGGTTCGCGCATGCATACAAGTTACCTTAGTTCGTTGTGTTTGTGACTTTAAACAGTGGATGTGCTTTAGTAAAGCGTTGTGCTTCATTCAGCATTTTAAACCAGTTCTTACGCTAACGTTTTGACCAGCAATATCTCTCTTGCCTACCTTGCCTCCCTATTTCTATTTTCGAAAGAAGTATGTCCATGGCCAAATCTTATCCTAGTGTTCTAATCCTTGGTGGTTGTGTGCGTGCTTGCGCTCTTATTCTCATTCTCTCTCCTGCGCAAACATTATGTCCTGCATGCCTGCGTGTAGTTCTACTGCATAAAGTTTCGCAAATAAATTAGTTTGTTTTACAGAAATGGACTACTGCATGCAGGCTATAACCAAAAGCACACATTCTGTAAATAAGCGGGTCGGATCGCGGGTTGGGTATAATTTTGTCCTAATTAATATTCGCGGCCCGAGTTGCGGTCGGGTTGATTAAAATATCGGGCGACCGCGGGCCGCTTGTGACCAAACCCGCGCAACACTGTTTTGTAGCCCGTGTTTGTGTATGTGTGCTTATGACATTTGCTGGCCGTTTTAACCTTGTAAACTTCATTTTTCGACCAGTTTTATTTGATTCACGTAGGGGGGAGGGCCAGGCAGAACATTTTTAACCCGATCGTCTGGCGACCGGCCCTCCCCCCCCCCCGCTAAATATCGTACAGTCCCTTAGCCTACTCAACTTAGCTAGTGAAAAGATGGTCTAATTACAGTCCAAAGTTACTTTAAGGCTTAAAATGCACATTTATAAGTACATATTCCATGAACACTAACCTTGGGTCTCTTCGGAGTGTGCTGAAACAATCAAATTAACATTCTGTGTTCTTTCATTTTACTATGTTCAGGTCTCTGTTTTAGCCTAATGTTAGTTCTGTTTACATTACAACCTCGCGGTTGGAACGGTTTCAAAGCGGTTTCAAAATAAAAGCCCCCTGAAAAAGAAAAGGAAAAGGCCAAAAAGAGTAAATAACATATAAGGAATGCATTAATAGTAATATTTTTAAAAATCGAAAATCGAATCGAATCGTGACTTTAAAATCGAAAATTACATCGAATCGAGGATTTGGAGAATCGTGACACCCCTATACAATATCTATGCATCCAAACACGGTGCCATTACAGACAGTTAGCCAGCCATTCTCTCTCTGCCAGTAATGTTTGTACCACTTTGAGCAGGGTAAATGCTTGAGTGTCCATTTAGTCAACACAGAGCTTTTAATAATTGTTTTGGGCATATGCAGCTCACTGGACTGCTGTACATGTCAAATAGTTGACTAAGGCAGAGGTGGAGAACACCAGTAATTCAGGTGCAGAACAGTTCTAGGGGAACAGCAGCACTGCAGGTGCAGAACAGTTCTAGGGGAACAGCAGCACTGCAGGTACAGAACAGTTCTAGGGGAACAGCAGTTTTCAGAACATACAATAAAAAATCGAATGATTTGATAAAAAATCTTACACCAAATAATTGTGTCAAACATATTTGTAGTCAGGGATTTGCCATCATATTTATTTATTTATTTTTATTGGACAGAGTGATGCATCTATGAGAAAACCAATGTAATGGAGGTAAGGGTAGATTAACACTTTTAAATTATATTACCCATAACAAGATAATCATTTTCTTAAAATAAAAACAAACATTTGTTTTGTGTTCACTGTTAAAGGCACTAATTTCTAACACATCTGAATTCCAAAACATCTGAGTTTACTCAAGTAGATCCTCTTAGAGGACTTCAGGTGCTGAAACATTCCTACGTGTGTGTAGATATCAAAATGGTATGTCAAAACTTAGTACACACACATACATTGCTATGTGTATATAAATACATCTTAGATATCACAAAGGTATGTAAAAAAACTAAACACACACACACACACTCACGTGTGTTACTATGTGTATGTAAATATATCTTAGATCTCATGCAGTCAAAACTGAGCACACACACACACACTATGTGTATGTAAATAGATCTCTCAATGGTGTGCCAAAAGTAAGCTTTGAAGACTGTGTGTGCATACTACAATGTGCATTTCAATGTGTAACACTCACCCAGCGCAGGTACGGTAAGGTTAGCTGGAGAAAATCCGGGCACTGTAGGGATTTAGCCAGAGGAGTGGGCAGGAGTTATTCAGGATAAACTACAGGAAAGTCTCTGGACTATCTTGGGACACAAAAAACTCCCCCTTTCCCAAGGTAATTCCTCCTTGGGGGAAATTGTGTAAGGGGAAGACTGCATGCTCCAACAAGCTAAACATTCTCAAGTGAGCATTGAGAATAGCCGGACGGCTGAAACGTCTGCTCTTGCTCTTAAAATTAAATGGAAAAACTCTTTTGGTAGACTTTAAGTCAATTATTTCAGTGTGCAAACTACTCCTCTCTCTCTCTTCAACTCTTAGTTTAAACGCACCTGGTTAAAACTCTAGATCATCTGAGCGCAACAATACTCCCCTGCATCCTGACTTCTTTTATTATAACAAACCTGTGTGACCTGTTGGTTAAAGTGGGTGGTCCCTTGGTCCCCTAAGTTCTTGGGGTTGCATAGTAGTGAACCCATTTCCCCACAATGCCACACTGAGAAGGAGTCAGCTTTATGTGAATAGAACCATGACAGCTGAATGCCTCTTGTTGTGTAAACCCAGCTGCTGGACTCTATGACATAACATTTTTGCAGCATAATCCACTGGAGTTGGTCAAAGGGGAGTTCATGGTCATTACACTAACTGTTATTAATGATCTAACCAACCTCTTTCATTAAGACTACTTGAAATACAGTTTAGATACTGTATATAGGGCAATTGCAATTGGAAGAGTTTGCTTCATATCTATTAGTGAAATCATTTTAAAAACATTTGGAGATATGTATTTTCCTTCACCGTTCTCCTTCTTACTCAGTAGCAACAGACATGTAATATAACATGTGTATTGTGTCTAGCAATGGTTAGATGCTGCGGTGCATGATATCCAGTTTTGATTTGAGTGGTGCAACCCAGGAGGCCTCAGTAGTTCACAAATCGACAGTTTAATCCATGTAATAATAAACATGGTTTTGGCCTAAACATAGTGAGTCAACTTTACCTTAAAAGCAGACAAAGCCTCGGACATCACAATAGCACATTTGCCACTGATAAGCTTGCTGTTACAGTAGCAATACAGTTGGCAGTATTGTGTTATGAAAGCTTTTCTTTCAGTGTTGCAAGATGGTCCTTTCGTGGCACTGGACACATACTGCCGGGGTGGCTAGTGGGACAGGTGGACACTGTTCAAATGCTGTTCAAATTCATTTGAAGATGAAAAACACACCTCACAGTGGCAAGTTGCCGCATGTTGCTGCTTAAATGATCATGAGTTTACAGTAAGTAATGTGATACCTGAAGGAAATCATCTTGTCTCAACAAAGAGAGAGAAAGGTTAATTTTCATGTCATATTTTATATAATCTTACAGTATAAATGTGTCATCTTAAGAGGCTAGCCATTACTCCAGCATAGAAAACACATCTTTAATATTTCCTTTTTATCACCTGTCATCATAGCACAAAGGCTAGAAGTCAAAGGCGTACAATGCATCTCATATAAATAACATCTCAAGTCAAACTCTGTGTTAAGATCATTGGGGGCGACAGAGCCCAGTTTATTAATCCATTCGGCTTCCCTTTGGTACAGAATTCTATCTAGATCCATTGCCACAGGTGTATGAAATCAAGCACCTAGTCATGCAGTCTGCATTCACAAACCTTTGTGAAAGTCAGATATGGAGTAAAACTTGTCACCTCAAAACGAATTTGAAAATGTTGTATTTGCATTTGAATTGCCGAATTTGAGCAATTGTATTGAGAAACCGAATTTGAATAGTATATGCTGAAATTGAATTCATTAGATTGAAACTGAATCCCAGCCAACATGAAATTGAATACAATATTTTGAAATTGAACTCATTTGCTCTGATATAGTACATGAATTATAGTCACTGAAAATGTTGCTCTTTGCACTTTCACATTCAGTTCTCACAATTCAGTTTCAGACCGTGAAATCCAACTTCAGTCTACCAAGACAAAAACAGCTGGTCGCTAAGGAAGCAATCGAGTGCAGATCAATTGTGATCACAGCATGGGAGCCTCCGTCTTTGTCAGCTCATGAGTAGAGCGAAGCGTGCAGCACTGTAGATACCAAAGAGCACAGTGCCCCCTCAGCGAGCTGTCTCTGGAACCCCCTTACAAACTAATGAACTATGTCGGAGAGGGAGGCTCCCATGCTGCGATTGCTGTGATTGCTGTTTTTGTCTTGTCATTTTCCTATCTAATTTTAAGTTCTATAAGTTAATCAGAGTGTCTGTGAAGTAGTTCATGACTTTCTTTTTCGTTCTTCGTATGAAAATAAAGTGACACAGAGGCTAAATCCCCTAGTCATTTTTCATAAATGGAAAAACAAGAGAATGCACTAAATCTAAATAAATAGAAACTGTGTTGAAATGTGTAAGTCAGGGAATGACTATACAAACTAGGTACTTTGATGAAAATATATAACCTATATTTACAGTTAAAACAATTATTAAAAGGTTCTAATCAACTGGAAATGTGACAAACATGCTTGGACAAAGACCCATGGTTATCTTGCTCCCATGTACAGTATGGAGGATGGTAAAAAGTGGCCTCACTGCTAATAGATTATGCTAATAGGGCATGCCAGGTAAAAGCCTGTTCAGTCATTTAATTACAAATGTAAACAGCACAGAGTTACCGAATGGTACAGTGACTTTGTTTGGAAGTGTGGTCTATTGTCAGATTAAATGACAATTGCGCTCTTTGGCAAGAAACTTTAAGTGTAAATAGAGGAATGACTACCTAATGAGAATTATGGTGGAGGGGCTGTGATATTGTGGGGCTATTTTTTATTCCCAAAGCCCGTAGGAACCTAATTAAGGTGCATATCATGAACCTCAACAAAAAATTGAACATTTTCAAAGGAAATCTGTCAAGACACTTAAAGTGGGTCATGATTGGATTATTCATCAGGTCAATGGACCAAAACAAACGTCCAGATCAAAACAAAAAAAGTTAAGAATATTGAAAAAAAAAATAAAGCTTCGGCCATTGCCATCTCTGTCCCCTGATCTAAACTCCATAGAAAAAGAGTGAGGTGATTCAAAGAGGAGAATGCGCAAGTGTGGACCTATGAATCTGGACGATCTGGGAGATTTTGTAAAGACGAATGGTCTTAAATCCCTTGCTTTGTATTCTCCAATTTTATGGGGTGTCATAGGACAATATCACTAGAGTAGATGTTTTACTGTATTGTCAAAGGGATGCAGGGGTGCCAATATTTGTGAGCGTGTTTTTGTTAAAACATATTTATTTCTTTATGAGATTTTCCTTTTTCTCAAAATAAATTTGCTTCCATTCAAGGTTGGATATTTCCTTATTGTTTTCAATTGTGAGATTACAATAAGGTCAACTTTAGCAGAGGTGCCAATAATTCTGGAGGGTACTGTAAATTGGTGAATTAAATTCTTACCAAATCGTTTCAGAAGTGCAACAATCAACGCCCACACCACACCCATTTTAGAAATGTATTTTCTTCCGCATTGTGCTCAATCTTCCGGTCAGTTAGTTCTGGCTGGTTAGCTTCATTCGGATAACACAACAGAAGAGGATGGAGAGGTTAACTTGGGAGGATACAAAAAATTCATGAGGTCAGATGGCAAGATTGTACTTCTCCACCCAAGGCTATTCACCTCTACAGAGTGGCCTCAGAGAGGCAGATACGGTGGCCTCCCGTATCGTATGTAAATATATTTTAGAGACAGACTGGCCATTCTCAGCACAGTATGTCAATACATAATGGTCATAATATATCCTTATAAAGTGATTTCTTTACTTTTACCCAAAACCCAATGCATTATATGATTACTTACTATCTAAAATGCTAAAACCAAAACACTTACTGCAGTGCCGCATATCATCTACCCACTCCATAGAGATGAATAGCCTTGGGTGGCGAAGTACAATCTTGCCATCTGACCTCCTGATTGCCAGTCATCTCGATAGAACTCTGCTATCTCAATGTATCGCAATGGATGTACTGCTCAACGGGAAGTTCGGACACAAAGCAGACAAAGATGGCGCCCCCTTGTTTGCACGCAGAATAAGGTGAATACTCAGTAGGGCTTAGAGTTATTTAGGAAGAGACCGCTTTTTCTGTGGTGTTTGAGAGGTGGATCAGACAGCTGGGCCGACTCAACAGGGAAGACAGCTTGTTTCCTAGGAGAGCAATCTAGGTTCCACGCATCACTACTAACCCCTGTTTATTTTAGACTTGCGTCTGTTTTATTTTGCGAACTGCTCAAGGGTGGGATCTGGTGTAACTTTTCTAGCTGGCCAGCACGCATGGGGTTTTAGGTTGTGCATGAGTTTATCTCAGCAGAAAGTATTTCAACATCAACTCGAACACCCACCCTTTGCACAACACCACCATCTACAGGCCGATGGGTGCACAGTCACTAAATGTACACATAAATAAATTTATTGTATGACCCCTATGGACAGATTTCCACAAAACTTGGCATACCTCCAGAGGATGTCAGGTTAATCATACACATGAAATTCGGTGCTGTTCAGAACATCTCAACTGAAGATAGGGGCGATTAAAGCGGCATAATATTGCATTTAAATTTTTTACCAGGGGGTGCAAATCACAAATGAGTGGTTATGGTTGATGCGGCCCTTGAGACCAACATATCATAAAATAATGGTCATCCTTGGTTCCACGGTTCAGGTAGTGATTTAGGAAGAACTGCTACATGCCCACCAAGTTTAATGTGCCCCAGTGTTTCGGTGTCCCGGGAATCGTTGACTAAAAAAGTTGATGACAACGGAAAAAAAAAACTTTGACAATCCCTATATGACCGCTACACTAGGGGGGAATTGTGTAAGGAAGGCTGGGAAAACGAAGTCTGCGATGTTTGACTCACATGGACAGGATGTAATTTGATACTCAGAGAAACAAATGAGGAAATAGTCTGAAACACATGACTTTAGAGTCCTTCTAGGAGGAGGGCGCAAGCCCGGTAGTTCACTTATGTTCCTGGTAAATTGAGACACCTATTAGATATGGGTTCACACCAGTTCTCTTGATATCGACAAGATGAAGCCATTAGGCTACTGTGCTCTGCTCAGCTCAACTCAAATCTACGCGCTGCTGGAGGATGTCATATCAACAATATGGCCACGGCTAGCTACTTCCGGTGTTTACCAATATGCCCAATTATGATTGTTCTTTTGATTACCAGCAAGTTACAGTAAAATATTTCAATGTTAATTTAATAACATGTAGTTCACTACTCCCCAACACTGTTTCTATAGTTGTCTTTAGAAGTGTCTGGCTATGTGAGACAACGCTTCATCAGACTTTGTCTATGCTGGTCTGGTCAATGGTCATCTGAAGGGTTGATGCTGCACATCCGGTCTCTTGTTAGCTGAGGGGGTTAATGCTGCTGGCCTGGTCACTGGTCATTTGAAAGGTTAATGCTGCTGGTCTGGTGGCTGGTCATCTGAAGGGTTACTGCTGCTGGTCTGGTCACTGGTCCGGTCTCTGCTCAGCTGAGGGGGATGGCGTCCTGCTGAGAGAGAGGCTGCAGGAACAAGCCCAGGGTTCCAGCCACACACACAATCACAAAGACCCACAGGAAGAGCCGGTCCACAACCATGGCCACAAACTTCCAGTCCTCGTTGACCTGGAGGAGACGGAAAAGGAGAGGAGAGTGGAGGAGTTTGAGGAAAAGGAGAGGAAGTCTAGCTCAGCTCACAATTATCACCTGGACACTCAAAACACGTCTGTAAGCTCATTCTAGGAATTTATGTGTGAGTGATACCACTATGATGTGTGAATGATTCATTCATTGCATTTTTCTGTTTGTCTGAATATATAACTTCAAATATCTTTTAATTTATATCTTAATACTTTTAGAGTTCTTAATATTAATATTTATTATTTATCAAAAGTTTAACTCTTCACTGGCTCCTCACAGTTTGTGAAATGTTTTAATCAGGAGCATACAAGCGGTAATAAATTAATGGGCACAAAATCTCTCACAACATCGCTTTCATCTAAGGAACTTACCAGCTGGTCCTCCTTCTCCCCGAGCAGGCGTTGGGAGATGAACTCGAGGCCATGCAGGGCTCTTTCCACTGCAGGGTTCTGTTCTGGTTCTCCACGCTGTTCTCCCAACAGCCCTGAGGACCTCTGCACATCATCATGTTTAAACCTGTAAGCAGGGTCCACCTGAGCGTCCACCTCAGTGCTGGAGCCGAGCGAGCCGGATGACGAGCTGGAGGAGGCGGCTGCGGTGGCGCTAGCCGAGACCCACGAGTCATCCTCCATCCTGGGCCCCGCCGCAGGCTGCTCCCTTCCGCCGGCCCTGCACCTGCGGAGCCGCTGCTGAGCGGAGTGGTTCTGCGGTCGCCTCATGAAGAGCAAGGCAGGGAGGCTGACCAGGAACACCTGCCTGACCCAGCGGGGCATGGTGTGTGTGCTGGGGGCGCGGTGGTGCAGGTTTAGCACACACACACTCGTGACGATGGAGAAGGTCACGAGCACCAGGGTGAAGGTCAAGTACTTCCCGATGAGCGGCACGTCCAGGGACGTGGGTGGCACGATCTTGGAGATGAGCAAGAGGAAGACGGTGAGAGCCAGCAGCACGGAGATGCAGAGGGTGATCTTCTCTGCGCTGTCCGACGGCAGGTAGAACACCAGGATGGCCAGGGTTGAGATGAGCACGCACGGGATGATGAGGTTAATGGTGTAGAACAGCGGCTTCCTCCGGATCAGGAAGTCGTAGGTGATGTCCACGTAAGTGGGGTCTGAGGGGTTGACCGTGCGCCTCCCGGGCAGGGCCAGGATGTCCCACTCTCCACTGGGAGTGAAGTCGTCCATGGTGGCCATCTTGGTGCGGAGAACCAGGTCGACCTCTGTGTGGTCGTAGGTCCAGGAGCGGAACTTGAGGGTGCAGTTCTGCCGGTCGAAAGGGAAGTGCTTGACCTCAATCCTGCAGGAGCTCTTATAAATGGCAGGAGGCAGCCAGTACACCAGTCCGCTGGCAAACACGATGGCGTTGGTGTAGACCGTCACCTCATACTTCCCGTCGGCGCTGGATGGAGGAACGGGACGCAAATGGGCAAGTAAGAGCGAGAAACCACCCATCAGGTACAATGTACCACAATCTCAACACAACGAAAGTAACGACACATACTTGTTGTACAGAACAACATCTGGAAGCCATAAGTGCTTTGAGGGAACTCTGAGCTTGGTGATCCCTTCGTACTTAGAGGCGTCCCATGTCAGTCTGAAGTCCTGCCAGCTCTAACACAGGTGAACCATCAGCCTCCCGCACACAGCATGTGGTGTGACACACACATCATTGGGGTATGACACACGTCATTGGGGTAGGTATAAGTGTATACTCTTTTGATCCCGTAAGGGAAATTTGGTCTCTGCATTTATCCCAATCTGTGAATTAGTGAAACACACTCAACACACAGTGAGGTGAAGCACACACTAATCCCGACGCAGTGAGCTGCCTGCTACAGTGGCACTCGGAGAGCAGTGAGGGTTTAGGTGCCTTGCTCGAGGGCACTTCAGGCGTTCCTACTGGCCAGGGATCGAACCGGCAACCCTCCAGTTCCAAGCCCGAAGCCCTAACCAGTAGGACACGGCTGCCCCAAAAGACATCAGTGGCATCACACACACACATCATAGTGGCATCACTCACACATCATTGCCTGTCAGTAGTTTATGTTATTGAGACATTATCGCAACAGAGCAAAGTGCAAACCTGTGTAAGCCAGACATTGGTCACCATGATCTGTTCTCTTTCATTCTACAGATTAAAAACAACATGTCAGTCAAACAGAAGGAAACTGGAACACTTAGCATACTAAAATCAACAGGTGTGAGAAATTTAACATTTTAATTCATTGAAATCAACATAGACATACACAAGCGTTAACACACTTATAAGCCGACTATTAGGATATGTACATGAGCCGTTTTGTAGCTGTTTCTCTAATCGTCACCATGATCCCCTTCCTAACTCAAGCTGGTATGACAGTGATAGCTATTGGAGGGCCGACGCAGGAGGTTACCATGGTGACTCAGGAAACAAAGGAGTGCGCGCACATCACAGGAGTGCAGGTGCTGGACCAAAAAAAGTAACTGAGAAGAAATAATAAAGGTCCGCACACCGATTAAAGCTCCCAAACGTGGATTTATTTAGCACGACGTTTCAGACATGTTGTCCTTCATCAAAAAATGCAATGCAGAACAGGTGTAGGGGGTGGGGTATATGTACCTGGGAATAGGGGAAGGGGTGTGTCACTCATGAGTAAAGAATATATACAAAATGTACACAAGGGGGCCCAATAGTGACCAACAGAACACCCAATCAATATTGGCTGTACTATTAAAGAACAGGAGAAATTACATTAAGGCCTGTTAGGCTCATGTAGTAATGTTGATGTGAAATGGTCTAATACAGCTACATAAATATCATTTTATAAATATCACATTGTAAACTTGGCAAGTTAGAATATCCTACACAAATCCAAAATCCAGGTTTGGGAGCTTTAATCAGTGTGCGGACCTTTATTATTTCTTCTACCATGGTGACTCACCACACTGATGAGCTGCGCCAGAGACACCTGCAGGGTGACAGTCACCCGCTCACTGCGGTTAGCTGCAGGTCGGATGAGCTTGTTGTAGCGATCTTCCCCTAGCAACCAGCTCATCAGGCGCTCCTCTGCACTCTGGCCTCCTCCACCTGGACGACATACACACCTATGCGTCAGTCAACCTGTATGTGCTATTAGGCCTACACACCTGACCTGTGCGTCAGTCGACCTGCATGTGCTGTTACACACCTGTCCATCAGTTTGAGGTTTGTTTATGAAGTCAAGACGTGCTTGAGGTGTGTAGATTCATAATTTAAAAACTCACTGTTGAGAAAGAACGTTTCAATGGCAGCTGCTTCTCATAATAATTTATCTATGCTAACGAAGACTGTACTGACACCTGCAGTTTCGAATACAGTAGAGAGACTGGCATGACAATACCAGCCTCTATTACAAACGAATCAAGAGACAGGCGAATATAAAACGCTGCTCGACAATAGTGCAGACGTCTGTGCAAATGTATGGATGACTACGGTCAAATTGTAAAGAAATGGACAGATTCGAACGAAGTAGGCAATGGGATTATGACTTCACGTCAAATTAAAACTGAAGATGCACAGTCGGCAAGCTCCAGTATCCAAAGTGGGTGATTATACAGGGTTTTCACTATTTAACAATGTAGCCTCAATAATGTGGGGAAATATGCCACCATGTCACTGTAATGGGGGAAAACATGAAGCTGTATCAGCATATTAAGCACCAAATTTGACACTGTAATGTGTAACATTCTGTGTAACCTACATGTATTTAGAACTAGGCCTACTGCCGACATGATTTCAAGCAAAATGCTATTTAACCTAGTAGTGGCGCTCGACCTTAATACAGCCTTCCACAGCGACTAGGTGGAAAGGTGCTTGCCATGGCAGAATGCGCACAAGAATTGTATACATAAGAAACGCCCAGATTTTGGGGTTGCTCCTCCTAAAACGCGTAACTCCCCCTATCGCACGTAAATGACAGATTTAAGCTAAGGCGAGAATTTGCGCAGAGAGAAATGAGAAAATAAATTTTACTTAAGCACCCATACGCACCTTTGCGCACAAAATGCGGCAGCTAGGGTTCTCACAAAAACTAAAAGAACGGACCACATTACTCCAATTCTTAAGTCCCTGTACTGGCTTCCAGTGAGCACTAATGCTTGTTTATAAATCAGTAAATGGACCTAAATACCTATCAGACATGCTTCAGCAGTACACACCTTCTCAACCTCTCAGGTCTCAGGAGAAAAACCTGTTAGTAAAACCTGCTGTTAGAACTAAACATGGTGAAGCAGCTTTTATCTGCTATGCGGTTCAGTTTTGGAATCTACTTTCGGATTACATCAAAAAGGCCCCAACTGTAGCCAGTTTTAAATCTAAGACCAAAGTGTTCTCAGATGCCTTCTGCTAACTACACTGAGTTACAAATCCTGAATCTGCCTTTAAATTATTCTACCTTGTGTCTTTTATTTTGTCTTTTTAATTATTCTTTATTTTTTAAATGATTTTACCTTCTGCGTTTTATGTCTTCTTTTTTATTATGATCTATACCTTTTAAACTATTATTTGACTATTGCCCTTCTATGCTTTTATTTGCTATTACTGTTTACTTTTGTTTATGTAAAGCACATTGAATGACACATTGAATGTGTATGAAATGTGCTATATTAATAAACTTGACTTCACTTGACTGAAGCACTCCATGATAGTAACCTTCAGAAGTTTCTACTGAAGAACTGTGGCAGAATACAGAACTACTTCAACCTAAGGCATCCATGACATGTGAAACCGATGAATAAGAAACACACTTACTTGGTATGAGACAGGACAGGCAGAGGAGGAGGGTTGAAAGCAGTTCCATTGCACCTCAAAGACTTTCTTACTGAAGACAGATGCCACCTTTAGACCAGATAAAGATGTGGATAAACTCGCATAGCCATACTGTGAGTTTGGTGTCTATCTAAACATTACGTTTTTGTCAGAAATAACTTTTTGCACAAACCTGAGTTCATCGGTCCTCCGTTTTTACGATACACTCACAGCTCCGACACTGCTGTAGTGGAATGTAGGGCACAGAACGAACCCCTCCCCCCAGCCACACACACACACACACACCTTCCCCATAACTCTTACTCCACACTAACAAAGGCAACTTATGGGGATGTTAAATTACTCTAAAATGGTAATTGGTAAAAGGTAATTTACATTACTAGTATTATTGAGACCAGTTAGCTTATAGCTAGCGTATAGCTAAAAGGGAGCTATAGGCTAACTGGTTTAACCCTTAAAGGTGTAGGTTTTTGAACATTCTAAGTTCCGCAACAATTGAAGGTTCTAAAATTCTATGTTGAATTCAATGAACCCAGATATTCTTTAGAACGTTCATTTCTCAACATTCCCGTCACACCGGTGTGACGGCACACTTCCAGTGACTTATACTAATCTAGGCTGCCTGTGTCAGACTGGGTTATTAGACTCACAGACAAGAAAAGGGCATATATCCTCTCATCTAACTCTGGGGTAGGCAGTAAATAGGCTATTTCTCATAAAGTTGGCTTGTTCCTTTAAGAATCTGGTCTGGGGAGGCTCTGGTGTGTAGAATGGACCAGCCATAAAAAAGGCTGCTGTGGGTAAACCCTTCACCTGTATGCTCTGGCCACAGTCTCATGACAACAGTAAGCAGCATTACACAGCTGGTAATACAATTGATTATTTTCTGTCTGTGTGACAGACTTGTTGACCATCGAGACAGACTTTCGTCTCATTGGTGGACTAACCGAGCTGAGCCTGGTAGGACTGCCAAATACTCTCAGTCTCAGACACTCTAATGGGGCAGGGCCTGGTGGGACAGCAGGAAGCTGAGGCGTAGCCCAAGGACAAGTCTCCGGGTCTTCACAGGAGCCGAGCTGGCAGTAGGAGACATCTCTCCAGGCTTCTCCTGGGAGCTAAGCTGGCAGTTCTGGGTTGTGCTGAAGCACACGTCATTCAGACTAAAAAGTAACTTAAAGATAACAAGCGTTCCTAATGAGACCATGGAACTGTGTGTGTGTGTTGATCAATGACATAATTTTGTGGGAGGATTAAAATCAGTATATCCTGAACTGAAAAGCAAAACATCACTTTTTTTGCTAAAAATATGAAAACCACAAATCACATCACACTTCACAATCACACAACATTTGATTGACAGTCAACAAGCAAGCAAATCATCGTAAAATTATTTATTATTCATAAACTTGATACAAGTTTACAAATTCTGTACATGGTCGAAATTTCACTTGCAATGGAAAAGAAAAAACAAGCCAAACCCAGCACATGGCCCCAGCGTGAAGTTGAACAGCGTAACTACCAATAGATGGCACCACATCAGAGGCCATAACTGACCTATGGGGACTTGAGAACAAACACTGCCCAATAGTGAAGGGCAAGCAAGCGATGGGCCTATATCTCTGAGGAAGGCTTTCTGATGACAGCCAGGTCCAGGAGCATTTAGAACTTGTATGACAGTTTATTGCCATTTCCGACAATACCTTTAAAATAAACATAGAGATGAACCTCCATGATACCTGTGGCTCTAGATGGCTTTACACTGACTGAAGATGTATGATCTTTTTATGTGAGAATTTTATTCCAGGACAGTTATCGGCGAATAGTTAAGTTCCGAGAGGACCATGCTATGTTCTTTAGCTCGTTTTGGCCAGTACTGACCAACTTCAAACCATCAGTTAGAAACAAGACACACACCCATCCTTCCACGCCCGAGGCCATAATCGCGAAGAACAGTTCACAGCTAAAACCCCACCGCTGGTGGCCGGAGTGCACCACCAGGTTATGTCATGTGCTGTTATGTTTGTCAATCAGAGCTCAAGGAAGGAATATTGAACAACTTTTCTCACCCCTGGCTCAACAGACATTATATTCCTACCTAACTCATATTATACAAGGTTAAATTCAGTGTTTGGATATGACATGATCTTCCAGGTGGACCAAAGAGGCACATTTTAAGCATACTGTGCAAATACCAATCAGCGGAACAAGAGCACTTGCCACGCCTGTCGTTCCTGGGTTAATGTCCAATAGCATATTTGGAGATAAAAACAGAAGAAGCATGAAGCATAAAGTAACACCATTACCCTCCAGACCACAGACGCCAGCACGGCTCCAGTGTGTGTGTGTTAGCATGATGCGCTGGGCATGGCCGTGCGGCTCCTGTGTGTGTGTGTGTGTGTGTGTGTGTCAGAGGGCTGGTTCTATGAAGAGGAGGCCCCCGTTAACATGGCGTTCATTTTTAAAGGCTATACTTGTTCCTGAGTTTCTACAGAACATAATGAAGGGACATCTTTAAAGAGACAACCCTCTGTACTCACTGTTTTGTTTTTTTGTTTTCTTTTAAACTCCAAGTAACGGTGAGTGACAAGATTCTCCATCTCCAACTGCAATGCAAATGTCGATGATGCATGCTGTACACTTGAATGTTCTAAAGCAAACCTAACCCAGCAATGGAACAAGTTATAATCCTTTTCTATAATGTGCATCTTAACAGCTTAACACTGTACTATGATAAAAGAATTCTGTTATGGTATTATCCTTTTCACTCTATTGTATTCGGTTATTGAGCAGCTACGCTTGTCAAAAATAGAAAACATAAGGCTTAACCATATTTTTGTACAGAACTACGCTAGTGAGAGGATTTAATGTGATGAGGAGTCAGCTTATAACATTAGGATACAGCACAACCTTCCACCCGTACTGACCACGGCGAGAGAAGAACACGGAGAGGCTTCTACATCGGCCTGCAGACGGGACAGACCGTCACCTCTACTACTGACCATGTCCCCTGATCACCTCTACCGCTGACCAGACGCAGTGTAAACACAGCCGCCTAGTCTCGACCTCACGCATGCGCGCAACACAAATGCACGCACGCACGCGTGTCTCTGTATTACTATTAAAATCTGCTCAATATCACACACGCGTATGCAGGACTACTTTTCAGCTATGGTACAATGGCAGACACCTCCCAGTGGGGCCTTCTGAAGCCCACGCTTGTGTCTATCTGGGGGGTTAGCTACATGCTAAAAGCTAGTGAGGACAGATGTGCTGTTGGGTACTCATCGGTGGGATTAGCTGAAGTCATCATGGTCATCTCTCTCTCACCCTCCACTTCATGTTTGGTGTCAAGACAATAATCATTAAGACAATGGAGAGTACAATACAAGCATATAATAGTCCTGTAACAATCTCAAAAGTATGAACCAGAACATTTCACACACTACAAGAGCTTCAGAGAAGACCAGAGCAGCGTCTCTGGAATGGCTGGCCAGGGCAGTCCGGCTCCACTGCGTCCCCGCCGTCTGTCCCGCCGTCTCCGAGAGCACTCAGTCCCTCTCCCACCAGCATCTGAGAGTCGAGAGACAGTCCCTCTCCACCCTCTGTCCCAGAGACAGGAGACGAGCACACGCCTGCAGCAGTGGCCGCCTTCTCCTCAACGAACTCCAAGCCCACTGAGCAGCTGGCCACCACTGCAAGCCCACTGCCACACACTGGCCATGGGAAATGTCAGACGTCCGTAGGGGAGGCTCCAGCCAGGCCCTCCCGTTCGCTCCCAAGTTCTGGCGGAGCAGAGCAGAGCTCTGGCCTCCGACCTCTGACCAGACGTCTGGTCCTCGCTGAGCCCGAGTGGACAGAAGCCATTCCAAACAACACAACGGAAGTCCGTTTCCATGGAGACGGAGGGCGCCTCCCTCCCAGTGAAGTCAGTGAAGTAGGGAAATATTACACAAAAAAGAACAGGGGAAAGAAAACAACTACTGAAAGAAAAGAAGCGTAAGGTTTGACCTGAAAACTTGTGCTCCCAGTACACACAGACAGAGGGTCCAACTCTAGCCATCTTCTTTTGGAGGGGTGTACCAGCCTGGGGAGGAAACAGAGACAGTACAAATAAAACAACACAAAATATACTATTTCTAAAGAACAAAACCGTACGACAATATAAACAATATGACAATCAAGGAACAAGGAGTTTTGGGAGCAGCTGAAATTCTTATCCCTTCAGTGTTTACTAACAACACAAAAACACATTTTCCAAATCATTGACGATTTACAATTTGAAAATCAACAAATGTGACACACTCTAGCCTACAGGCTCAACAGAAGTGGTTGTAATATTACTGCTTTAAAATCTAGGACACAGTGTAGGAAGGATGTCTCATGCCATCTAGCTGTTCATGGTACAAAACACACTATTTTAAGTGCATTATAATTTCAGTTCTGACACTTCAACACTGGTGCCATTTCAGAATGCATGTTTAGGAACTGGAAAAATCTAAAGCCAGGGTATCTGCACAAGTCCAAATTTAAAGACTTTTAAGACCTTTATAAGACATCTAAATGGAAAAATTAAGACTATACCACAGCAAAAAAGATACATACAACAACTTAAAACTGTTTTATGCAATAGTTTTTTTCTACTAATTTCAACACTAATTTTAGATGTCTACAGAATTTACCAAATATATTTTGACAAAAGACAATAATTGTCACAGCTTCACAGCTATAAATACCCAATTTTAGGGTCTGGGCTGCTTGCTTTTGAAGCTGGCTGTACATATCTGGTTGTGCTACTGGCTGAGACTGACTGTTCTACACCTGTATCTGTAGTAGCCTAGGCTACTTACCAAACATGTGTACTGGACTAGATTCCCTTCAATATTTTTTTCTAAGGTAGAATAAGCTATTTAAATACTTTAATAGGCCTACTTTATATAATTTACTATGTGCATCTTTTGTCCCATATGCAGCACAGCAAATCAAAGTTGATCCACTACTTTAAATTTTGCACACCAGTTGTATTTAAACCAACCAAAGCTTGACTGAAACATTGTAAAACCACCACAACCACAAAGTGAAACCACCCCATTAATTAAGACAGGTCCTCCTCGCATGTTTCCTGCTGAAAAACTGCTGGTTTCATCTCAAGCACGCACGTATTATGCGTTTTTTTTATGTAGCCAAAATTTTATGTAGTCGCCGACATAAAAAAAATGCGGTTATATTTCACAACTTTTGCAAAGTACTGGGAAAGGCTGGCAAGCAAGCTGCAGACAGATATTACAGGTAAGAGAGATGCAAAAAGATCAACTTCACGTGTATTTCCTCCTGATTGCGAAAACGTTTGTTTTCTTTTTCTGTCGGTCCGTGGTTCCTTCGTAAATTGCGCAGCAAATTATCAGACGAGTGACAGAAGCACCGGTCCGCGCATAATTTGACCAGAAGTCTTCGTGTCTATAGTTTGTGAAACGATGCTGCGTCCAAGCAGAGATTCTAAGACCAACGCAACTCCAAAAGGAGGACAAATGAGCGTCCGGCTTGAGGCTGCGCCGGACAGGGCTTTTAAAATTCGTATGTCTGGCCTAAATCCGAACGTATGGCCACCCTATCGCTAACTGGCCTACTAACTCCCTACTTTCTCCCTTTCACTCTACCGTTCACGGCTACCTGCGTATCTCTCAGGCCTCGGCTACACCACGAAAACGTCAGGCATATTTTTACATATTCTTACCGTTTTCACACCTTTAATGACACCCGTGAAAAACATCTTCACGCTGCAACCACTACACTTTCGCCAGTAGCCTTATAGTCACTTACAGTTGCGTTTAAAAAATACATGAAACCGGGTGGAGACATTTCACTCGCTCTCTTGCACTCGCTCTCTTGCACTCGCTGGCGGTCCCATAGCCTACACAAATTGAATACCTCCTTTTCGAAAATTCAAGACATTCCAGACAATTTAAGACTTTTTAATGATCCGCGGGAACCATGTAAAGCGTCAGCACAGGCCAGGATCATTGTAAGCAAGCCTGTTTAATCCATTAAGATGAGGATCTATCCAGACCCATTCTGAATAAGGTTACTCAAGAAAAGCTCTTAGAAATCCATCTTACCATTCTTTTCATGAATCTGCACCAGGGACTTGTACGACTGTTGTGCTCTGGCCAGATTATACTGGTTCTGTAAAAGCAAAGGACACGCGTGTTAAAAGTTTAGCAGTCCTGTTGGTAAAAATATGGCATACCAAAGTGAGACACGAGATCCAGTCACGGAGAAGTACAATCAAGATGCAGAGTTTAATTTGGCTGTATACAGGAGAGAGGCACACACGAATCACAATGCACTCCAGAATATGCGCCTCTGACTTGACACAGAATTATCCAGGGTTTAAGTATACAACAGCAAAGGATAGATATACAGTAACAGTGGCAGAGTCAGGAGACATCCAGGCTACCCTAATCAATGATGCAAATGGCTTTTGACGTAAAACAAACAACAAGAAGTGATATCAACCCTGACGCCTTATTATCCATGGTTGGGACAGATATCATACAGGGTCATGAAGTACGAGCATACTTTTATTGTCGAAGTGACATTAAATCACATATTGGAATATTGAACCTAATGCTCTATTCCACTTTCTCTCACTCCTACACCACAGACCCACTGCTACAGGGCTCGTGAGCAGACAGAAACACTCTCTTCAGACTGTGGGTGCATGTGGAGCACCATTAATGAATTACAGTACCTTATTGGCTCCAAACTGGATTCTGGCCTTCCCTTTCACCAAGGTGGCGTTGATCTGCATGATGACGGACTCTATGGAATAGGCACTGCTCCAGCCCTGCGACAACAGAGAGAACAAGAGAGAAAGACGGGGCGGGGGAGTAGAAGGGGGGGGGGGGGGGGGGTGCATGGGGGTAGAAAGGGAGGGGGGTGGTTGCGGGAGTTGAAAGGGAGAGGCGGGGGGTGCAGGGAGTAGAAAGAGAGAGAGGGGGGTGGGGAGTGTAAGACAGAAAAGGGGCATTTAACTTGACGCGCACGGCTGTTTCAGCAGTAGACCTGCATCACCACACATGACATTTCATTTTTTACTTCTGAAATGCTTATGAACTGTGACTATGTCCAGTCAGCTGCATATTAAAATCTTTAAGACTGTGAGATAATTTTAATAATTTTTAATTATTTAAAGCTGATGTGTACCAAGACATGCTAAACACAAACCTGTTTAGTGAGCAGCTCCATACACAAGGCTCCTCCACCAAGAACGTAACTATCACAGTAAGATCAAAACACAGTCAGTCTGAGGCATCTCCACAGTAAGATCAAAACACAGTTAGTCAGGCATCTACACAGCTTCAGTAAAGCATGAGATAGGAAGACCATTTCACGCATGAGGACTGAAAACTGAGCCAGACAACAGACTACTAGCAGGAAGTAAATGAGAAAAGAGTAGGGATGTAACAATATGCTCAACGATTCACAATATTAAGTTCACAATGTAATTTTCTCAGGATATTTTATTTTTTTTAGCTGCAAAAGCTGCAGCATTGTTTCCTGTGGGGAAGGGACATATAGGCCTACATATATATGTAGGCTATGTATATTACATACATACATACATACATACATACATATATATATATATAATATAATAATATGTTACTCATATATATATATATATATATATATATATATATATATATATATATATATATACACACACACACACATACACTTTTTCTCCTTGGGACAGGCCCTTTTGAGTCTGGGAAAAGATTTTCTGACCTGTGCTGCAGATAAATTATGACTAAAAGAAGATAATGCCCTAATCTGTTTAAAAAATGCATTGTTATACATTTTTATCTCAACCGGTTGTAATCTTCACACGTGTGTATCAATTTTTATCTGATTCACAGCACATCTTCACATCCCTGGAAATGAGGGAAGGACAGGAAGGAAGAGAGTGATTAAGGCTCTACAATGTTCCCAGGAACGCATACTTACCCTCCAGAGAGAACAGGGGATACTACCCGTACAAACGGTGGATCAAACGGAAAATTGTCCTGTAAACAAAAAAACAACCAATTTAGCTCCTTAACATCAGCGGGAGCTTTTTAGTGGTGAGACGAACAGGAACGTACTACACGTGGGAGCAGTTAGCGTTGGCACCTCTGGGGTTTATAGAGGAGAGAAACGTCCAGCCGGGGAGAGGAACCTACTTTATAGGAGAAGTTCAGCAGGATGTAATCCACTCCCTCCTTTTCCTTCAGGACCTGCAGATCGCTGTGTAACGGGCTATCAGGGTCCACCCTGAGGACAAACAACGCAAACGCAACACGTGACTCTCAAATTCACTCTGTAACTTCTTTTCACTAACATCGTCGTTATGATGAGCAAAATTCAGATGAGGACAGGAAGCATGTAAATGAAGGGCAGAATAACATTTCTGGTATGAGAGACTGAATTAACATGCACAAGACAACTTGCCAACAATCATTAAAAAAAACATGTTGAATTTAAACCATAGCATAAAGCTATTGATATAGCCACCTGTCCCCAATGGCATAACCAATTTTAAACCATAGCGTAAAGCTATTGATATAGCCACCTGTCCTTCATCTGGTGAAAGCACAGCCCTTTTTACATCAAATGAAAACAAGCTATTCAGTGCAACATATGCGTCTCTGAAGGGAAACTTCTACTTAAGACAGATTTCAAGACGCTTTGCATTCAGTGACATTCAGTCACTTATTGAAATATCCCATAAAAGTGTCAGCTAAATGGCTAAATGAAAATAAATGTAACTTACGTTTTCACCTTGACATGCCACTCATAAAGGCTGTCATTGACGAGCTCCACTGAGTAGATCCCTAGAAGAATGCACAGAAAACATGAATGGGACGAATGCACAGAGCCATGTTTGTTCTGTGAGCCATGAGTTCTTCACCACACTCACCTGACTTGAAACTCTGTGATCGATAGATCTCCCTGAGTTCCTTCATGAGACGATCTGATGCCTGAACCGAGCCCGACACTGCACCCTGCACAACACAGTCCAACACAACCAAACACATGCCATCAGTGAAACACAGGTCAATCAGCATCCTTCAATACAAAATAAGAATATATACATGGAGCAATCAGCACCGTCCAGCCCTCTGCTGGTTCAACAGAGATACATTGAAACAGCACCCCCTGCTGTCCAATGGATGTACAGCACTGACATTTCAGTACTACATCCCTGACAGCACGACTATATAGGTTCGACTATAAAGGACCTGAGGAGGAGGCTTGCTTAGTAGCAGTTCTGAGAGGCAAGGCCCATAGTGACCTCAACCTCCCGTAGCATAGAGAAAGGCCACTAGCCCTTAAAGGTGTGGTTTTTTGAACATTCTAGCATAAGATTCCGCAACAATTGAAGGTTCTAAAATTCTATGTTGAATTCAATGAACCCAGATATTCTTTTAATTTAACGTTAATTTTCCAAACATTCCCGTCACACCGGTGTGACGGTATACCTTTAAGGGTTAAAGATCCACAGTGACTGCAACCTCCCGTAGCGTAGACGCAAGAACCCTCCTCTACGGTTGAGTGTCTCTTACATTTAAGTGATCCTGCCTCTGGTTCTTGCGGATCTTCTCCAGGATGGCCAGGTTCTCCTTCTCGATGCCGTCGTCCTCTGACTTCTTGACCTCAGCAGGCTCCTCCTTCATCTCATAGTGGTCAAGGTCCTCAATGTCCTGCTGCCACACAAGATACACAAAACCAGTGATATAAAGCTCTGGAAAAAATGACCACTGCACATTTTTCTGATGTCATCCAACGGTTGCTGAGTAGAGTTCTCAACGGGCCTGAAAATTACAACCCGACCCGACCCGGCCCGTGGCTTTTAAAGCCCGATGTAACCTGACACATCAACATGAATTATCTGCCCGAACCCGGCCTCCGGCCCGACGTAAAACAAAAGCTTAGGCTACATTTTGACTGTTAAACCATGACTTTATTTAGGTGAAGATTCAACACATTAGCGTGAATCACTTAAAATGGTGATTTTCTCCTCTTCTGGCATTTCGTGATGGAAGAACCATGCCAACTTTGGATGCGGTTATCTTAGCGATACTTTTTGCAATACAGTACCCTTGATAAACATATCGTTGGAAAGCTTAGTTTATGGGCGTTCATATGAGCACAATAACTTAATTTTGTAAATTTTACCAAAGCGACTGGTTTCGCCTTGCAGGGTCACATATTTCATCAGCACCTTGCATTTTGAGCATTGCACATAACCTGAAGAATTTCCATCAGAATCCAGCACCACTCCAAACACTTTCCAGACCTCTGATTTTCCCACTCCTGTAGTAGCGATGGTGAATTCACCTGCGTCAAGTTTAGCCTACTTTTCAACAACTCCATCTTCTTCTCCAGGCTAAAGGCGTGCACGCAGCGGCAGGTCTGCCCCTCTCATGCACGTTGCACGCAGCAGCAGACTTTCTTTACGGTGAACAGCTGCGATGATTAATAGGCTAAATGTTTTTTTTTTTCACTGAGCAGAAAAGATTAAGCCCGAGGTCCGACCCGACCCGAGTCATTTGCTTATATTTTCGACCCGAACCCGGCCCGAACCTACGGGTCCCGTCGGGTTTGTCGGGCCGACCCGACCCGTTGAGAACTCTATTGCTGAGTGACATTTGAATAATTGATAGTCATATTCAAATTTGCAGTGGTCTTTTAATTTTGAATACTAGCGCAAATCCTGTGCAAACATGCTATTCCTGTACAAAACCCGTATCCCGATTACATGCCCGCAGGTAGGACTGCATTAAAAATAGGATGATAGGGAAAAACATAATTCCAGCGAAGCATTCAGTAATGAATACTGGATATTATATTACGTTATAATAAATGTGCAGTGAGCAGAATTTAAGCATGGCTGCATCAGATATTTTTTATAGATCAAAATTACATAAACAGCCGTTTTGAGTTAAGGCTACATTTCACCTATTGAATAACTTGATCAAGAAGACAAACCATTTTGTGGAATGATGCATCATCATGAAATTTGCAACAATGTAACTCAAACAGTCTCTGGTAGCCTATTGACATCACACTCTGACCACTCGCTGTCTGTAGCTGGCCATGTTTTGCATCATTCTGAAATGTCCTTAAATTCAGGACCATTACCGCTCAGTTCGTGCCCATAGCAAGACACCTGCCAAGTCTAAAATCAATCGGGTGAATGGTTTGAGAAATATGTGAATACAAAAAACAGACAGACGTTCGTGTAATTTATAGATAGATGACTCATTTGAATGTCAGCAACCGTAGGATAACATCAGAAAAATGTGCAGTGGTCTCTTACTGTTTTCCAGTACATGCTAAGTAATCAAGTCTATCAACGGCAGGAAATCAATAATCAATGCCAGGAAGCTACAGCACAGGTGGAATATAATGAATAGGGAAGAATACCTCTCCCATGTCATCTTCCTCTTCGTCTTCTGAGGTGTCTGTGGTGCCATGCTGGGAAATCAGAAAATGTGGATAAATATCTATACAACTCAGAGGGAAAAAGAGAGCCCATAAGCGGTCATGATTCAGGTTCATTTACTGGTCTGGTTTATTCAGAAGTCCTATCACAGACAGCGTTACTGTGTGTGCAGGGTTACTGAGCCGTCCTATCACAGACAGCTTTACTGTGTGCAGTGTTACTGACAGTAGCGGTTAAGTCATTAAGAGACCTCAGACCCATTAGACCAGCCTCAGACAAGTCCAGGAAGTGACGTCAATTCCGAAAATAAGTACATAATTTACTTTACTCTTTATGGAGAATACAGCTGGAAAAAACGTGTTTTCTTTTACAGTTCATGGAAAAAATAGTCACATTAGGTAGAAGCTTTTTATTATTATTCGCAATTCACATTTATTTATTAAATAATCAATCGCGACTGACTGTCCACAAGATCTGCCAGAGTCAGCTGGAAGGAGCTTGTGACTCACGCATAGGGAATCACGGCAGATATTGCGCGAAATTTTGGTTTATGGCTATCGTTCAGGTGTCCTTCCTATTCATTAGCATGAACATGATGACTGACTAAATAAATGACTATGATGTTTAATAAACCATTGTAGGCATACAAGTTATCATTATATCACATCACATCAATTAAGTGTTTTCTGTAGGCTAGGCTACTGTGTGACATGCTTTACACTAGGCTACAGCATATAAATTAACAATAGGCTATCAACACGTTTGCAGTATCACTGTTGCAGAAATCACATACAAGAAGGCATCCTCTTGATTGTTTGTACATTTTTGCACATTCCAACATAAGGAAGCAGCATGAGGAAACTTGTCGTTTTTCTGCCTTATTTTCTAACTACTTTTACGAGTCTGCAGTATCACAGCTGTTACAAGAGGGTCTGGCGTCCCTTTGTTATGATGCACTTCCTGTGATGCAGTCATTCGTCTCTAAATGACTTAACTCCCTCTCGTTACTGAGCTGTGCCAATCCATTGGGCCGGCTAGCATCACCTCAATCCAAAGCCCTCCATGCCGTCAGTACCCTACTTCAAGCTTTTATGTTCTCCCTGTAGGGACATTCCTCTGTCTACTATGTAAAAATATACCTTTATGACTTGGTTGAAGATGTGCCGTTCTCTCTAACAGAAGTCTTTCTGTCCTGGCTAAACAAATGCTCCTGTCTTTCTTGGGTAGATATGTAGGTTTATATCTTGTCGATCCTGTGAGTAGTCATGCACAGGTCTGTCCTGCAAGTAAAAACATACCTTTCTGCCCTACCTGTCTGTCCTGTTAGTAGTCATGTACCTGTCTGTCTGCCCTGTTAGTAGTCATGTACCTGTCTGTCTGCCCTACCGGTCTGTCCTGTTAGTAGTCATGTACATGTGTGTCTGCCCTACCTGTCTGGCCTGTTAGTACTCATTTACCTGTCTGTCCTGCAAGTAGTCACATATTGGTCGTTCCTGCAACTGGTTACGTGCCTGTCTGTCTTACCTGTCTGTCCTCTGAGTAGTCGTATACCTGTCTGTACCAACCTGTCTCCTACAACTGGTCACGTGCCTGTCTGTCCTACCTGTCTTATGTGTTGTCACTTACTTCTGTCACGTACCTGAGTGATCGATCACATACCTGTCTGTCCTACCTCTCTGTCTTACCTGTCTGTCCTGTGTGTGGTCACATACCTGTCTGTCCTGCACGTGGTCACGTACCTGTCTGTCCTACCTGTCTGTCCTGCACGTGGGCACATACCTTCCTGTCCTGGCTAATGGGTCCAGCAGGCAGTGGCTGGTCCAGCATCTCCACATCAGGGTGCTGCGGCAGGTTGTAGAGGCGGCACAGGTCACAGATGAGCCGTTTCAGCTGCTGCAAGAGCTGCACAACCCAGCACACACAACACAGTTAGCGTGTTAGCACTTCCACATGCGCGCGCACGCACACGCACACACACACACACACACACACACACACACACACACACAGAGAGAGAGAGAGAGAGAGAGATCTAACAGTTGGGAAAACTACAGACATTGTCAGTTCCATGCTACACACACACACACACACACACACACACACACACACACACACACACACACAGACAGACATCCCACCATAGCAGAATTTATGGCATGTCCAGCAACTCCCACCCAATCCACAGGGGTAAACAGCAGCCGAGTGAGGCCCTGTGCCCTTTCACATACGCCACACAAGGGCGTGTGCCATGTCAGGGACATGCCATGCGAGAGGGCTGTGGTATTGGGGGCCTCTGTTGAGTGAGGGCTGTGGTATTGGGGCCCCCCTGTTTTGTGCATTGAGTGAGGGCTGTGGTATTGGGGCCCCCCTGTTGTGTGCATGGCGTGAGCGGGTTCCTTCTCTTACCAGAGTGTTCCCCCTCCTCACATCGTCCAGCCGCTCCAGTACCTCAGCCAAGCTCGGGTCGTCAGAGTCAACAAACCATATGGGCGGTGTAGCTGGGTAAGACTCCTAACAGACAGATACAGACACAGACACAAACACACACAAGATTAGTTTTCAAATGGGGGGCACTCTCAGTCTCTGCATCAATTAAGGGCAGCACACCAAACACCGCTGAATGATGTGCACAAACAGCAGTGATGGCAAGATTAAACTATTTTTTCAGTATCAAACATTTATTGTTTCATTCCTGGCTTCAACACTGCTTTGTGAATGAATTTGAGATAACAATTGGTAGATTTAAAAAAAAAATTCAGGGGCATCTATGGATCTGCACAAGGGCAGCAGGAATTAAAACGCTAGGTTCAGCACTAATACTAATATTACACTGACACTGATACTGCATTTTAAATAAACATGATGGACAGCATCCATCTTCCAGATGTGTCTAACTCTAACAACATAAAATTGAGTTATCCAGAAGAATCATGAAACCTGCAAATACCTGCAATTGTAAAAACAACACTATTTTGCGTGGGTTAACATCAACACAGGATTTTGTGAGATTGTATCAAATGAATGTCGGGTTGTGGATATAAGAATGCTTTTGTGGTCGAAGTATATGGCATCACCTATGACGTTGTATGCAAAAAAAATTCCAGTCTCGACAGATATCTCAATCTGAGTTATTGTAGGCTGAGCTGTTATGAAAACATCATAGGTCTGTAGATGGGGGTGACTAGTTGATAGTAATTTATTTCTGTTAAATGTCAAACTTGCGTAACTACGTTGTCTAAATGAGCAAAGGTGATCCTCTTCGTTGAAATGGCGTCGCAATACAGTGTATAAAATGTAAAAACACGACGCGTACAACACTTGCTTTTCCTGTATGAATAACAAGCCAACAACATAACGTCACTACGCTGCAAGCTAGGTAGCTAGCTACTAGCAACGTTGTTCTTTTGCATGAAAACATTGCGACCGACCAACCATTATTAATTGTCACCATAATATTTAAAAAATATACCATATTGATTAAAATGTAATAAGGACTTATGTATAGATTCTGCATATAAAAATATACCTTAATTTAAGTTCAAGTGTCAGGATAATACAAACATAACTAATGACAACTTGCTATCGTTAGCTAGAAGTCACCAACAAATATTGACAACTTATTGCAACGTTAGCGGTGGGTATAACCGCTTAACAGTTAAGATAACATTTTACAAGTTATCGCATTAGTTATTCTGCGTGTTCCCTGGCAAATAAATAAATTAGTAGTAAGAAAGCTAGCTAGCTGGATTGGACATAACTTAAATATAACTGAGGAGCTAAGAAGGCTAGAATTTCTAGCTTTACGGCCAAGGCAAGGCTTCCAACTAGAACTAGTTAGCAAGTAAGCTAAACGTTGATTGCAAATGATCTCACGTTAACCGTTAATGTTAGCTATGATGGTTTTAGTTCATAGCAACGCGAAAAGAACCTAAAATGTCGCACGTTTTAGCTTTAAAGTGAAAGCTATGGGGAAACTAGCTAACGTAGACAGACCTAACGTTTTGACCATCCGATACGTTCAGTCCGTAGGTTCAGTTGCTAACATTAGCTCGTTAGCATTAAAGCTATAGTAACTCCTCCATATTATGTCGCTAATGTTAGCTAGAAATATTAGCTAGATTTCAAAACATCGGCCTTCATGATTGTCTTCTCAGATGCCTTCATTTAACATGAGTAACAGTAGTATACATTGCTTTATGACAATGGCTTGTTATTTTTCATGTTGGACAAAAGTTTAGATTTGTTTCCCAACCCATTAGTACGAACAGCTCGCAGTTGCTGAGTTGATTCCGTAGCTTCAAAGTAGGCAACTGCTTTGGACACACTAGCCAAGATTACTCCATGCCTAATAATACTACAACTGTCAATACCCGATAAAGGTGACAGTGCACATACACATGTAATGCCATATTGTTATTTTGACTACTGCTACCTCATTTCATACACAACGCGGCCTCTGACCTTTTTTCTTTCTTTCGGAAATTGGGCCTAAACAGAAAGCTAGCTAACCAGCTAGGTACTAGCTTGATGCTCAAACCAACAAACTCTAGGATACCCTCATCCTCTGTCATCTTACCGTGATGTTGCAATGTATAATCAGGAGCTTTTCGCCGGTCACATTGAACTGACAACTGAGTTCATCTGGTTTCCAATCGATGATTCTGAAACGCTCGTGATTTTGGTCAAATATTGACTCCAGAAACTTTAATTCGGCCTTGAGCCCCGATACCGACATCTTCCACTCATCTCCGGCCAACCCACGGGGAAGGGGGGAAGTTGCAAACTACTGCGACCGCGCAATCGAGCCTGAACCAGAGACCTTGCACTGCTCGATGAAGGCAGTAGGCTACAGTACATGACATACGTTCCAGCAGATAACAAAAGGAGCAAAGCCTACAGGCAAGCTCTTATCATGGATTTTATTCAGCATTTCTTAAATATTACAGACCATGAACGTTAGCCTGAACCTTTTTAAACAAAATAAACTAACATGATTTCTCTAAATGAAAGATCTGCAATGTCAGATCATATTGCTTGCAAGAAACAGAAAATTGGCTTGGCAATCTTCATAGCCATGTCCATGTAATTTTATGCTCCAGGACACATGAATATACATCACCCTGAATACACTGATCTATATAGGCTACTGGGGAGTTAAAACTCCACAATATCTTGCAGGGAAAAAAATAAAGATTGCTCTCGTATTGGGATTTCCATAAAAACGTTTCTATTTAAAAATGATTCAATATTATTATGTATATTAAATGTGCAAATAAAACCCATTAACTTCAAAGTAACACATCAGCTCTCACACAAACGATAGTGCAGTGAGTAGGCCTACATATTTTTTCCAAAGGCTACAAATGTCTCTATACCTCCACCAATGAGTTTCTCAATGTCAATGCATCTCGCCACTGACTCAGCAATGTAAACAAGTGTTGTTTTTTTAACTAACTGAAACAAAGACCTAAGATGCATAAAACACTGACATTGGAAACACCATGAGTCTTTGCAACATGCATACTGTTTTATCACTACTATAATATGTTTGCTGCCCTTTCAAACATCCGATATTCACTAGTGGCACTGCATGTGCAACAGTGGTGTGGCAGAAGTGTAACAGCTTGCGCTAGTTACATTGCTGCTGGTGTGCGCTACATACAGGACTGTTAGAGTGAAAGCCCAACTCCCCTCATGTTTTAGTGTCTGTGGGGGAGTTGGGGGCGGCGGCTCAGGGGGCGAAGATGAGCTCCATGGTGGCCTTGATGTCTACTTCAGTGGCCCAGGGGGAAGAGGATGGGTGGGTGCTGGCTTGGGGGGCGAAGATGAGCTCTAAGGTGGCCTGGATGTCTACTTCAGTGGCCAAGGGGGAAGAGGATGGGTGGGTGCTAGCTCATGGGGCTCCCCCGGCAAAGATGAGCTCCAGGGCGGCCTGGATGTCTCCCCCGGTGGCCTGCAGCGCTCGCAGGATCAGCTCCTCGTCCCTGATGCCCATGTCCCTCAGCTGCTGCAGCTGGGACTGCCACTGGCTCTGTTCACACAGAGAGCATATGCAGCTAACACTGGCTTTATTCACACAGACAGGACATACAGCTAGCACCGGCTCTACTCACAGACAGGACATGCAGCTAGCACCGGCTCTACTCACACAGACAGGACATACAGCTAGCACTGGCTCTGATTACAGTAACACAGACAGGGCATACAGCTATCACTGGCTCTGATTACAGTAACACAGACAGGGCATACAGCTATCACTGGCTCTGATTACAGTAACACAGACAGGGCATACAGCTAGCACTGGCTCTGATTACAGTAACACAGACAGGGCATACAGCTAGCGCTAGCTCTGATTACAGTAACACAGACAGGGCATGCAGCTAGCACTGGCTCTAATTACAGTAACACAGACAGGGCATACAGCTAGCACTGGCTCTGATTACAGTAACACAGACAGGGCATGTAGCTAGCACTGGCTCTGATTACAGTAACAAAAACAGAGCATGCTAGCAACTAGCACACCTGTCTGCAGCTCATTCCTGCCTTAACAGAATGTGGTCTTTGAAACAACATGAACCACAAACACTGCAGGGATTTGTCTTATTTCCGAAACTATACACTCTCATTGGTAGCACATGCTGTGTAGTACATGCCGTTTTACATATTTTATGTACTGTATCTTCACTCCTGGTGGGATGCACAATGCCCACACCTGATACAGTACCAGTGAGTGTGTCTCACCTGCGGAGTGGGGCTCACCTGCAGAGAGGACATACTGGACACCTGTAGGGCCTGTTGCAGCGCCTGGTTGAAAAGGTCATTGGTAATGGGAGTCCCGGCAGGCACAGGAGATACACCTGAGGAGGGGCCCTGGAGAGAACATGACCAAACCCACTGGGTTACACATTCTCAGCTCTGTTACTGTGGGTAACACAGTCTCAGCTCTGTTACTATGGGTAACACAGTCTCAGATCCTCCACTCCTTTACTATGGGTTACACAGTCTCAGCTTCGTTACTATGGGTTACACAGTCTTAGATCCGTTACTATCTGTAACACAGTCTCAGCTCCGGTACTGTGGGTAACACAGTCACAGAACCTCGCTCCGTTTCCATGGGTAACACAGTCTCAGATTCTCCACTCCTTTACTACGGGTTACACAGTCTTAGCTCCGTTACTATTGGTAACACAGTCTCAGAGCCCCACCTCGTTACTATGGGAAACACTCAGCTCCGTTACTATGGGTAACAGTCTCAGATCCTCCACTCCGTTACTATGGGTAACACAGTCTCAGAGCCTCGCTTCTTTAAGAACTTCAGAACATCTGTTCCTCTACAAGGACCTCAAAAAAGAGCAACAGAACCCGTTCCTTTACTATGGATTAAAAGAAGCTAGGGATCTCCAGTCCTTTTCTAGACTTTAAGATTTCTGTATGAATTTTAACAGAATCAGGAGCTTCACAAGTGCTTTTTGTAATTCCTAAAAAAAATCAACTCAAGTCTCAGAGCCTCCTCTCCCTCACAAGTGCTTTTGTATTTGTCCTACTAAATGACTGGTTGAGCAGTACCTGTACCTGGTTGCTGGTGGTGGGAGTGACTGCGCTGCTGTCAGGGGTGCTGGCGAGGGCCAGGGCGGTGGCCAGCTCGCTCTGGGTGATGGGCCGAGGACCCAGAGCGCCGCTGTAGCCGAGCGTCACTGGACGCATCCCCGCCGAGCCCCCAACGCTAGTGGAGGGACCACCACGACCGCCCTGAAATATAACAGCGTTAATATGTTTCACAAGAACAACGTGAGTATCAAAGGTTGCCATACTTAGGGTGAGATGGAGTTTACTGCAAAAACCTTACTGACTGGAAGTCGTCATCATCGTCAGACAAGCCTTCAAACAGAAATCCCCCTATAAAACAATTCACATTAAAGTATCTGATAAGCCTCAGCAAGTTAATATGGCTTTTCCATCAACAAGCTTTTAAGTTGGTAAAAGGGACCTCACATACAGTATAATTCAATTACATTTGAAAATGTTATGTTAAAGGAGAATTCCGGTGTGATATTGACCTAAAGTGTGTTGAAACATGATACCGAGTGTGAACGTATGTCTCATAGCCCATCTCGGCTTGTCCCCTGCACTCCAAAATGTGGCGCTAGTTAGCCGATGCTACCAACAGCTTTTTCAATTGTGGTGCTTCGGCATCGGGCTAGCTATGCAAATAAATCACTGTTTTACACCATTTACGAGGCTCAATGTATCTCCACACTTCATTGGTAGACTACCGAAGGCCCTGACATTTAAAACGAGACATTGAGAACTTTTAAAAAGCACTGGTAGTTTACTTACAAGACGATTTATACAGACAGTATCTTCACGAAGTTTAGCGTTTGCAGCCATCTTGAATTTAGTCACGATAAGTCGAGCGACGAGTAAGAATGAACAGGTATGATAAGGGATCAGATTCCAAAAATAATTCAGTGGAAATGCATGGATTCCAGTTTCTTCCAGTAGCAGCAACTGGAATCCATGCATTTCCACGGAATTATTTTTGGAATCTGATCCAAAATTTTGGAATCTGATTAAAAGTTCTCAATGTCTCGTTTTAAATGTCAGGGCCTTCGGTAGTCTACCAATGAAGTGTGGAGATACATTGAGCCTCGTAAATGGTGTAAAACAGTGATTTATTTGCATGGCTAGCCCGATGCCGAAGCACCACCATTGAAAAAGCTGTTGGTAGCATCGGCTAACTAGCGCCAGATTTTGGAGTGCAGGGGACAAGCCGAGATGGGCTATGAGACATACGTTCACACTCGGTATCATGTTTCAACACACTTTAGGTCAATATCACACCGTAATTCTCCTTTAACAAAAGTGTCATACAGGCAGTGTGGTCCAGATTTATGGCAAAATAATTTCAGCTAGATCAAGTATAGGGCAGCCGTGGCCTACTGGTTAGCGCTTCAGACTTGTAACCGGAGGGTTGCCGGTTCGAACCCTGACCAGTAGGAATGGCTAAAGTGCCCTTGAGCAAGGCACCTAACCCCTCACTGCTCCCTGAGCGCCGCTCTTGCAGGCAGCTCACTGCGCTGGGATTAGTGTGTGCTTCACCTTACTGTGTGTTCACTGTGTGCTGAGTGTGTTTTACTAATTCACGGATTGGGATAAATGCAGAGACCAAATTTCCCTTACGGCATCAAAAGTATATATACTTATAAAGTATATCCTCAAAGTATGATAGTCTGAGTGAATCTGCAGGAACTCCATCACTCCAGAGGCAGGAGCAGGTTATGAACTAAAAACAAGCTGCAGGAGAGAGCAGGGCATCTAGGACTTTACATTGGCTTTGGATCTCGATTTGATTTTCTTGTGTAATTGTTCATCCATCCTGCTCTGTGGACGGTGGACGGGCCGTGCTGTCAGCAGAACTGTGCCAGCCAGGAAGTTGGGACCAGACCAGCACCAGGCCTGTGCGGCAGCGTTGGCGTTTTATTTATATTAGAGAGCAGTCTGCCAACTGAGCTTGTTCTGCTGGCTGACCGGGCCACAGTGTGATGGGCTACACACAGTCTATTTGAGGTGTCCCACCACACCAATGCCAAAATGCTTCCATGGAATGTAAATGGTATAGAACTGCCATTTATGCACATCTCTGAGATATTTCATGAGAGGCATATTATTATGAAAGGTCTTCAAAAAACAACAGCATTAATACTTCTCCATAACCTCAGAGTATCACTGATGTTTGCAGTGGTCTTTGCACCATAGCTCGTTCCCTGCCAGTGTCCTTAGCTTGCCTGCTCCATGGCATGAGCTCGTCCTGAGCCCTGTGTCCTGAGCGTGCCTACCCCGTGTACATAGCTTGTCTGCCCTGTAGCGTGAGCGTGCCCACCTGGCATGTCTCCGTAGGACCCTGAGGAGAGGTTCCTGGAGGAGGCGGCGCTCTGTGGGGCTGGCACACTGCCCGTCACCGAGTGCAGCACCAGTATGATGGCGTTCACCAGCGCCGGGTGTGCGCTGATAAGCCTGGGCACACACACAACACATACACACACACACACACACACACATTTCAGTACCTCTCTCCCCCTCGCTCTCTAGATCTCTTCCTCTCTCTCCCATTATATTTCATTTAGAGCACACAACACACATTTCAGTAGCTCTCTCTCCCTTTCTCTCACTGTCATTTCTCTCACTGTCTTTTAGAACTCATTATGATGTACAGTATATCAGACCATTTCAGCACTAACCCCTTCTCTAACTGCAGGGCCTTTCAGTTGGGAAATATGTAGGTTGTTCGTACAGACTGCAGAGGTATACAGACCCTATAGTACTGCTGAGCGGGCTGCAACAACATTGCAATAGCTTACTTATGAAGAATGTAAGTGTTTAGACAAAAAATAGAGTTGGATTGACTGCTTTGTAATACTATCTGCAGCTTTTCTGATAGTCCGAAGTAGACTGAGTAAATGTTAAATGAATTCGAGTTGGCCTATTTGTATCTATAGCCTAGAGGTTTTTTTTGCTTATTTGTTTCTTTTGTGTATTTTGTTGTGAAAATTTAAGATCAATGAATTATGAACAAAAATGCAATACATGTACATATTATAACAATATCTAGTCCTTGTGTGATTTAGTATTTTGGTGGTTCTATCACCTGGCCCCTGGACAAATAATAGCCCAATATCACTACAATGTAAACTGTAAGTCCAAAATAATAATCTAGTATCAGCAATATTGTTTTCCAATAGTAATTCAATTTTACTCACACATCAAGCATGTTTGGGTCGGTGAATTGCACAAATAGATCTTTATCTTGCAGGATTCCTGAAAACAAAATATATTTTTATACAAGAGCAATACCAGTCCACAACAATGATAAATTCATGTTACAGGCTAAATTATGTGCAATGATGGAAATGTAGGTTGCATCAAAAGCCCAAATGTATGTCAGACTGCCTTAGCTACATGGTTGATCTGTACTTACCCAAAGCAACTGGGTCACTGCTCAGTCCTGGGGTCGCTACTATGATCTGGTCCAGAGACTCCTTATTATTCAGCATTTTAAACACCTACCGGACACAAGACCTTAAAATACAGATATCTCAAGTACTATTACAAGTAGAGCTTTCTGTTATCTCATATTTAAAAACAACAGTGCTCAGTACCTTTACCTGTTAGTATCTCTCTCTCTCTCTCTCTCTGTGTGTATGTAGGCCCTACTGTGTGTGTGTGTGTTCCTTTACCGAGTCCCGGTAAGCTGTGCTTGTGTGAATGGCTGCTTGCAGAACACGGAATTCCCTGGCTGCCGCTGCTCTGTCGACGGGCTCTAAAAAGGACCAGGAAGAGCACATGTGTCAGGGAGCCCACCAAACAGCAGGGATCTGACATGTGGCCTAGGGGCAGAGGAGAGGAAAGGGGGCCACCAACAGCCACACGTCACCTGGGAGGGGCTCCGACTCTGGCCAAGACTTCTTCAGGATGTGTACTGTAGAGCCAGATTTGATCCCATATGCATCTAATGTCAGGTCATCCTTTAGCTTTCTGCCACAGTACACCAAATCTGCGGGGAAAGCATTCAGTGGATCACATTTCAGCTGAGAAACATAAGATGTGATGATAGCCTATTACTGATGCAGAACAGAGGACAAAACATGATGTAGTCAAGGTTATTATGTGTTCATGTGTTTGTGATGATGTGCCATACTCCTAAAACATAGTTTAATTGCCTTTTGACATGCAGTAGCTTCCCAAAGCAATCACTGTGTGTCACTGTACACATTTACTTGCCAACCTATAAGGTCGGGGTCTGGTACGGCATCAGGTAACTGCGCAGAAACGAGCTGCTTCAGCGTCGCAACGCGATACCCTCCAGGAGGAACGTCCCCGGGCTCGCTCTCGGGAAACTGCAGCACCGACTTGGGGAGGGATGGCTGGTCCACTAGCTTCAGTGAAAGCCGCCATTCTGGAAAGGCCATCATTTTCCCCGGACAGACGAATCTGTAGCAAAGCTAGTGTTAAAACCAACCGGACCCGATGACAGTTAGCCTACCTTGATGCAAGATATCTTGCGCGCTTGCGAGGATGTGGCTTAGCCTACTTGCTGAAATAGCAGTCGGTGCGACGTTCATGTATTAATATAAGTAATATGACACTGAACCTATATCGTTAATATAGCAATTCATTATTACAAACAAGCAAAAACAGCATACGTCAAAATAGTCTAATCCTTTTAAAATTGCCTTCAGGCTGAGTTGTAGACGCGCGCGCACAGTGACGTTGAACTTGCTGCTAGTCAACACGGCACCGGTTTTCTGGGAGTTGTAGTCTCCACTGCTTGCCAGCTATTGGATTCACCACTTCAAGTTTTTATAAATGAATTATTTTCTTATGATGGGTAGGCTGTGAGTAGTCTGTACGATAGACTGTTCTGAATGAGAGAACGAGTGCATGACGAAATGGATTACCGCTTTATCCAGGGCAGATATTTCCAGAACTAGGCTACAACAGGCTTAATATGGGCAATTGTAACTTTTGGCGACAGCGATTATTGTTTTGAGAAAATGCTCTTCACCCGCCTCACACCACATATAAATAGTACGTCCACACACCGTAGATAAATCAAGCATATGGGTACGTATTTGTTCCCACATGCACGAGCTCCGGAGTTTCAGCCCATCCATCTGCTGAGTGGAGGTGCCAAGTCCTAGCCACTTCAGCTCGATTCTCTTCCTGATTTAAAACAGCTTCCATGCTCAGATTATTACAGTGTCATTAACAAGCTTGTAAAACAATGTAGGCCAGAACATGTTTTACATTATAACTTGTGTTTGACACAGTGCCGTTATACATTCAAACAAACAATCAGATAATAGCGTTGCCTACTCCGATTGGTGCTTTAATCAGACTGTTCTGCATACTGTATAACTGCTCTGACAGATAAAGCAGCCAGTATTACAGACCTGTGATAGAAGTGATGCAAGGAGTCTTCACCTGAGCATGTTTGAAGAGTCAGGGCAAGAAACTAATGTAGAGATGATCTTCAAAGGTTTTCACACCTCAGGAAAAAAAGACAAAGCCTACACCAGCAGACTTTATTCTGCACACACGCACACACACACACACACACACACACCTTTGATGTTCGGCTACTCCAGAATGCTAATTGTGTCTTGGCCCACAGATTCAGAAATCTATTCAGCACCACAGCACAGTTTTAAAAAAAATGACAGAAATCAGAAGTGTGGCCTCAGCAGGACATGAAAGTTTTGAGTTCAGAATAATATTTGGTCCAACACCAAGTCTTGCACAGCACCATACCACTGTCTGTGACCAGACGTCAGCATTATGCACGGGTCAGATCCGTGCATTAACCTTATATGTTTAATTTCACAAGCTCATAACAAAGCTTGTCCGGCCACGAGAAATCTCCTCGAGGAACGAGCACACTGATGAAACACTGATGCATGGACAGATCATCAATGATCATCACCCAAGCCACAACAGCGAAGTTGACCCCCAGTAGCATGAAAGCACTCCTATGACAGCGCTCGTGTGGAAGCCTGCTGCTGCTAAGCCTCCAATCACACAGGGCTGAGTGTGTGTGTGTGTGTGTACCGCCATGCTGGGTTGCCCGATGGCTGAGTGCGTGTGTGTGTAGCCCGATGGCAGATGGTTGCTTTGCTGGATATACTTTTCAATGAGCGCCAGTCACCAGTGAGTGTCTCAACGCTCAGAATATAACGCCTTACAGCATACAAGAGCCAGAGGATGCACACACACACACACACAAATACATATGCACGCACTCATGCACACACACATATGCATATACACACACACACACACAATCAAATACATATGCACACTCATGCACATACATCTTCAAAAATATACAAACCCTGACAGGTGCATATACATAAATATACAACCCATGTACATTCTCAGTCAAACACACACACACCACATGCTCACAGACACACATACATAAACATGAAGACATGCACTCACGTACACTCCCACATACGCACACACACACACAACACAGAGGGGGGAAGCCATCCACACACCCCTCAGCCAACACTGGAGCAAAAAGTATATATACTTATACTTAAAAAGAACACAGAGAGAAAAATAAATAAACACTCATGTACACACACAGAGGTACACACACACACACACAGTGATATACTATTCAACAAGCAGTGGAAGGATAAGATATGCTTTTGCACACTTTGCTGCATCATGATTCCTGAGAATATTCTAATTTTCTGAGGGATGCTGGAGCTGAGGAGAGGAGAGTGCATCATTTCAACCACCTGCTGACCAGTCCTCCTCACAGAGATGGGCACTGCTGACCAGTCCCTCTCACAGAGATGGGCACAGAATGACCAGTCCTCCTCACAGAGATGGGCAATGCTGACCAGTCCCCCTCACAGAGATGGGCACTACTGACCAGTCCTCCTCACAGAGATGGGCAATGCTGATCAGTCCCTCTCACAGAGATGGGCACAGAATTAGCAGTCCTCCTCACAGAGATGGGCAATGCTGACCAGTCCTCCTCACAGAGATGGGCAATGCTGATCAGTCCCTCTCACAGAGATGGGCACAGAATTAGCAGTCCTCCTCACAGAGATGGGCAATGCTGACCAGTCCTCCTCACAGAGATGGGCAATGCTGATCAGTCCCTCTCACAGAGATGGGCACAGAATTAGCAGTCCTCCTCACAGAGATGGGCAATGCTGACCAGTCCCCCTCACAGAGATGGGCATTGGGCTCAGTGCAACTGTACTCTTTTCCAGGCTTCTGTCCGGTCATGAGGAGACACATGCGTGTGTGTGTGCGCATGTGTGTGTGTATGCGCGCGTGTGTGTGTGTGTGTATGCGTGTGTATGCGTGTGTGTGTGTGTGTGTGTGTGTGTGTGTGTGCGTGCATAGGCGTGTGCATGTGTGTTTGTGGGCTGTGTGTGTGCGTCTGTGTGTGTGTGCGTAGGCGTGTGCATGTGTGTGTGTGGGCTGTGTGTGTGCGTGTGTGTGTGCCCCACATTAGATTGAGTAGCTCAGAGTGGGGGAATTTGCAATGCAGCTCATATAGTGCTGTCTGATGAATGAGTGGGCTGAAGAATGGAGTTTCTAATTTGATCAATTAGCGCTAATTTGATCTAAGCGCTCATCTACAGGGTGTGTGTGTGTGTGTGTGTGTGTGTGTGTGTGTGTGTGTGTGTATGTGTGTGTGAAAGAGACACCATAGACAGTCTGTGTGTGTGTGTGTGTGTATGTGTGTGTGTGTGTGTGTGTGTGTGTGTGTGTGTGTGTGTGTGTGTGTGTGACTGAGACACCATAGAGTCAGACAGTCTGTGTGTGTATGTACCCCTGAGAAACAGGTACATGTGGGCAGGGCAGAAGGTGTGTGCAGTGGAGGACACCAGACGGTGATGGTAGGTTGGGTTTAGTGTGCAGTGGAGGACACCAGACAGTGATGGTAGGTTGGGTTTAGTGTGCAGTGGAGGACACCAGACGGTGATGGTAGGTTGGGTTTAGTGTGCAGTGGAGGACACCAGACGGTGATGGTAGGTTGGGTTTAGTGTGAAGTGGAGGACTCCAGACGGTGATGGTAGGTTGGGTTTAGTGTGCAGTGGAGGACACCAGACGGTGATGGTAGGTTGGGTTTAGTGTGCAGTGGAGGACACCAGACAGTGACAGTAGGTTGGGTTTAGTGTGAAGTGGAGGACACAGGGTGATGGTAGGTTGGGTTGTAGTGAGATATTACCTGTTACGGTCCAGGACTGTGGTCCAGCTGCACTTACAGTGATCAAGATGGTCGGCTCACAGAAATATGACAAAAACATTCAACTGATTTCATCTGGGGGCCTTCAGACATATTATTCCTGTTTTGTCACTCGTTTGCTTCACTTTGCCAGCCAGGTATAAGTGTTCAGAAGCCCTCGTGGCTGAGCTTGTCTCTGGAGGCCAACTCTTCAGGGTTTAATGTCTTATTTGGCTGATAAACAGCCACCTCCTGACTTGGTGGCTGCCTCGACTTCTCTCTGGGCAGACCAGGTCCTTCTGCAGCAACTGACCTGTCTGTCTTCACACCTCTATCTTCCTTATCACTCCACCTCCCTCTCCTTCCTCACTCTCTCTCCATCATTCTTTTTATATACTTCTCTCTCCTCTTCATCAGTAATTCTTCTCATCCCCCTCTCTCTCCTTCCATCACCCCTCCTCCACGCTTGTCTCCTTTCACACGTTCCCCCTCTCTCTCCATCCTCTCCCTCTTTCCTTTCTATCCCTTCTTCATAACTCCCTCTCTCCTTCATAACTCTTCCTCATCTTTCTCCTTCTGCTGTGACTCCGTTCTCTCTATCCTTCCCTTTTCCTCTCTCTCCTTATCCCCCTCTCCTCCCACATGATCTCGATCCATCACTCTGCTGGTGCACTCCTGAAGTCCTGATCCTTTCACTGCTTTAGTTAGCACCAAATTTAGAAATGTTCATTATGTTCACCAGTTATGAAGTGTTCATTAATACCAGATTATTAAGTGTTTATTATCATCAGATTATGAAGTGTTCATTGTCAACAGATTAAGAATCGATCTGAGGAGTATGAATTGTCTCCTTCTCAGGTTATTTAACAGTGTATTTGGTTGTCAAGAGGAGCTCCTCACTTTATCACAACCCCCCCCCCCCCCCCAACACACACACCCTGATGCTATAGCGTTCTCTTTCCGCTGTAGCGAGCGGTAATGACCCTGCTAATGAGACACTAAAAGGAGATGGGGGCGGCCGTTGTGTCCTGGGCTAATGCGCTGGCCCTGACAGGCAAGCAGGAGGGCAGTCATCAGCCTTTTATCGTGAGACTGACCGTCTCTGTCTGCAGCGCTCACACTGGGATTCGGAAGGGTGTGTGTGTGAGACACAGGAGTGTGTGTGAGTGTGTCTGAAAGAGAGGAGAGATTGTGTGTGTGGCAGAGAAGAGTATATGACAGAGGGGAGTGTGTGCGTGAGAGGCAAGAGTGTTGTGTGTCTGGCTGGGGAGTGTGTGTGGGAGAGGAGAGTGTGTGACAGAGAAGAGTGTGTGAAAGAGGTGTGTATGTGTGTGTGGGGCATAAGAGAGTGTGTGTGTGATAGAGAGTAGAGAATGTTCGAGAGAGGAGAGTGTGTGTGTGAGGCAGAAGAGAATGTGTGGAAGAGGTGTGTGTGTGTGTCAGAGGTCTTAATTAAATGACTCGGTCTACACTGACTGCCAGAGTGCAGAGTCCTCGCAGTGACAGAGGCGTTCGACTTCAAATGCTCCAGCCGTAGTCAAATTAAAATGATCAACTTCCTTTCTCCGGAGGTTCAAACATCCTACTATCCTCTGTGAATGTTGGATAGCGGACCACAGCAGAGTGAAGTAATGCAACTAATAAGCTGAACTGTGCTCACATGAGCAACTCACAAATGAGCTCATGTAATTTCAAATATTCATCGGATTTATTTCAAATATTCATTATATTTATTTCATAAATATTATTTTGAACATTCATTGCATTCATTTCAAAATGTCACAGCTCTCATTTGACACACTGTTACATTGACGGGGGAGGGACAGGTCGTATTTGAACAAAAACACAAGGACCATGAGATATGCTGGATCGGGTCGGAGCACAAAATGTAGGAAGACATAATTTGACTGATCATTTTAATGTGGTCACCGTGATTCTCATGCATTTTCAATGGGAATATCAGTGGATGGCACTGGGAGAACTCCACACAGAGGGAGTAATTTATAAAGGAGCAGCAGAAGTTGGGACTGAAGTCATCTCCAGCCAGTGCAGAGAGTGGAGTAGCCATCAGTAGCCATTAGTAGCCATCAGTAATCCTCAGTAACCCTCAGTAGCCCTCAGTAATCTTCAGTAACCCTCAGTAGCCATTAGTAGTCATTAGTAGCCATCAGTAATCCTCAGTAACCCTCAGTAGCCATTAGTAGCCATCAGTAATCCTCAGTAACCCTCAGTAGCTATTAGTAGCCATCAATAATCCTCAGTAATCCTCAGTAGCCCTCAGTAATCCTCAGTAGCCCTCAGTAACCCTCAGTAGCCATCAGTAATCCTCAGTAACCCTCAGTAGCCATTAGTAGCCATCAGTAATCCTCAGTAACCCTCAGTAGCCATTAGTAGCCATCAGTAATCCTCAGTAACCCTCAGTAGCCATTAGTAGCCATCAGTAATCCTCAGTAATCCTCAGTAGCCATAGAGTGAGAGCGGGAAGCGTGCTGGGACATGATGAAAAGGTCAAAGGTCATGGAGATGAGAGAGTCGTCAGTTTAATGGGTGTGGAGCAGCGACAGCTCAAACAGTGTGTTCAGCTTTAGCGTGTTGATACAGAGGGGGCATACAGCCAAACACACAGCTGGGCATTTTTACTAGTTTTTGTGTGTGCATGTGCTAGAGAGAGAGAGAGAGAGAGAGAGAGTAGAGTAGAGTAGAATAGAGAGTACGTGTGTGTGTGTGTGTGTGTGTGTGTGTGTGTGTGTGTGTAAAAGACAAATTCAAGCTCAGCCACCTGCTTCTGTTGCCCACAGCATGCTGTGTGATAAGAGATTTGCATTTACATTTTTTATCCCATTTGAGCTTCAGTGTTTGCCAGGCATTTCAAGTGCAAGCTGTGCAACAATTACACCACAACAATGCCATTCTTTTTAGTCTGGAACGTTCTACCTTAGGGGTCCAAATGAAAGTGCAGCGGCCGGCAAGCTTGCAAAGTTGCTGATCTTCCAAGAGCATTTTCAGACCCAGAATGCATTTCACTGTTGCCATGCCTCATTATCATACGTAACAAAATAAGGGAAGTTGCACTTCAGTAGTGAGACAAATGACACATTTTGACTCCTATGAAAACATGAAATAGTCACTGCACTCCTGTAGACACACTGCAGATGACCAGTGCCTCATGCCCCGTCCGAGCCCCATCCGAGCCGTTAGTTCCTCTGTTTGGGAGAGACATAGGGCCATGCAGTCTGGGTGCTCTTGTCCGAGACGGTCTGCGTGGAACAACTGCGCTGCGTCCTCCTCCTCTGACTTGGGGTCAGCGTCGCCAACGGTAACGGGCGGGGAGGGGGAGTGGAGGAGAACACGGAGTCGCTGGAGGACAGTCTGGAGGAGCGTAGTCCACTGCTCCGGCCCTCCACCTCCTCTTCGTCATCATCATCATCATCATCATCACAGCACAGGGCGTGGAGCTCCCGATCACTGAGGCGCCTGCTGTCCCTGAACACCGACACCCACGAACCGATCGGGCTGCTGAAGGAACCCCTGGGGCTGTTTGGACAGGACCCCCTGGGGCTGTTTGAACAGGAACGTCTGGGGCTGTTTGGGGTGAGACAGGAAGCTCTCGGACTGTTTGGGGTGAGACAGGAACTCTTTGGACTGTTAGAGGTGAGACAGGAACTCTTTGGACTGTTAGGGAAGAGGCAGGAACTCTTCGGGCTGTTTGGGGTGAAGCAGGAACTCTTTGGACTGTATGAAGGGAAATAGTTCCTTTCATTCACTTGAGCAGCTCCAGTGGGGACTGGCTGAGGCTGGCTCCACCTAAGTTCTGTTCTGGAACTAAGGAGGGGGTTCTCCGTTCTGGAACTGAGGAGAGGGTTCTCTGTTCTGGAACTAAGGAGGGGGTTCTCTGACACAGTCCCCAAGCTGCAGGAGTCAGACAGCGTGTCCTGGGAGAGGTGCCTCTGGAGTGTGTGTGCGTGAGAGTGTGTGTGGGTGTGTGTGTCTGAAGGCCCTCTCTCACTGCTGCAGGAGCTGCTGGCAGCAATGGACTGGTCCGTGTCAGCATCCAGGGGCATGTCGCCGGTCAGCTTGTCGATCTGACCCACCACCTGTGCAGTGGACGACAGACACACAGACACGAATTAATCACACACACTAAAACTGGCCAAACCAAGCACTCCACTCTACTCTATTTCTACTCTACTCTACTCTACTCTACTCTACTCATCTCTATTCTACTCTACTCTACTCATCTCTACTCTATTCTACTCTACTCTATTCTAGTCTACTCATCTGTACTCTATTCTCATCTCTACTCTACTCTACTCTACTCTACTCTATTCTACTCTACTCAATTCTACTCTACTCTACTCTACTCTACTCTACTCTACTCTACTCTACTCTACTCTAACACACTGACTAGACTAGCTGACCACTTCAGTCCAAACCACCTCCAGTATGTCCCAGGGGCCGAGCTCCAAGTAGAATAGAACTCTTTGATCAGAGATGCCGAACTAGAGCTGGAGAGGGAGGGGATGCACGGACAGATTATATCACACACTCTATTGGTCTCACTCTGGCTAATATTTCAAAGCTGACCAGAGTTAACACAGACGGTCATTCACTGGCTCAGATACCCATCTGCTATCCACTGCCATCCACCTACTTGTCTGGCAAACACACACGCACCATAACAGCACACACACACACACACACACACACACACATACACACACAAACAGACAACATACAAACACACATATACACACACACACACACACACACAGACAACATACAAACACACATCACACAAATACACACACTGTACAATTTTGACAAGAGAAATATCCATCACACAAATATCACACACTGTAATGGTAAAAGCACCAGTGGAGCAGGGATGTGTGTGTGAGTGTGAGTGTGTGTGTACCCTCCTCCCCCTCTGATTCTGAACAGATTCTGAGCAGAGTGTGTATGTGAGTGTGTGTGTGTGTGTGTGTGTGTGTGTTTGTGTGTGGTGAGGGTTCATGTTTTATGTACTCCCTGACAGCCACAAGTTTCCTGATCAGAGAGATGGCTAGAGGCTCACACACACACACACACACACACACATAATTATTCATACTCTTGGCAAATATTGATTTAATGTTGATTTTCTCTTTTCTTTCTCTTAATTTTGTTCTACCTGAAAATGACACTGCCACATGTCAAAAGGTTTCAAGACAATACGGTAGAAACATGGAATCGAAAAAAGTGTTGTGTTGATATTGTTCTCTGTTAACCATTTACAGTACACCTGGATTGTTTTGCATCAGTGTTGTAGTACTCAAGTCCGAGCCATGAGCTAAATTTAGAGACTCGTGACTTGACTTGGACTTGAGCACTGAATGACTCGAACTTGGACTCGGACTCGTACATTCAGACCAAGCAGACTCGGAAATTGAGACAAGGACTCAACTTTTTTTGTAATGTCATTAGGCTACAATTGTAATAAGTCATTAGAATATTATTTGGTATAGGATTTTAATATCTAAATTATTTTTAGTATTAATATTAGTGCAATGGAGTGTTGCAGCTTCATGTCATACATCACACATCATGCCATGTTCCTACAATAACGGACGTTAACTTTAATGACGCCAAATGCCTGGAGACATGAATGCCCCGAAGGTTGTCAGTTTTGCATTTAATAGTGACTTAGAGTAGTGAATAGAGTAGTGAACTCGACCCGGAGTTGACTTGGAATTTTTTTTAATGACTTGGACTTGACTCGGACTTGAATACTGGAGACTCGAACCTGGACTCGGACTCGAGGCATAGTGACTTGACTACAACACTGTTTTGCATTCTGTGACTTTCAGTCTAAAGGCTATTTTTCCAGTCATATATTTCTTCATTGAAGATTTCTTTAAAATAGTGTTAAAATATCGTCTCGTCTCGTTCTTGTGAACCCAATATCGTCTATCGTCTCGTCTCGTGGGCTGAGTGTATCGTCACACCCCTACAGTCAACACACCATCCCACAAACGACATCTACAAAAACACACACCATCCCACAAACAACATCTACAAAAACACACACCGTCTTTCTAACAAACCAAACTGTGCTCATAAGCCATCTGATGTGATGTGGCACAGGGCTCGTAGAAACATAAAAAACGAGCCAACAAAGAATACACACACACACACACACACACACACACACACACACACACACACACACACACACTGCAAAAAAAAAAATCTAACCAAGTGTTATTAATCTTATATTAAGATCAGAAAATCTATTTGGTATTGTTTTTAGTATGAAGAGACTTACTTAGTGTTCTCTCAAAAGATCATTTTGACTTAATTTAAGAAAACTTTGACAAATTATTTTATGAGAAAGCGCTAGGTAAGTCTCTTTATACTGAAAACAATACCAATCTGAATCTTGAATTAATAACACTTCATTAGATTTTATTAGATACGTTTTTGCAGTGCATGGATAAAACACATTAACCAAAGCCTTTTATCTTACCACTAGGAGTACTCCTAAATCGCACTAAAAGATTTTAGCTAGGAGTTTTCTCTTAAAAGTTATTCACAAAGCCTTTCAGACTTACTCTTTATTATTTTTAGGAGTTGCTCTTAAATTCGCCAGTTAGAAGCTACTTTTAGCCTTAAAATTCTTTGTGAATACGGCCCCTGAACTACACACACGCATGGATAAAACACATTAACCTGAACTACACACACACTGATAAAACGCTTAACTCAACTCTGCTGAGGTAGCACAACTGTTTGGACACAGTGCTGCCAAAGTTAATGTTGAAAACCTACAACGTTCAACTTACAGTAATATCCAACTCCTAGCTGACTGATCATGACGCAGGATTCACAGGCTGCAATATCAATACATTGGGGCTCAGCAGGGGGACTGAGAAACAGAGAACCAGAGACCACACACACACACACACACACACACACAGGTATTACCTCCTGAAGTTCTCGCGCCACGTCCTTGAGCTCGGCGAGCACGTACTCCAGCTGTTCCATCACTTCCCTCATGTGGCTTCTGATGCGTTGCCTGCGTCCGCCGCTGCGCTCACTCACACGCGCGCACACACACGCGCGCTCACGCTCACACGGCCCCGGGGCCCCGGGCGGGTGCCCGATGCAGGACATCCTCTTCGGGTCGGCGCCAGACCGTCACAGGACCGCAGAGCTGGGGGTCCATGTCTGAGGCCCCCAAGACACA